>NC_035440.2:39804706-40170744 GCF_002127325.2 Helianthus annuus
CTCCATCATTTCCTTGAGCTCATCCCAGCTCAGTGCATAAGCAGCATCTGTGTCAAGGGCCTGAACCTGATGGTCCCACCATGAGAGTGTGTCGTCTAGAAATGACCCCGAGGTAAAGGTATCACTCTGTTGGGGCGAACAGTTAGTCTTTCTTAGAATGGAGTCAATATTTTTGGACCAACGAACAAATGCAATGGCGCTTCCTGTTTCGTCGAAGTTCAAAGGCTTGCAGTTCAGGAACTGCTTATAGGTGCGGTCAGTTGGGGGGGGGGGTTATTTCCAGTAGTGCCATCGCTGTGCTTAGAGTGGAGTGCTTCATGTCATGCATTGGCCTGTGAGATGCGTTTTTGCAGCTCGGCTTCTATCCTTGGCAACATACTGGTGGTTGTGTCACGCCTGGGCGGCATTCTCTTCTGCCGAAATGGCATGAAGTGGGTTAGACAATTTTCCAATTGTCTATGAGATACATAGCACCATAAGCCATCATGTACTCACCCAATTTTACACGTAAATATACTCAATGTATGGGTGCGGAAATAAATTTCTGAGCCTTCACATAGGCTTGCCAATATGGCTTGTTGCTTGAAATAGAATGAACTCGAGGCTTCATCGCCTTGGTCATTCGTGTTCAAGTTATTTCCTGCTACATTGGTTTTCATTAGCTTGACCCGCAGAGTCCACCATGATTTCTGTGCACTACAAGTCGTTATTACGTGGGCCCCCGTAATAATAAATTGTCTTGCACAGTTACCCCAAATTTTCTCTCGTCCAAGCAGATGATCAATCAAGGAGCAACAGCAGGTGCATCGGCATGAATAGGGTCATGCTCCAATGCGGTGTTAGGAGCAACGGCTGGCTCAGGGGCCACGGCTGGCTCCGGATCAACAAACTCCATCTCAAAATCAGCTGGATCAACCATCACAGGGGGTTACAGGATCCTCAAAGGGCTGGTCTAAGTGTATGAACTCAAGGTCATGGTCTGGATCAAAACCAGGTGGAAGAACAGGATCGCCCTCAATTCTGTGATCAAACTCAAAGCTGTGTGCGGGAACCGGTGCAGCTGATGATGCCGTATCAGGGTCGGCGTCGTGTGAATGGTGCTGCACTCCCTGTATATGCGAAAATGCGGATGTCAGAAACTCAAATGAGTCTGGGACAGGGGAATGGGGCATGAGTTTCCCCTGCAGGAGCGTCCGCAAGCAGTAGGCTAATACCAGCAGCAATGGGGCCTCGCCCTTGAATGGGTCCTTCTCTAGTAGATCGTTATCGTCGTCAGAGGCCACGTCGGGGGGCATATCAACAATGGGATAAACGGCAAGGGGCACAGGAGCAGGGATCACCGTGAGTGGCAAATTCCCAACAAGATGGCCATCAGTAGGCTCTGCTACGACATCAGGCAGCGCAAAGGGGCTGAAAGTCGTCATCGTCTGTGCACACCTCGTGCTCCGATGAAACTATGTCGTCTGATACTATGGCCATGGGATTCGTAGTGTCCATCTTTCTAGTACATGATGAAAGCATGACGTTTGTAACACAAACACATATACGTATAATAATCAGACATATATTCATATAAACATGTAAGTCAACAATGAACAATCAAATAATTCTCCTAGTCCCACTAGCCTCCCAGTCTCCTAGACTGACATTCCTAGTCCCACTAGCCAAATTCTCCCAGCCTCTAAGACTGCTCTATCATCTACCTCGATCTCTTAGATCGAGCCTCGGCCTCCAAGACCGAGCCTTAGCCTCCAAGACTGAGCCTACTCTTCCTAGTCTCACTAGCCATCTACCTCGATCTTCTTAGATCGAGCCTCGGTCTCCAAGACCGAGCCTCAGCCTCCAAGACTGAGCCTACTCTTCCTAGTCTCACTAGCCATCTACCTCGATCTCTTAGATCGAGCCTCGGTCTCCAAGACCGAGCCTCAGCCTCCAAGACTGAGCCTACTCATCCTAGTCTCACTAACCATCTACCTCGATCTCCTAGATCGAGCATCGGCCTCCAAGACCGAGCCTCAGCCTCCAAGACTGAGCCTAAAAATAAATAAATAAAATGTGCTCAACATTTGTTTATAAAAAGGTTTTGGATCTGGACTTAAGTGGTATGCAGTAAAAATGTTTTCGTGAGAGCCCTAGTGATCATAGTCTAGACTCGAGAAGGAATCCTAGTTCGCTATGATCAGAACTCTGATACCAAGCTGTCACACCCTGGCTTTGCGGAAGCGTGGTTAATTTGGTGTGACTTCTTAATACCATAGCTTAACCATAACAAAGTTATATGAATAAAAACCATGCAAGATCATCCATTCAATTTAGTTTAAAAACCAAGTACAACAACTTTGTTTTAACGGTAACACAACTTAACGACATAAACATTGTTCACAAACACAACCATAACATAAACACAGTTTAAGGACTGTGACTTGTCCAGGAAAGAGTCACATTCCCTAAACCCGGATGACCTCGTACTAGTGCAGCGGGAAAACGTGCCATACCGTGCCAGATCCTTTAATTCCCTGAAATACATGTAAGTTGAAAAATCAACAATAATGTTGAGCGAGTTCATGTGTAAGTGAGCAAATAAACCTTTGTTTGTATAAAAATCCTGGTATGTAGCAAATAAGGAAAAAGAGATCACCAATGGTTTGCAAGGCCATTGATATGTGTGAAATGCAAGTAGGAAGGCTCAAACCTAGCAGATTTATGCGCCGGGTACAAAGTCATCCCGAGGTCCGTTATGCTGGGCCTGGGACTGGGCTCGCTACACCCAAATAGATCTATCGCTCCTGCCCCTCGGTCCTACCCTGAGGATTAATGACCTCAAGTTTCCGCCTACCCATTCACATGATCTAAATAGTAACCCTCGTTACGCTAACCATACCATGTATAAAGTATTCATAATCAAAGTAACATGTATTTCACCCCCGCAGTTTAGAAAACTGAAAACAGTTAAGAGAAAAGGGGGACATGAACTCACAGTGGTGCGTCTCTACCAAGTAGATCTCCTGATCAAGCAGCTGTGCGACGACCTACACGTACTAACTCTATTAGACGGACGGTCGTGCCTTAGCTTTATGGTTTTAGTTTTTGGGAAATAGTTAGACAACTATTTCGTGTTATGCTTTGTAAATATTTGGTAATTATTTTCCTTCCCAAGGATGGGGGATTTAATACATGTGCGTTCGTAAAATTCGAAATATATTATTAAGTCTCACTTAATATATATTTTATTTCTAATTCCAAAATATAGATATTTTTCCCAAAAATATTATATTTTAATACATATGATTTTTCCCAAAATAATATCTTAACAAAATACGCGTTCATTAGTAGTTTTCGAAAATGCGTAAGTTACGGATAAAGATCGGGTGGTAATAATAATTACCGGTGTAACTTAAATAATTATTGCGAAGGCGTTCGTATTATTTTGGAGTCATTAACATTTGGTAATATTATTTTTACCCTAAAAATAATATTTATGTAGTTCACAAAATAATCATAAAAATCTCACAAGTGTGGTTATGGAATATATATATATTCTAAATATATATATTTTAGTAAGTTTTATTTTTGTGAAAATTCCACCTCCGACGCTTAGAAGTTTTGTAATAAAAATCATGGCGAAATTTATTTGGAAAACAAGTTAAAAAAAATATAGTTATAGACACTTGTTAAAAATATTCCCAAGTGTTTATAGTTCTAGAAAAATTTTGCCAGAGTTTCCTCTGTAACTGAAGGTGGCCACGCTTTCAAGCGTATCATTTTCTTTTCAAAATTCAACCAACAATGTTCCCAACATCAACAAACAATATTTCAACATCTACTAGTTCAAATATACGTAAATCGCAAATACATAGATTTGTGGGTTATGTAAAAGTGTGTAGTAACCTTCCAATAATTTTAGTAGATCTTTCTATCTTTGTAAATAAAATCGGTTTCTCGAAAGCTTTATTTTTTTAAAAGAGGTGTATTTATACAACTTCTAGTCAAACTTACAAAAAAATAATTTTTTTTAAACCTTTCATTACACAAGTGTCTACCCACTTGTGTGTTCACAAAAAAAAAGACACCTTTAGTTTTTGAAAGATCCGGCTTTAAAGATATGATTTCATTTGACACTTGGTTCTTCGAAAATACCACTTGTAGATCTTTAGATCTACTAGTTTAGGACTCCTTTTTACAAAAAGAATCACTTTTACACAAGTTCATGGTTATAAGTTGTAGTGTTCTTCATCTAACCACTTTCACACTTAAACATACACTAGGTCATGTTCCATGAACATGACTTAGCCGGGTTAGATGACGATCCGAACTATTACTAGCATAAAACAACACTAAATAATCATAATAAAGCTAGTTTCAAAAGTTTTACACTAACATTAATTCATTAACCATCATGTTTATTTTCTTTTAGTAGACTTTTAGACTTAATCTTATATGTTCAAAATTTTTAACCGACAAAACTCTTATTAACCACTTTAGAATAGATCAAGAAAGCGTTTAGAGTCACTTACTACTAGCTCGAGGCTAGGGAAGAAACTAGTCGAAAAACGGGTGGTTAAAAACGTCGTATAGAGGTCCTTGACGATCTGTAAGCACCAAGCTTCCTTGTACGCGATCCTTCACCTTTGAGTGTAAGTAGAATGCAAGATGGAAATTGGAAAGTGGATGGGTGAATGTGAGTGCTCACGACAGTAAGCAAAAAAGAGAAAGGAGGAAGGAAAGTTTGCAATTCTTGTTGATTGGTTATGGAGTGAAGGTGTGACCTCTTAGTCACTTTTATAATCCAAAGTTTTATTTACCCACTAAATAATATGCTTAGTAGCCATTGGACAACCATCAAATAAATATCCAAAATGTAAGGTGGTACACCCTAGGGGGGAACCGAACTCGTTAAAAAAAAAAAAGGGGGGGGGGTTTCATGGTTTAATTTGAACTAAATGGTTAAGTTATAGTTAGTTAGTTTAGAGATCAATGTAGGTTATTAGTGGGTAGTAAATTATAACGGGTGTTAGGGTATTCGGGGACCCTAACTGGATCAGAAAAAGAAAATAGGGTCATTGACAATATTTTTATGTCCCGGGTTAAGTCCGGTTGCACGGTTGGATATTAATCCGTTAAAGTTCTAAATAAGTAATTAAAGTGTCGTTAATGTTTCTTTTAGTGACACAATTTATTCTCGACACTTTGGAAAGTGTCTAGTAATATCTTCTCATGTTTTGGCACTTTACTAGTTAGGTTAAATGCTGAATTATTATTTAAAGTGCTGAATTTTGTACTTAGAGTACGTTTTAGGCACATCCGGTCACTGTAACTTATTCCTAGTGACGCAGTTCTACAATACTTATATCCCTACACTCTCTATTAGTGTAGTAAACTATCTCTGGCTCATACAGGCCTTAGAGGCAGTACCTGCCTAGTGCCAGTTATGACAGCACGTTCAATAGGTTATCCGTTCATAGTGCTACTATGCTTTTGTGCATCAAGATTGTCACTAGAGTTTAGCATGTAAATAATGTAGTGACAGTAAATAAAGTATGATGCAGGTAAGTACATGTATCAGCATTCAAGTAGCAGTTTATTCACAATTTCATGTAAGCACAGTAATTAAGCAGTAATTAATTATTAATTAAGTCGTACAGATACCTGGTTTAGTGAGGGTTGTCACACTCAATAGGTTCAAGGGTTGAATGAACCTATATAAGGGGTGAGTTCCTAAATCAATACAACTCCATGAGACTTATTTGTCTCATAGACAGGTCCGAACAACCTACACCAATCGTTCCTTAAGCCTTAGAAATATAACCAACAAACAGGCTTACGAAGTCGAATAAATCACAAAGAAATAATAAAGAGGATAGATACTACGTCTTCTTGTTAAAAAACACCAAGGCTAAGTGTCTGCAACACTGAACCCTTTAAGGTGTAAAAAACATAAAGACAAAGTAAACTCAACAAAGACAAAGTTAAAAGAGAAGGAAAATTATCCAAAGAAAAGTACAGGCAAAAAGAAAATCCTTCAACAAACATACAAACCAAACCAGAAGCCATCAAGGCTTCAAGCTACCCACATGACAACCTGAAACATTGAAGGCTTTAACCCACCTACGATTAGCCAAAAGGCCTGAAGGGTTAAAGCCAACCAAACAAACTAAGCAAAACAGGCATAAACATAAAAACACAACACAAGTAACATAATTAACCATCATGCCATACCAAGGAAAGTCATGAAAGACTTTCAAATAAAAGCAAGTCCTAGTAACTTGCAAGTTTAACTACTGTTCAAATAGCCATACAGGCCCAACACACCACCAACAGGAACCTTAAGGGTTTCTGGAAACCTAATATTGTTCAAAGTAACATTACAAACCATAAGTTGCATTGCTAAGAAAGCTACGAATAATCATCAAATAACAGAAGGCTTGGAGACACCAGAACCTTCAGCTTTGGCCTTCTTGGCTTTCTTGGACTTCTTGGCCTTTGCACCACCATCATCACTCACCGCTGAAGTCTCCAAGCCAACATCCTTCGAAGCATCCGGCACACTCGAGAGGGTATCATCACTATCTCCGGAATAGGATCTTTTCTTCGAAAGTGAGCCTAAGACTTCAGTACAAACCTTTTCATTAAGGCCCTCCGGTTTCAAGTCCTGTAAAACAGACAAAGGCTTACCAAAGCAAGAGGAAACCTGATGAACGTAAGGATAGGTTAGCCTCTCCATCTGTTCAACTGAGCTTTTAAAAACATCAAAAGCGTCGGGACGAAACAAGGGGGACTTTTCCAGAGAATGCCCAGCTTCATGCAACTTGTGTGTTTTCCCAAATTAAGCAACTTTGTATAAACATCACCAAGAGCGGAGTTAAATTCGGCAGAATGAAGCAGGTAGGTGACAACCTGTTGAAAGCCCTGCTCAATCAACCACTGGTTATCACTAGTTGCACGGGAAACCAAAGCCTTCAGGCTCTCCTTTTCCTCATCAAAGGCTTTCTGAGCAACAGATAAAGCCTCCTTGTCCGCCTTTAGCTTCAACTGATCGGCCTCAAAACTCTTCTTAAAATCGCTCATCTCAATCTCATGCTGCTTTGACAAGCCTTCAACCTTCTTCGACCAAGCCTCCTCCTTCTCAGCAAAACTGCTCATCTCCTTCTTCATCGCTGCCATCGAAGACTTCATCTTGTCTTTCTTCTTGGAAAACTCTTCATACTCTTGCATCCTCTGACGAAAACGGGCAACGCCCTGAGGAAGCATGGCAACAAGATTACAAGTGCTTAGAATCATACGAGACAGCATCACATCATCATCCATTTCGGAGATAGTCTTGTGAACCGAAGGATGAGCAATATGACTTAAGGCATCTTCACAAACAGCAGCATCTTTAAAACTGTCGTCAACTTTCACCGACCAACCTGGCACATAAACCGCATCCGGATCCAACCCTTCAACATCCATGCTTGAAGAACACTAAACAGGAGCAGCAGCAACCTTCTTGGTCGAAGCCTTTTTGCCATGAACAACTAACTTCTTCTCTTTTTCAGAACCTGCTTCAACACCCTGATCCCCAGACTCTTCGACATCATCACTCAACTCCACCAGTTCAGTAGAGGTGGATTGAGGAGCACCTTTCAAACGACGAGTAGATCGCGGGGTCGAAGCCTTGGGGACAAGAGGCTTAGAAAAACCCTTCACATTCGAAACACTAACGTACCCAGTACCTTCAAACCTTTGTTCAGCACCCTTAACCACAACATTCTCATCAGGGATAACAGGAACATCCCCAAAAACCACATCCGAAGTGTCATCACTTTTAATGAAATCCAAAGCAGACATAACTGCAAGCAACAAACAGATAGAACATGAGACACAAATTAAGAAAAATACAAAAAAGGTGGAAAAGCAAATGCATACCCGTGCCATCTCTCATCAGAACCGGATCCCGATTAGCTTTTTCCCATAACTTACTAACCCCTAACAAAACTAGCAAATGCTCAGGAAAGGGACGAACCCTTGAAGGGCATTCACGGATGGCTTTCAGAAAAGCATCATTCAAGTCAGATTCAAGGGGTTCCGGTTCATTGAGAACAGCATCCGGGTGCCTCCACACCATTTTAAATGGCACAATAGTATCGGAAACCCAGAAAAAATGATTCTTCCAAGTCCAAAGTGTTGTAACCATAGATGAAATAAGGCCGGAATCAACCTTGGATGCTTCAAAGGTAAACCAATCGCCATTTTTGGCTAAACGGAAAAATGGCAAAAAGCAATAACGAAGGATCATATCCGAGGGCACGACACAAAACCTCAAAGTGTAAAACCCTAGCCATGCCCTTCGGATGAATCTGACCGAAGGAGACTCGGTAATACTCCAACAAGTTCAACACAAACAAGGAAAATGGATAACGAAGGTTTGAAAACTCGAAATGACGACAATAAAGAGCGACAAAACCAACCGGACATTTGTCAATCGAAACATCACACGCAGGGGCTGTAGGTTTAAACTTAGTCCCAATACCATATTCCATACAAAACAACTCTACTTCTTCTTGGGTTAATCGGGAAAAGGATTTTGCTAAATCCTTAAGAGCACCCATTTTTTGCAAAGAAAATATGAAAAATGTAATGAAACAAAGGGAACCGGAACTAACCTTGAAGAAAAGGGGAAGGAGTTGCAGAGAAACTTGATGGAATAATGAAAAAAGCAAATGAGAAATGTAAGGGTAATAAACTAATATAGGGGCAATAATGTAAAAAAATACACTCTGCAAAACCGCCACCCTATGAACTGCCATACATCAAATCAGTTGTCAGAAATTCAAAATTCAAACATTAACCGCCGACAACCTTCCAAGCCTTCAAGCATCGAACCCTTAAAACCCTCAGGCTATAAAACAAATGCATAAAAGTCAGATGCCTTTGAGCTACTCCCAAAAACCTCTGACTTGGGGGGCTGATGACGGGGGTAGCCCAAGACCAAATAAAATGACCAAGTATGTAAACGCCCGAAAGGTTAAAAGGTTCAATGGTTGAAAAAGCTGAGAAGATAGAGTAAAGTAATACGGGAACAGTAAACAAGTCACATCCCCAAACAGTCTCACCAACCACAGCCGTAAAAGCAATGCAGGTCCACAGAGCACATGCTATTATCCAGGGGTCAAAAGGCTTCAACCCCCGAAAGGGTAAGCCCCTCACTGCAAGCTAGTTCACTAGTCAAATGAATACTTCTTTGGGAGATGTCTTCTCCTATATAAGTGACACTTCATTTATCAAAGGAGGACATTCCGATCAGATTTGCTTCCTCAAACTCTGGTCCTTCACATCGTACACTTGCTTCACGCAAGTGTCTCTCACTCACATTCAAACTTCACTTATTCTTTTTGTTCCTCAATCCTTTTCTGAACAACACTTCAGAATTGAATCTTCAAACGAGAAAAATTAACTAGTGAACCTCCTTCCACGTCTTGCAAACGTGGGGGGACCCCACGACCTGCGTTAGGCAAGGTTAAACCCTTTAACCCTTCTGCCTAACCACCCCTGCTACTACATTTGGTCTATTATTTGTTGCTTCAACAGGTGTTATTTTGGATTTGTAAGTTCTTGGTATTTGTAAGTTATATTATTTTCCTTAAAATAATATAACTATTTCACATAATCACACACAATGTCTTTAATGTAAATATATATTCTAAATACATATTTACCCATTTTTCTTTGTAAAAACCAACCTCCAATGCTTGTATTTTTGTTGCAAAAATCTATGGCAAAGTTTATATGGAAAATCATAGTTAAAAAATACACTTGTAAACACTTGTTTAGAAAATATTTTCTAAGTGTTGGTGTTTTTAGAAAATTTTGCCATAGTTTCCTTTGTAAATGGAGGTGTCCATGCTATTTAGCATATCATTTTCTTTTGTAAAATCATCACCAATCATCAACAAAGCATTCAACACTTACCATATGTCAAAAATATGAAATTTACACTATGCCATGAACTTGAAACCTTGTAAAAATTTGTAGTAACTTACTAGTGTACTTAGTAAGTTTAGTTACCCTTTAAAGTGGGGTTATTTATTTAAAAATATCATTCTTGAAGAATTTAGATCTTCACAACTTGTATGAAGATTTTCTAAAAATATTTCTTCTTGCATTTTTCTTGTTAACAATATGTTTCTAGATTTTATTTAACACTTAAAACATGTTTATTTCAAGTTCATGTTTAACATAAAGGATGATCATTACAAATTTCTCAAGATCTATCCTTACACTTGCTAGATCATGTGTTTAATCATCATCTAGCAACCTTCATATGGTGATCTACACCATAAACACAAGAAATCATCAAACAAACTCAATACACTAGAACAACTTGATCTTCATGTTTTAGAGCTTTATGTTCATGTTTATGCTTATGTTTTCTTGAGATTCTTTAGATTAACATGGTACACAACACTTTAACCACTAAGATCATGAGTAAAATAGGATCAATGGAGCTTACTACTAGCTCTAAGGCTAGGGAAGATCAAGGTAGAAGATGAAGAAGAAATGTAGTGGATAAAAGCTCCTTGTGATGGTCCTTCCAATTTCTATGCTTGCAACCTTCTTAGTTAGGCTTAACACACCTTGAGAACACCTTAGAATGTATGAAGATGAATTGAAAATAAAGATGTAGAGATGGAGAAGTGTGGCCGTGAGTTTTGAGGGTGAAGGAGGAAGCTTGTGAGTTTTCAAGTGTGAGAAATGTGAAGTGTTTAGGACTTATGGATTCTTATAATTTCCTTCCAACATTTTTTTACACATAGGATATTATGAGCAATATCTTCAAGGCATATCCATTAATTTAATCAAAGAAATCACAAGTGGGACCCACTTGTGAACCGTCCACATTATGGGGGGGGGGGTTAGTTTGTTTTCAATGCTAGTTACTTGATCTAGTTACTTGTTTAAGTGTTATGGTTAGTGTTTAATAAGGTTAGTTTTTTTTTTTATTTAAGATGTATCATGGTGTTTGGTAAACATAACTAGCTTGGTAACACTAAAACAATGCCTCTAGTGATATTTTAGTGTTCTGGGTAATGTCCGGTTGTTCGGTTAGATACCGATTCGTTAAAGTGCTTAGTTATACCGTATAGTGTCCTTTATGTAACTTTTTATGTCACTTTTAATTCCCGCCACTTAGGAAAGCGTACAGGACCATTTTGCCATATTTTTGCATGTAATAATCTTGTTAATTGCTGAATTTTTGCTGATTTGTGCAGGATTCTGCACTTTATGTCGGTTTTAGGCACTTTCCGGCACTTTGTCTATTACTTAAGCATGCAGTTTTGTGGTCCCCACTTCCCTACACACTATACTAGTGTAAGACGTCATCTCTAGCTCATACAGGGCCTCAAAATATTGTCTGTCTATGTACTGAACGTCGTCAGCATTTTTAGTTTGTCTGGTAATGGTGCCAATTCTGTTCTGTGTATCATCTGAACTATCTCGTGTTGCATGTAGCAACGAATAAAGTCTTGTATCATGAAATGCCATTGTATGTATATAACAGTAATCAAAAATTTATTTGTCTTGTAAACTAGATCATGCACAATTATTTAAGCGCAGATTACTGTTCAATTAGTGTACGGAATGTACGGAAAAGTGACGGTTGTCACACCCACGTCATCAACAAACACCACCGCCATCATCGTAAAACCAACAACCACTGCCATCATCTTCACTATAAACCGGCACAACGCCATCCCCATACCATCACACCTGCAAAAAAATGTGGTTTGACCAAAATTCACCTAAGTTAACTAAATTTTTTGAATGAAGTTAGTGGGTTGGATGAAAATGGTAAAGAATGAAAAAAAGTCAGGGACTAAAATGGCAATAAACAAAACTGTTTGGACTAAAATGGCAAGAAAAAAACTATCTGGACTAAAGTGGCAATTTTGGTCAAACCTCAGAGACTAAAATTGCAATCTACTCATTAATAATATACTGATGTGAAATATATTTCAATTAAGAGTAAATTACGATTTTGGCCCCTGTGGTTGTATCACTTTTACTAAATTAGTCCAAAATAGGATTTTTAATATCTGTGCCCCCATGGTCTCTATAACTAACTATTTTGGCCCTTGAGTCTAACTCAACCCCTTACTCTAGTTAATTATTTGTCACATGCAAGGCACATGATGGGTATAATTGTAATTTCTCTTCCTCCTTTACTACACCTATTAAATCATATAACATCTCAATCGTCATCTTCATCAGACTCCCCAAAATCCACAACTACCATATCATCTTCATCTCCCCAAAATCCATAACCACCGCTGCAAATAAACACCACCATAACACCTTGTTGCCGCCACCCACCTCCACCGCACACCATCTCGTCACCACCACCTATGGAAGTTCTTCATCAGCAACCATTTGATTTACCAACCGAAGGAAGCAGATCTGATTGACACATTCGAATTCAACCTTCCAGAACCTGTAGCAAATCCTAAAAAACCAACCGCTTCAATCTCCTGTTGTTACTGGTGCCAGTATGTCGGATGAGGATGTCGAGCAGCGGTTAGCCGGTATATGCTGCTGATAAACCTTTTTCCCTATCTTCTTCATTTCAAACCCTAATCAACTCTTCAACTTATTTATAATGATTGTTGTTGTAACTCGCAATGTTCAAGAAAGAGGGGTGTTTGGAAACAAGAAAAGATAACAGAAGAAATAGAGCAGTACAGTCAACAAGCACAAGCACAAGCATCAGAAGCAGTACAGTCAACAAGCACAAGCAATCGGAGCAGTACCGATATAATAATAATTTCACCGTATCTGGTAAAAAAAAGATAACAGAAGAAACAGAGCAGTACAATCAACAAGCACAAGCAATCGGAAGATCAGATGATCTGAGTTCGATCCCATATGTAAGGGTTGTTGAATATTGAGGAGAAATCAGAGATCAAGGGCTACCCCAAACCTATAGAGAAGTACAGTCAACAAGCACAAGCAAAAGAATACCGATATGTTTCATCGTATTTGGGGGAAATGATATCTGCAGATCACCATGTGTGAAATTAGGGTTTGAGAAGGAATGGTGAAGAAGATGAAGTGATAAAGTGATGGCTAGGGTTTTGTTTATAAAGTCAGTAAAGGGGGATTAGAAATTACAAACATACCCATCATGTGCCTTGCATGTGACAAATAATTAACCAGGGTAAGGGGTTTAGTTAGACTCAATAGTCAAAATAGTTAGTTATAGAGACTATGGGGACACAAATATTAAAAAATCATTTTTAGGCTAATAGGGTAAAAATGATATAACAACATGTGTCAAAATCATAATTTACTCTTCGAATAATAAAGTATAGCCCAATCCATATGCAGAAAAAAATGTATTTGCACCAAATCTTAAACTTAGCAATGGACCAATCAAAGAGAGTTATCGTAGAACTTTCAACTTGCAAATGCATATGTTTATTAATCCGTTTTTAATTTAATATTAATTTAGAAGAGCTGAAAAAGGCCATTCACTTTTCAGTTAATGGAGCAATCGATGTTTAAAAGGTAAAGAATCCCCACTTTTGACATGTGATTTGTTTATGACAAATAATTAAGCAAATTGATAAAAAAATATATATTTTTAAAATAGCCAAAAATTGAAATGTGTAACCTTTCAGAAATTATATTATTATATTATGTAAAACAAATATATATCTAAAATATGTGTTCTATTATGTGCATTTAACCTTGTTAACCACGTAAGTTTAATCGGATTTTTTTTTACAAAAGGAAATAATTAACTTTTGAGAGACACCAGGGAGACAATGTTCACGAATGCAATACTTTTAGTCATGTACTCGTTGATACACTTGAAAATCGATAAGACGACATCCAAGTAACAAAATCACTTTTACATCCGATTAATTTTCTACGAATATTAATTATTGATTATTTAAATATATAGCAAGATTTTGAATTACAAGTTTTTTATTATGTTTAATCAAGTTCTAGCAAGATATCTATGTTATCCAACACCGTTTTTCCACTTACTTTTAATAAAGTCATGATCAAAATAACATGTGAGCAACTAAATTAAATGTACATAGAAAAAATGTATTAGGCTTGCTTAGGAATATAAAAGTTATATAATTCATGATAATATATATATATATATATATATATATATATATATATATATATATATATATATTGTTAGTATTTCAAATATATGAAGAGGGTAGTGGTTTGGTTGGGTCCAATAAGTGCTAGTAGGTTTCCAAACCAATGTTTTGTGTAGGTATTATAGGCTTACTTATTGTGGATGTATTGAACTTTATATATTGTGGGTTTCTTCTTTAGTTATGAAAACTCTTATCTTCAATCAATTCAAATATCACAATCACAATCTCAATGTGAATCTGCTTTTATTTTTATGATGAACAACTATCATGACCCATCTAATCTTGTTAGGCCACAATTGTCTAGTCCATTCCTTTGTGGAAATGAACCCCCCAAAAAATTAAGGAAACTACAAAATATTTATCTTTTGAGTGTATTTATACCGCATTGAGTACCATGACATACATGCAGTCATCTGCATATCGTCAGAAAATGACATGGTTTTAAGAATATAAAGCAAATAAGCGAAATTTAAGTTTATAATTAAAGGTATACAAATTGGTGATGCACACTTGGGTAAGAAGTCATGGTAGAGAACAAATAGTGGAGGGGCCATCACTATTTTAGTCATGGTAGAGTAGGGAAGACCTCAATACCAGTACTGGAAATTGCCAAATATAGCTACCGATATATATATATATATATATAAATTTTTAAGAAAAAGTTTCTATAAAAATAGGCAATTTATTATTCAAGATGTTATGTATTAATAAAAAATAATATATATACCGATGTATTAATATTTGGCGACTTTTCAGTACCGATACTTCCAGTATAGGTATCGATATCGAGCTCTTCGCTACTCTACCATGACTAAAATAATGATGGCCCCTCCACTATTTATTCTCTACCACTCTATCATGACTTCTTACCCAAGTGTGAATCACCAACTTGTAAATTCATGATTTCTTACCCAAATGTGCATTGCCAACTTGTAAATTAAGCTATTAATACTTGTAAAAAATTGAATAGTAACTTTACCTTATAAAATAAAATTGTTAATTAATATTTAGGAAATAGTTAGGAAATGCGGGACAAGTAGATACACGAAAAATGGATACTCAAAAATAGATATATATAAGTGGACCGGATATTGTACTATAAAAAATATGATGATTAAAATAAAGAAGATATTCTTGGGTACTTGTCTTTCATGATCGGTATCATATAAATACAAAAAAAAAAAAAAGTTATCTTCATAAATTTTAACAGCTTAAATTTTTGTTGAGGTGTAATGCTTTTTATCGAACAAACATAATTTAACAACAAAGCAGAGGATTAATGTAATTACTAGAAAAACCGATCCTAAAAGTATTACAAGTAGGATGTCCATAGGCATCCTTGTAGGGGGGGGGGGGGGGGGGGGAGTATGGCATACTCATGAGAATGGGAGGAGAGAAACCGACGTCAAGGAGAGAGCGTGGCGCCTGTCTTCCCCTCCGTTGGAGAAACCCTAATGGCTTTTGTTAGGGTGGGAGGGTGTTCCTCTCAATCTCTCATATACACCGGATTCCACCAATCATGCGTTGTCATCTCACTTTTACACTCAACTACCTTAAAACCCCTTAATCACTAACAGAACTCCTCTTTAAGTACCCTAGAACCATTCTTTTTTAAATAAGTTATAAAGATGATGGATGAATGGGTAGATCAAAATTGAGGGTCCACCTGCACACGCACCATCTCTATCTCTCTCCTCTTCTCCCAACGGTGAGAACTACCCTCAAATCACTACCTTCTTTGGGTAACCCATGGCCGACCACGGTGTACCCACGGGTACCCTTACCACTCTCCACTACACCCAAGCTAGGCAAAAAGTTATGATTTATCTTTAAAAAGCTAATAAAAATGATGTCTCATAAGGTTGGTTGTTGAGTCAAGTCCGAGTTTGACTAAGCTCGAGCTTTGTTTATTAACTTAATACAATTCGAGATTTGCTCATTTTAAGCTCTATGTCTAAAACTAAAGCTTAGCTCATTATGATATAACTATTTTCTATATATAATAATATATATGGTAAAGAGTAAAATACAAATGCGCTTATCGTACGATACGTACGCAATCATCCCAGCCGTTCGTTCAGGTGCAGATCTGGTGCGAATTCAATACATATCGCATGTGAAAAAATGGTTAGCATGGGGTAATGTGAAAAATGGCATGAGGTGTGTAGATGGATAAAATCGCATGTGGAAGATTTGAATATCGCATGTGAAAAAATGGCATAGGGTAATGTGAAAAATGGCATGGGGTGTGTAGAATCACATGTGGAAGATTGAATATCGCATATGAAAAAATGGCTAGCATGGGTAATGTGAAAAATGGCATGGGGTGTGTAGAATCATGTGGAAAATTGAATATCGCATGTGAAAAAATGGCATGGGGTAATGTGAAAAATGGCATGGGGGTGTGTAGAATCGCATGTGGAAAATTGAATATCGCATGTGAAAAAATGGCTAGCATGGGGTAATGTGAAAAATGGCATGGGGTGTGTAGAATCGCATGTGGAAAATTGAATATTCGCATGTGAAAAAATGGTTAGCATGAGGTAATGTGAAAAATGGCATGGGGTGTGTAGATGGAGAAAATCGCATGTGGAAGATTGAATTCGCACAGCTCGTACAGTTCGCATGGAGGTATTAAATCGCATGGGAGATGAAGATCTGACGGCTAGGGTTATCGCGTACGTAATGTACGATAAGCCCTATTGTACGTTAACCGGCCTCAATATATATTATTGTTTTTATTAAAATTATGTATATAATACTATTTGTTATGTAGAATACTATTATATTTATTATATTTATATAGCTAACAAATTAATAATAAAATAAATATATCTTTCTTTGAGGGTTCAATAAATAGTGCTCAACCACTATCAAACGCTATATGTATATTTTGCAAAAGGGGAGGAAAGAAAAAGCCAATTCATGAGAAGCCAAGAGCCACGAGCAAGTTCTTCTTGTGCAGCTTGCAAATTCATGAAAAGGAGGTGCACACTTAACTGCCTCTTTGCACCTTATTTTCGAGCCGATGAGCCAAAAAAGTTCGCCAAGGTCCATAAGGTTTTCGGAGCTAGCAATGTCACCAAGATCCTAAATGAGGTCCCCGAGCCACAAAGACAAGATGCGGTCAATTCCTTGGTGTTTGAGGCCGAGGAGCGGCTCAAAGACCCAGTATATGGATGTATTGGGGCAATAGCGTCTTTGCAAGATAAGATGTTCCAGCTACAGCATGATCTAGCCGTGGCTAAAGCTCGGCTAGCTAGATGCTCTACTAGAACATCTTATGCTTCTTGTTCCACTACTTCACCATTCTCCATGTTGGATGGTGAATTTGGTATGACACCTTTTGACATCTTTGTGGTGGATCAGGGTTGTGGATTGTCGAATGAGTTTCGTCAACACCCATTTCCATGACGTCATTTCAAACTCACCTCGAACGTTTGACTTTGTATATGAAAACGAGAGCTCTACGCTCTCCCTAGCTCTTCTATCGTTGTTAATTTAGGGATGTAATGTGTGTTCTCCTAGAAGTGCATTTGAACGACTTCTATGGGACTAATATTATAGTTCATCAACTCATCTCCTAGATGTTATGGGTTTAATTCGTGCATAATGTTTTATTGTTATGTGGATTTGAAGAGTTGATGGGTATTAATGTAATTATTGATGTTGAAAAGATTGCTTTTCTTTTGGCCCCTTTTCATGTGATTTGCAAAGGCAATTGTGCTCCTCTATGCATAAAGCAATCAATATCATTATGTAATTGGTAATCATTATCACAAATTTAGAAATTGCAATAGTATGGCAAATAAATTTGCAAACTAAGTAATTTTATTTGTATTTCAATCATAATAAAATAATATTTAATACGTATTAGCTTTCTAATTATTCATTATTTGGAAATTTTTGCTAGACGCTCTTTTGAAAATTCAATACAATGGCCGATGTTTTAAATATTTAAATAAACTAAAATATTTCATAAAAAAGAAAGATTATATATCCTCCAACAAATTATTATAATACACAAGATTCTTACATTGACAAATCTACAAAATAAAAAAAAAATCTATAATCATATTTTTTGACTTTGACTTTCTATAGTCAAATTTAACTTTTAGAAAAGTTATTTAAATTATGTTCAATGCCCTTTAAAAAAGTAATACAATTATTTATTTTAACTTACTTTGATGAAAGTAAGAAGATACGAGTCCTCAAAGTGATCTCAAATTTTGAATCGACTCAAAAATCAAAATCAAATAAAATCTTAATGTTTTCGTATACTGTAGACTTTGTTTTACATTTGAAAAGTACTACTGGGAACTCATCTATTAATCACAACAAAAAATGTATAAATTTGAAAGTTTAATAAAGTTATCAATTCTACCGACATGTGAGGATATAAGGCTATTCGGTGTGGTTGATGGAGGATGGGCCTCAGTGGCGGAACCAGAACGATTTAGTTAGGGGGTCATCATAAACTTATATTCTATACTAGTTCAAATTAGGGGGTCCGTCTCTAAGTTTGTTCTTCAAAAACTCAAAATTTATAAATAAAAATTCAAAAAGTTCCGGTGACCGGAGGGTCAACGGACCCTCTTGACCCCCCTCTGGTTCCGCCCCTGATGGGCCTCCACGTCAGCGCAGCGCCACGTAAGATGGGTGTGAGGATGAGGCAAAGAAGATGGACCTAAGGAAATGGGGGATGAGCCTAAAATATATATATGTGTGTGTGAGAGGAATTTTGTCCTTTACCGCCCGTCCTCGTCGTCTCCTCCCCGCCGATCTCGACGCCGACGTGCCTAAGAAAATGGTGTTTGGGGGCGTTGCCGGGCCTGGACGACCCCCACATCGAGTGGCCTAATGTAATTTAGGGGCATTGACCGGTTCAACCTGGTTAGAGAGTAAATTTTCTGCCGAAATGGTAACCTCAACTTCACAAAATAAGAAACTAAATAGGCCAAATTGTTTGGGTTGCCAACAAATTAATTGTAATTTATTGTTGAATTAATGATTATAATGAACGTTTAATCATGGTTGTAAAAATCCCAACCAGGCGTCGATTAATCCGGATTAATCCCCACCCTACCGCTCGACTAGTGATTACTACAACACTGCGTTTAATAGACTAGATAACTACAAACGTTTAATCTCAATGAGAAAGCAGGAGTTGCCCAATATCTTCCAAAGGTAAAAGTATCACTAAAAGTGAAATGCACATATGTCACTTCAAACTGCAATAGGATCAATGATGTTCGAGGAGCAGAGGCATGTGTCTAAATTTCATTTCTAACAAGTGGGGTTGAAGAAACACTAAGTCAACATTAGGTCGGACTCAGTCGGTTCGTCTTATAAGAGTGGTCAATCTCTATTCCTTTCTTGCCAAACTAGCGTGTTCTTGTTCAGTAAAATCTTTCAAAACGAAAGCAACACCGGTGAACTCGTTACAAGGAGAAGAGGTTGGGGGTTCTCCTTGTAACCACCCTCCGGCGTAAGAATAAGTATTCGCTTTGAGGAGTGAAAATGTGTGTGTAGTGAGAGAGTAAGAGAAGCGATCCTTAAACCTGGAGGTGAAACCCTCTATTTATAGCCGAAGATTTGTGAAGAAGAAGGAGATGTCGGCTGGTCATTCGCCAGTTGTCTATCAACACCACAAATTAAGTTACCATTAATTGTAAATTATTCTTAGTCAACAAGATTTGTAACCATTGCATAATTCTCTCCCTAGAAGATTTGTAACAATTGCATAATTCTCTCCCTAGAATCAAGCTCTTGTAATTATTGTATTCATTCTTGTACCACTATATATTGATTTGTAAATAATGAGAATAGCATCTTGATTCAATACAAACTTCTATTATTTATATGGTATCAAGAGCCTAAAAGCTCCCTTGAGCCATCTCCGATCCAAAACTCGACAGACACCTTCTGTCCGCTTCCCTTTTCTTTTCTTTCGATTCACCATGGCCAAACCAATCATCCACAACCGTCAGCCCACTACTTATGACAATCGTCCAACACGCAACCCAAATCCACCCACAACCCGAAACCAATGGCCATCTAGAACTACCAATACCAACACTCGCCCGACTCGCAACAACAACACCTATTGCTACTATTGTAACATTCCCGGACATGACACCAAAGATTGTCACAAACTTAGTCGCTTCCTATGAGAACACAATGTCTCGCCTCAAAATAACAACACCCCGGTGGTTAACTACACCACCCCTCACCCAACGGCTACAACCCCATCTTGGATGTGGGACACCGGTGCGTCCAACAACACCGCGAACGACAACGAACAATTTCCCGTTCTTTTCGAATACGGAGGACCCGATGAGATCGTGCTAGGTGATGGTAAAACTCTCCCTATAACTCATATTGCTCAAACAACTATTCCAACAAAATCTCGCCCACTTCTTTTAAATAACATTTTAATTGCTCCTAATCTTCGAAATAATCTTATTTCCGTTGCCAAAGTTTGTCGTACTAATCGTGTTTCTGTTGAATTTTTTCCCTATCATTTTTTTGTCAAGGATCTACGCACGGGGGCGCGTCTCATGCGGGGAGTGAACATCAATGATGTCTACTATGGACCAATCTCCTTGTCTCCTCAAGTCAACAACACCCAAACAAACTCTTTTCTCATGTGGCACCACATACTTGGACATCCATCGCTTCAAGTGTTTAAGTCTTTAATTTCTAAATTAGGACTTCATAGTAATAAGGTGACCGATGAGTCTTTTCATTCTGCTTCATGTTCACTAAATAAAAGCCACATACTACCTTTTGGCAAAAATTCTTTTGTTGCTAATCAACCACTACAACTTCTCTACTCCAACGTATGGGGTCCCGTAAAAACGTCAATAGATGGCTTTAAATACTATGTCATTTTTGTTGACTATTTTTCCAAATACATTTGGTTATACCCAATCAAACGAAAATCTGATGTCAAAATTCTGTTTCCACAATTTAAATCTCTTGTTGAAAAATTTTTGAAAACCAATATTGTTGCGTTATTCACTGATAATGGGGGTGAATATGTGGGTCTCTCACCATATCTTACCTCTCAAGTTATCTCCCATTACACGACACCACCTCACACACCGGAACAAAACGATATTGCCGAACGACGTCACCGACACGTTGTTGAAACCGGCCTTGCATTACTCCACTACTCCCACTTACCACAACAATTTTGGTCTCATGCTTTTCAAACCGCTACTCACCTCATAAACCGTTTACCTACACCCATTCTCCACAACAAATCACCCTATGATGTGTTGTTCAAAACCGACCCTACCTATTCCAAACTTAAACCTTTTGGTTGCCTTTGTTACCCGTGGCTAAAACCATATGCCACTTCAAAACTACAATCACGGTCCACGGCATGCATCTTTCTTGGATACTCCTCCTCTAAGGCGACATTCAAATGCTATGACCCTCTTAATCAAAAACTTTATCACTCTCGACATGTTCAATTCATTCCCCACATCTTTCCATCCCAAACCACCAACTCCAACCCTCTACATATGTCCTTCGATACCTTTTTAAACCCGACACCCTCGGTTCCCATTCCCTCCCCACTGCCTACATCTCCTGCCCAAAACTCTCCACCCACTGTTCACACTTCCCACTCTACTCAACCCACTCCATCACCCGAAGCCCAACCAACCACCCTATCTCACCAAACCTCCCACGGCCCAGTATCATCTCCCTTACAACTCCATGACCTATCTCCAACCTCCCCGGCCCATACACCACCCTCCACTTCTACCGTCTCCCCTCTCGGCCCAATGCCCGAGCCCACTGACCAGCCCACTCCACCCACCGGTTCCACCACCTCTACACCAATCAACTCACCCAACTCACAATATCATCAAACCGACCCTCCAAACACCCAAACTCCACCGCCTCGTCGACAACCCAAACCCAACCCCAAATACTACAACTCTAACTTTGTCAACTCCACTACCATTCATCCATTACCCGTGTCCCTTGAACCGTCCACCTATACTCAAGCCTTGAATGATCCGGATTGGCGTCACGACATGGATCTTGAATATAATGCCCTGATCCAAAACAACACATGGGAACTTGTACCTCACATTACCCAAACTCCCATCGGTTGTAAATGGGTGTTCCGCATTAAATGCAAACCCGATGGCACTATTGACAAATACAAAGCACGTCTAATGGCGAAAGGGTTTCACTAACAATTTGGAAAAGACTACCATGAAACTTTTAGCTCGGTTACTAAACCCGTTACCATTCGCACCATCCTCCCCATTTCTCTTTCAAAAGGGTGGCCTTTACGCCAACTTGATGTTAACAATGCGTTTCTTCATGGGACCCTCCATGAAGATGTTTTTTTGATACAACCTCCCGGGTTCACAAACATGGAATTCCCGCGTCACATTTGCAAACTAAAAAATCCCTTTACGGTCTTAAACAAGCACCGCGTGCTTGGCACATAGAACTAACCAATTTTCTCGTTAGTTTTGGTTTTAAAAAATGTCTCTCTGATTCCTCCCTCTTTGTCTACAACTCAAAGGATATCACTTGCTACCTCCTTGTGTATGTTGATGATATTATCCTTACAGCAAGTCACAATTCCTTCATGGATTCATTTGTTCAAGCCCTAAGCAAACAATTCTCCATCAAAGACTTAGGCCCTCTCCATCACTTCCTAAGAATCGAAGTCATTCCTACGCCTCATGGTTTATTTCTTTTTCAACATCGCCACATTCAAGATGTTCTCACCACCTTTAAAATGGATGGTGCAAAAGAGATTTTCACTCCTTTGAGCACGTCTGATCCGCTCTCTCCTAATGACTCCTCTCCTCCCGTTGACCCCACCCCTTACCGAAAACTAGTTGGTACTCTACAGTACCTTGCCTTCACCCGTCCATACATCTCATTTGCAATCAATAAATTATCTCAATTCATGCACTCACCCAAACAATCACACTGGCAAGCTCTCAAACAGGTACTTCGATAGTTGAAAGGAACGGTACATCACGGGTTGTTCTTGAAACGTAACACCAACCTTAACTTGCAAGCCTTCTCGGACTCGGACTGGGGCGGCATTAATGATGGAGGTCGGTCAACCACAACATATCTTTTATACCTTGGGTCCAATATCATCTCTTGGAAATCTGCAAAACAAAAAAACGTCTCTAGATCCTCAACCGAAGCTGAGTACAAAGCCCTTGCTAATGCCGCTGCTGAACTGTTATGGGTTAAAAATTTACTCCATGAACTGCGGTTACCACCTGTGAGCACTCCCTCATTATACTGTGACAACACCGAGGCCACCTATGTATGTGCCAATCCAGTTTACCACTCACGCATGAAACACATAGCCTTGGACTATCACTTTGTACGGGAACAAGTCAACTCCAAGAAACTTAAAGTCCTTCACGTCAGCTCAAAGGATCAACTTGCAGATGTCCTCACCAAACCGCTTCCACGGGCACCTTTCCTGTCTTTTCGGTCCAAGATTGGAGTCTCCAATGGATCCTCCATCTCGCGGGGGCGTATCAACACCACAAATTAAGTCACCATTAATTGCAAATTATTCTTAGTCAACAAGATTTATAACCATTGCATAATTCTCTCCCTAGAAGATTTGTAACCATTGCATAATTTCTCCCTAGAATCAAGCTCTTGTAATTATCGTATTCATTCTTGTACCACTATATATTGATTTGTAAATAATGAGAATAGGATCTTGATTCAATACAAACTTCTATTGTTTATACTGTCCAATCATGGAGAATATCTATTATGTCCCCTCTAACATGATCAGACCAATATTATGTACTATGGTTGACGTGACGCACAGTTATTCGTCCCATCTCAGCGTCCTTAAGTACTCTATGTCGGATTATTCTTGTCTGTCCTTTGGATCTTGTGACAGGCTCTGACATCCAATGATTGGTGTCACATGTTGTCCTTTTCTTTACCTGTTGGGAATATTCTTCTTGTCGTCGGCAGTGACGACTCACTTCTGTCTCCCGGTGTGTTCCTCGTCCTTCTATGTCACAGCCCCCGATCCCTAATCCCCGGGAACGGGCAGCCGCGAGCCAGTTTCGGTGGTATCACGTTATTAACCAATTTGGCAGCAGAAATTTTCATCAGGACCGTAGTTAGGAAATATTGAATCAGAGTAAACCCCCACATTTTATAATATTAAATACATGGGTAAAACCCAAGTTTTCTGTATACACACTTTTATAGGAATAAATCCTATTTTATTTAACAAAACATCTATTTTATTCTTAGGTAACTTTATTGCCACTTTTCCAAGCCTTCAGTGCTGTCCAGCTGGCTTCTATTTGGCTTTCACATTTTGTTACCTGAAACGCGTTTTAAAAACATTTTGTCAGTGGGAAATACTGGTGAGTGAATCCCAGTTTAATCAAGTTTTAATAAAAAAAGTCACAGCGAACAGTATTGAGGGCGATCCCGCAATTACATGTGTTTCCAAGTTATACCAATTATCACCCGTCGGTACTGTCAAACCTGACTTGTGGAAATGTTACTCCTTGACCAGGTGGTAACAAATTTTGTATACAAAACCCCAACATACCCACGATAATTGTATTCTTACAAATACTCAATAACTGTTATTCGCATAGAAAGGTATTTAAGGTTTTGTAAAAACAGTTAACAAAAAGGTTTACAAAAAGTGGATCAACTCACATTGCTGTTTTAAGGTTTTCAGTAAGGATTTCCTGAGAATAATCTATAAATTACACAAATGCACGTGTGTTAGTATAATAACCCATTTTAACATTAGTAATACCCTCCCCGAGACGGCATTCCAACGACTACGTCGGGCAGAACCACGACAGCCGTTACGGAACCCTAGATCAATCGGGCAGAGTATCTAATATGTCTCCAGGGGTTATAATACTTACATCGTAGCAGAGCCTCGCTAATTAGGGGGGGTATTAGACTCGGGTATAATGCCCACTATGTGAAAATTTGAGAGAAAGAACGATTTTTGAACGAGTTTCGACTGAAGCCGATGGCCTCTATTTATAGGGTCTGATCTTGACTCTCTCGCGGCCCGCGTAAAATAAGGCAAAGCCTTACGCGGCCCGCGTCAATGTTGGGTCAACGTGTAGCTTAGCTGGGTCATCACATAGGTCTGCCGGGTGTTGGGCCACGTGGCCGCACCGGGCTGTGCCATCTATCTGGTCTCACGCGGCCCGCGTAAAAGCTTGGGGTGGGTCTACGCGGCCCGCCTCAGCTTAATATTTATTGTTTTTAATTTATTTTATATGTTATGTTATATTTCGGGCTCGGTTTTCACATACGGGGTGTTTTTAAAGATATATTGGGATATTTTAACATATATTAGGGTGTCGTAAAAATTATCGAGGGTGTCGGTTCAGGGTTGTTATATCCTCCCCACCTTGTTTTAGAGCTCGTCCTCGAGATCTACTGGAACAAGTGCGAATATTTCTTTTGCATTTCTGATTCAAGCTCCCATGTGTACTCAGGTCCTCTTTTGGAGTCCCACTTCACTTTGACCAGAACTAATCTCTTATGCTTGAGATTCTTGATTTTCCTATCTTCAATTTGTAGAGGCCTTTCTACAAACTTGAGTTGTTCATTTACCTCTATATCCTTAAGAGGCACCACGAGTGATTCATCAGCTAAGCACTTTTTGAGATTAGATACATGAAATACATCATGTATTCCTGCCATTTCCTCTGGCAGTTGTAGCTGATAGGCTACAGGTCCTATTCTTTTAATAATCTTAACAGGTCCAATGTACCTGGGACTTAGCTTTCCTCTTTTGATGAATCTTACCACTCCTTTCCAAGGAGAGACTTTTAATAATACCTTGTCACCTACTTGGAATTCTAACGGCTTACGTTTGTTATCAGCGTAGCTCTTCTGTCGATCACGTGCTGCTTTCAGTCATTCCTTGACTTAAATTATTTTATCTGTTGTTTCCTGTACTATCTCAGGTCCAGATAGTTGCTTTTCCCCAATTTTTGCCCAACAGACTGGGGTTCTGCACTTTCGTCCATAAAGTGCTTCGAATGGTGCAGCATTGATACTTGTGTGATAACTGTTATTATAAGAAAATTCTATTAAAGGTAAGTGATCGTCCCAATTACCTCCGAAATCAATTACACAAGCTCTAAGCATGTCCTCCATTGTCTGAATTGTCCTTTCACTTTGCCCGTCCGTTTGAGGATGATAAGCAGTGCTTAGATTCAGCTTGGTTCCCATTGCTTTTTGGAAACTTGACCAAAAATGAGAGGTAAAACGGCTATCCCTATCAGAAATAATTGATAAAGGTATTCCATGTAATGAAACAATTTCATTGACATACAATTTGGCTAATTGTTCCATGCTAAAAGTTTCCTTCATTGGTAAGAAATGAGCTGACTTGGTTAGCCTATCTACAATCACCCAGATTGTATCATTACCTTTTCTTGTTTTGGGTAATTTGGTAACAAAATCCATTGTTATTAATTCCCATTTACAAACTGGCATTTCTAATTGTTGTAATAAACCTGAGGGTTTCTGGTGTTCAGCTTTAACTTGTGAGCAAGTTAAACATTTAGAAACATAAGCTGCTATATCCTTTTTCATTCCTATCCACCAGAAATTTTTCCTTAAATCCTGGTACATTTTATCATTTCATGGATGCATCGTATATTTAGATTTATGAGCTTCTTCTAATATATGGTGACACAAATTTCCTAGTTTAGGTATCCACATTTTCTTTTTATGGAATCTCCAAATTCTATCTGTTCCTTGTTCTAATTTCTTAATCATTCCTTTTAATTTTTCAGTATCTTCCTTGATTACTGATTCTTGTGCTTTTCTAATTTGTTCATTTAAATCTACTTGTAGATTTAATTTAAGAGAACGTACCCTTTTTGGCTTTTCATGATACTTTCGACTTAAAGCATCTGCCACTACATTTGCTTTTCCTGCATGATACTGGATATCACAATCATAATCACTAAGCATTTCCATCCAGCGTCTTTGTCTCATATTTAATTCTTTTTGCCCAAAAACATACCTTAAACTTTTATGATCTGTGAATATGGTAAACTTACTACCATAAAGATAATGTCTCCAAATCTTAAGGGCAAAAATTATAGCTCCTAATTCAAAATCATGGGTTGAATAATTTTCTTCATGATTCTTAAGCTGTCTAGAGGCGTAAGCTATAACCTTTTGACGTTGCATCAACACACATCCGTAACCTAACTTAGAAGCATCACAATAGACTACAAAGTCTTCAGTTCCTTCTGGTTGTTTTGGTCAAAAATCACACAAGGATAATGCAACCAAACTCTTTGTAAACGGGGAATGATGCTTGGTATGATGAACAAAGATAAGGATCACTATAATGAAAATTGCACAAGTGACACAAGGATTTATACGAGGAAAAAGCCCTTGATCAACGAATGATCTCCGGCATAAAAAACCTCGGGTGATGGAAACTACCGATCACCAAACTTCAATATAACAAACAAAGTTTACAACTTCGGATGGTAACGAGCTAGGTACAAGGATCACTATAGTATCGTATGCTAGAGCGTGTGAGAAATGTGTCGTGTCTTCCGAATGTTCAAGAGTGCCATTTATACAAGTGTGTGTGGTTCTATTTTAGGCAAATCACCTAACTACTAGCTCGTTACCCCTTTAAAAATAGAAGTAAATTTAGCCTAAATAATCGCCCTTGAATTGTGCTGAGTTTCCATATTTGCCATAACGTCCATCTTTGATTATGCATGTGCGAGATTATCGTGACAGATTCCTTGTTTACGTTGCTAAGACCGGATCCAACTCGTAATTCCTGCAAGATAATATTAAGTCCAAAGAGAACAGTCGTTAGTATGAGGATCCTTGGAATGATCCGTGATCCTGATCCTGGAGCTCCTCTGAGGATCACTATCTGCCAAAGAAACAAGGATCACTTGTTAGGATCATATGTTAGGATCATATGTAAGGATCATAGGTCATAAAAATCCAGCCCTAACAATTGCCCCCAAAATATAAGGAGTATTTATCTAATATAAACGAGTTATATTTTGTCGGTCTTATCCATAACTAACTCAACGGATATATAGCCGTTAAGATGGAACTATCCGTTGCGATCTGACGTCATAGAAGTGACAGCCCTGCACAAATCATCATTATAAATAGAAATAGGGATAGGATCGTTTGCATTTAAATTCAAGAACTCTTCCCTTTATAACCGCGATCAGAGGATTGAACAGGTATTCCCCTTCTCCTTCTCTCTTGCTTACTCTGTTTTTCTTTTTCTCTCCATCCTTCTGTAAAAGATGTTGCTCCGGAACTCTCCCTGTAAGGATCCTATGAAGAGCAGCCCCTTGAAGGGTCAAGGGATCATCAAGGATTCCCCCACCGAGAGGTGTTGCTTTACCGACCCTCAAATCGATAAAATCCGTCATTGCTTCCCGGCGGAAACCCTTTTCAAGTCTTTTAGTCCTACCGCTTTGAGTGATTTCATCTCTGAGACTTGGGTAGCTTTCCCGGTCACTCCTTTCATGATAGGATACTCGTATCCTTTCCCTCAGTTTACCCAATCCTTTTTCTCTCTTACCGGCATCTGCTATATCCAGGCTATGCCGATGATCTGGAGGGACTTATACACCCTTGAAAGGATCATTGAACAAGAAGGGATAGACCTTGGTATGGCAGAGTTGGCTGAGATGTATGATCTCACAACTTTTGGATCCCACCGATACTTGTTCAAACGAAAAGCTGGAGAGGAGCACCCTGTTCTCAAGGTTACCAAAAATGATGTGAACTGGAAGCAGCGGTTCTTTTTTGTAAAGAGAGATACCATCCCTAATGGGGAGGATTTGCCCAAGAAGTGGGCCACCCATGGTAGGATATAGGATCCTGGAAGGATCACCGTAGAACCTGTCCTGTATCATGAGAATCACTGATGTTCTGTTGTTTTCTTGTTGTGCAGCTATCTCTGTTTCACACTTGAAGTTGACTCCTGCTGCAAAAGAGAGACTCTTTGATCCGGAGATAAGAACTTTCCAGGTTGCCACCCAGGATTCTCAAGAAGTATCCTCTGCCTCTGTCACAATGTCAAGTAAGTATCCTCATTAAAAAAGTAATTCTATGTAGGATTTTCAAGTTTAGTTAGAATACTTATCTTATTTTGGTTGTGTAGGTGCTGGAAAATCCTCTAAGTCTGCTTCAAAGTTTGGCATCAATTGTTTTGGTCAAAAATCACACAAGGATAATGTAACCAAACTTTATGTAAACGGGGTATGATGCTTGGTTAATTACAAAAGTAAAGGATCACTTTTGTGAGAAATATGCAAAGACACAATGATTTATACGAGGAAAAAGCCCTTGATCAATGTATGATCTCCGGCATAAAAAACCTCGGGTGATGGCAACTACCGATCACCAACTTCAATATAAGAAAAATATAGTTACAACTTCGGATGATAATGAGCTGAGTACAAGGATCACTATAGTTTCAAGTGTCTAAGCGTGTGAGAATTGTGTTGTGTGTCGTCGTGTGTCTTTTTCCGAATGAGGAAGGGTGATTTATATACAAGTGTAGGTGACCTATTTTAGGTAAAAGGACTAATAATCAGCTCATTACCCCTTTAGAAATAAAAGACAATCTAGCCTAAATTGCCGCCCTTAAATCAAGCTAAGTTTCCATATCCTTTGCAACGTCTATCTTTGATTAAGCTCGTGCTATAATTGTGAAGACGCGTCCCTTGATTATGATGCTAAGAGCGTATCCTGCTAGATGTTCCTGCAAAATAATGTTGTATTACACGAAGGTAACTGTTAGCATGAGGATCCTTTAACAGTCCATGATCCTGATCCTGAAGTCCTGCTGAGGATCACTGTCTGCCAAAAAAACAAGGATCACTGGTTAGGATCACGTATAAGGATCACGTATGATAAAAATCCAGCCCTAACAATTGCCCCCAAAATATAAGGAGTTTATTGTAAATAAATGAGTTATATTTTGCTTTGATCTTATCTGCAACGAATGACTCGGATAACTAGCCGTTGATATCGAACTAACGGTTGCAACCCTTACGTCATAGATGTGACAATCCCTGCAAATCATGATTATAAATAGGAGATAGGGTTAGGATCACTCTGCATTTAAATTCGAGATATCTTCCCTTTATAATCGCTACCGAAGATCGATCAGGTATTCTCTTCCTTTCTTTCTTCCTTTTTCTGCTTTGTTTTTTCTGTTCTTGCTCTGTTTTTGTTTTGCCGCAAATATGTTGCTCCGAAATTCTCCTCATAAGGATCTCAAGAAGAGTAGTCCGTTGAAAAGCCAAGGGATCATCAAGGATTCTCCTACCGAGAGATGCTGTTATACCGATGCTCTCATTGATAGGATCCGTCACTGTTTTCCGGCGGATACCGTTTTTAAATCTTTTTCTTCTACCGCTTTAAGTGATTTTATCTCCGACACCTGGGTGGCTTTCCCTGCAACTCCGTTCACCATAGGATATTCGTATCCTTTTCCAGCCTTCACCCAATCATTCTTTTCTTTAACCGGCATCTCTTTCATCCAAGCTATGCCGATGATCTGGAGAGTTCTGTATACCTTCGAGAGGATCATCGAGCAGAAGGGAATTGATTTGGGGATGGCAGAGTTGGCCGAACTTTATGATCTTACCACGTTCGGTTCTTGCCGATATCTGCTAAAATGGAAAGCTGGGGAGGATCACCCTGTCTTCAAGGTTACCAAGAATGACACAAACTGGAAGCGTCGCTTTTTCTTTGTTAGAAGGGATACCATCCCAGATGGAAAGGATCTGCCCAAGGAATGGGCCACTCATGGTAGGGTAGAGGATCCTGGAAGGATCACTATCGGACTTGTCTCATATGATGAGGATCACTAATGTCCTTTTTATTTTTTGTGCAGCTATATCCATTGCTCATCTTAAGTTAACCCCTGCTGCAAGAGAAAGAGTTTTAGCTTTTAAAAAGCTTGATCCTGAGGTTAGAAGTTTCCGAGTCACCGTCCAAGATTCACAAGAAGTATCCTCCGCATCTGCCACTATGTCAAGTAAGTATCCTTATAAAAAGTAAGTTATATGCTAGATTGTTTAATTAGTAAGGGAACTTATCTTGTTTTGATTGTGTAGGTGTTGGGAAGTCTGCCAAATCTGCCAAGTCTGCCTCCAAGTTCGGGATAGATGATCTCACCAACGTCAAGTCTTCGAGGAGAAAGACTTCTGCTGCCAGTCCCTCCGCTTCAGCCCCTAAAGCATCCATTAGGGGTAAGGGAAAGAAGAGGAAGACTTCTAAGGATCTCCAAGGATTTCCCCTGATCCGCCAACAGTTCCTTGACTATGTCAATGAGGTAAGGATCATTGCCCCTGTTGGTTATACTTCTCTAATATCCTGCTTGTATATTCTGCCTGTATATCCTGCTTTTTTGAGGATCACTTGATCCTGAACTTACCTTTTTTCTCTTTTACAGAAACTTGCTGAGATTGAGACCTACCTTGGCCACGTCGAGGATCAGGAGAGCCAAATCGCCGACCTCCAACAAATGGGCGTGTTAAAGGATCTCAAGATAGCCGATCTTGAGAAGGAACTCCGGGCTACAAAGGATGAGGCTGCTCAAAGGCTAATTGACATGGATGGCGAGAAGCAGGAGATCATCCAGGATGCCAAGGTCTCTGCCGCAACTGCTATGTACAAGATACAACTACAAATGGCTGCGGAGGCTCAGGATCCTGCCTTTGACAAGAGCTCATGGGACGTGGAGGGTTGGAAGGCAAGATTGGCAGAGCTGGAGGATGAGGACGAAGCAGAGGAGATCCCAATGCTGGAGGGCGGTGATGCTGACAAGGATCAGGGTGGAGAAGCTGGTGGTGATGGAGCAGCAAAGGTGTAAGCTGCTGGATTGGGCGATGATGGATATTTCGAGACTAGGCCGGAGCCCAATTTTTTGAGTTTGGTAGTGGTTTGTGGTTGTGGTATTTGAAACAATTGATGGTCTGTAATCTTTGAACAATAGTTTTTAGGGTTAAGGATCCTGGATCCTTTGGACAATAGGTAGGATCGCAAAAGGTGGAGGGATCCTCTGTTTGGGGGATGAAGCCTTTGTGATCTTGCCGCCTTTAATTTCCTGCACCTGCTAAGACCGCATAGACAATGGACACCCTTTGCCAACCCATGTGGACGGGCCACGTTTTGCTGGTAGAAATGTGGGTTGGCAATTTTGACAACTTTTGAAGGGTCAATCCTTTCGTTAATAAATAAAATCTTAAACTTTTGTCGCTTATCTTGTGTTATTATCCTTTTTAATTTCAATTGTTTTGACACATGTTTGTTTGAGTAAGAAAAGTTGAGCAAATTATGTTTAAGAAATTTAGGATATGATCCTGGATCAAATATCCTATAATCGAAAATTTTCAAGGTAGTTTATTTTAAGGATCATAGGTTCAGTTGTCAAAGTGCAAGGGTTGTTTAGTATAATCAAAATAGTCAAGGATCATACCTGAGGATCCAAGTTAGGATCCTAACCTTTAATCGGGATAACCATAAGTAAAACTTTAATGGATAATAAGGATTAAGGATCCTTAATTGTTTAACTTCGAAAACCTGAAAAAATGGAGTATAACTTGGGACTAAGCCAACATAAAAGATAAGTTAGTGACTGGGGACAAGCCCAAAGGACAACTGGGGATGATCCCAAAGGATCACTGGGGACAAGCCCAAAGGATAACTGGGGACGAGCCCAAAGGATAACTGGGGACAAGCCCAAAGGATCGTATGTAAACTGGAGTATGGCCCTTACTGGCGACTATCCAAACTTAGTGACATGAAAATGTCAAAACCTTAGCTAACGTGAAAACGTTAGAAACCTTATGAACGGATGTATGGTACGTCTACCATTATACGTAGGATCCTGGGTATAGCCAGTACGATGAGGTTGTCAGCCCCGGAAGTGGGTACTGGTCCCAAAGACGTGAACTATATCAGGATCATCGTGCGCTGCTGGCGGAAACTGGGGATAATCCCAAGGATAACTGGGGTTAGACCCAAGGATCAGCGTTGCTTTTGAAGATCTTTGATGATATGCTGTGGATACCTGAACTATCATAACTCAAATGGTTCGTGAGAAGAGGATGAAGGATACAGGATCCTTATCCTTTGGTAAAAAGTAAGAAAATGTAATAGTTTTAAGATAAGGACATTACCAGAGTAAGGATCACTGACATCACCGGGATCCTTCGAGGATACTTCAATATAAGGATCACATGCTTGCAGGATCATGTTCACATAAAGTATCTCTTTAAGTGAACAGCATTCCAGGCTCTTGGTAACAAGTTTCCTTCCATGGTTAGCAATCTGTATGCCCCCTTTCCTGCTTCAGCTTCAATCAAGTAAGGGCCTTCCCATTTTGGTGCTAACTTCCCGTCAGCAGGATTAATAGTGTTTTGGAATGCTTTTCTCAACACCATATCTCCGACTTGAAACTTCCTTATCCTAACATTTTTGTTGTAAGCACCAGCCATTCTTTGTTGGTAGCTTGCCATCCTTATCCTAGCCAGATCCCTGATTTCCTCAATAGTATCCAAATCCTGAGCCAGGATATGGATGATAGGGATACTTATGTCTTCTGGAATCTTTAAGGATGATCCTAAGTTGGCCAATGCATCAGCTTCCGTGTTATCCTCCCTTGGTACCTGTGTTAAGCTGAAAGAAACAAAAGAGAGTGCCAATTCTTTGACTATCTCTAAATATTTGGTTAGTTTTTCACCTTTAACAGCATAGGATCCATTAAAGTGATTGGTGATCAATAATGAGTCTACATATACTTTAAGATATTTCACCCCCATATCCTTAGCAATTTGCAAGCCAGCAATTAAGGCTTCATATTCAGCCTCATTGTTAGTTGCTTGGAACTCACAGGCTATGGAGTGGGGTATTATGTCCCCCTGTGGCGATTTTAGTAGTATCCCGAGCCCTGTGCCCTTGACATTTGAGGATCCATCGGTGTGTAGTATCCAAGGATCCTTGGTTTCATCCAGCTGCTGGACTTCCAATTCTGCTTCTTTTTGTAGATCACTACTGAAATCAGCCACAAAGTCAGCTAATGCTTGGGATTTAATGGCTGTTCTTGGCTCGTATCTTATATCATGGGCACTAAGCTTTACTGCCCACTTAGCCATTCTTCCTGACATCTCTGGTTTCCTGAGGACATTCTTAATTGGAAAGTTAGTTCTAACAACAATAGTATGGGTTTCAAAATAATGCCTTAACTTAGTTGATGCCATGATTAATGCAAGAATAAGCTTTTCGAGGTGTGAGTACCTGGATTCGGCATCAAGTAAACTCTTACTTACGTAGTAGATAGGATATTGTGTACCTTCATGATCCTTAACAAGGACAGCACTTACAGCGGTTGAGGATACCGCCAAATATAAGGATAACACATCTCCTTTTTTGGGCTTTGATAATGCTGGTGCTGAGGACATATATTCTTTAAGGGCTTGTAAAGCATTCTCATGTTTCTCAGTCCATTCAAACTTCTTGTTCTTCCTTAGGATATCGTAAAATTCTTTACATTTTTCTGAGGATTTTGATATGAACCTGTTCAGAGCTGCTATCCTGCCTGTTAGCCTTTGCACATCCTTAGCATTGGCAGGGGACTTGATGTTCACTAGTGCTTTAATTTGCTCCGGACTTGCTTCAATGCCCCTCTGAGTTACCATATGTCCTAGGAATTTACCTGCCTTAACGCCAAAGTGGCATTTTGAAGGATTAAGCTTCATGTTATAATTATCAAGGATATCAAATGCTTCCTCCAAATCCCTTAGGTGATCCTCAGCTTTCTTTGATTTGACTACCATATCATCTATGTATACTTCCATAGTTTGTCCAATTTGATCTTTGAACATCATATTCACCAGCCTTTGATATGTTGCACCTGCATTTCATAATCCAAAAGGCATGGCAATATAACAATACAAACCTGTTGGGGTCATAAAGGCTGTATCCTCTTGGTCAGATGGTTCCATCTGAATTTGTTGGAATCCAGATGATGCATCCATAAAGGTCAACAGTTCATGCCCCGCTGTTGCATCCACCATGGAGTCAATGTGGGGTAATGGGAAAGGATCCTTGGGACATGCCTTATTTAAATCAGTGAAATCGACACATACCCTCCACTTTCCGTTTTTCTTTTGGACAACGACCACATTGGCTAACCATTTTGGATACTTTACCTCTCTGATCATACCTGCTCGAAGTAGTCTTTCTACTTCTTCTTGGATAATGGCATTCCTTTCTGGTGCAAACTTCCTCCTTTTTTGATGGATTGGTTTGATAGACCTGTCAATGCCAAGTTTGTGAGTAATAATATCCTTAGATATACCTGTCATATCTTCATGTTTCCAAGCAAAGGTAGATTTTCTTCTTTTGAGGAAGGATATTAAGTCTTCTTTCCTCTTGCCAAGGATCCCTGATCCGATATAGATTTTTGATTCAGGATCACTAGGATCCAAGAGGATTTCGTCCACATCTTGTTCTCTTGCCTCCAAGACATTCCTCGGAGGATACTGTAATTGCTATTGCTCCCTTGGCTTCGAGGTTGGCTTCATGGATGAGGTATAACAATCCTTAGCCTCCTGCTGATCACTGTCGATCTTGATTATTCCCCATGGGCTAGGGAGCTTCACACATTGATGGTAGGTGGATGGGACTGCTTTCATATCATGTATCCAAGGCCTGCCAAGGATAACATTGCAACAAGACAAACAGTCAATAACACAAAATTTCTGATAATTATGTAATCCTTCCACGTAGATTGGGAGTTTGATGTCCCCCAGAGTTTTCTTCGTTTCTCCACTGAATCCTACAAGCACGGAGGATCTTGGTGTGATGTCTGATTCGGGGATTCCCATTTTCTTCAGAACATCAAGCTGGATAATGTTCACTGAGCTTCCTCCATCGATAAGGATCCTGCGGACAAAATGGTTAGAGATAAAGAGAGTAATAACTAAACTATCATGATGAGGATCCTGAATGTTAATGCGATCATCCTCATCAAACGTTATCATCTTTCCTTCTGAGACACTTGATGTTCTAATAGGTCTTTCTCCATTATCCATTTTTGACTCCTTTGCATGCCTTTTGGCCGTCGAGAAAGATGTACCACAGATGTCTGATCCTCCGGAAATAAAGTTGATCACTTGTGCATTTGCCGGAGGTGCTGGAGCCTTTTCAGGGATCCTTTCAGGATCCTGAGTCCTCTGCTTTTTTCTTCCCAACAATTCTTTTAGGTGCCCCTTGCTTAACAAATATCCAATCTCTTTTCTTAAAGCTATGCATTCTTCAGTCAGATGCCCGAAATCTTCATGGTATGCACACCATTTTGACTTGTCTTTAGTCCCGGATGGTTTATCATTCTTCCTGGGCCACCTAGCTTTTTCACCTAGATTCTGCATTGCAAGGATTAGTTCATGATTATCAACGGAAAAACAATATTCTGAGATTGGAGGATAATCTTCATCATCCTCTTCTTGGTCAACAGCATGCACATTCTGGTTCTCATTTCTATGGTAGGATTTGAATTTGTTGTTCTTGAAGGAGGATCCTTGCTTCTCCTGTTTTGAGGATCCTACTTGTCTCTCCTGGATCCTCTTGTCATCCTCTAGCCGGATGAACCTGAGTGCTCGAGTTCTTACTTCATCTAGATTCCTGCATGGTGTCATAACAAGATCATCATAGAATAATGAATCCTTAAGCAGTCCCATTTTGAAGGCTTCAACAGCCGTAGCCATATCCAAGTTGGGAATGTCCAAGGATTCTTTACTAAATTTAGTTATATAATCCCTTAATGATTCATTATGATTTTGAGTTATCCTGTACAAATCACTAGTTAATCTTTCAAATTTTCTACTACAAGAGAATTGGTTATTGAATAAATTAACTAAATTAGCAAATGAAGTAATAGAGTAGGGGGGAAGACTTAGCAGCCACTTAAGAGCTGATCCAGTAAGAGTGGATCCAAATCCTTTACATAGGCATGCTTCCTTCAGCTTTTCTGGGATAGGATTGATCTCCATCCTCTCCCTGTATTGTGCTATGTGCTCCTCTGGATCCGTTGTACCATCATACAGCTTCATAGTAGGGATATGGAACCTTTTGGGTACCTCTGCATCACAAATTGGTGGTGCAAAGCGAGATACCTTGTGGCTTCCATCTGCAATCTCCGGGATAGGCTTGACTACCCCTGGAACATTTGAGATCATATCTTTTAGCTTCTGCAATTCCCTGGCCATAGCATGATTGACACCTGTGTCCTGCATGAATCCATGGTTAGTAGTAAGATGATTATTTAAAGTGTTACCTCCCGTTGAGTTCAAGTTAGTGAATCCATATTGCTTGGATTCGGGGATAACGGAGGGACCAGTGGAAGCAGTGGTCTGCATTGGAATGAAGTCCCCTTGATGGACATCTAGACTTCCTGTTTGCAAACTTTTTAGGGATCCTGGCATCTGGAAGGATCCTGGTATCTGAAAGGATCCTGGTATCTGGGATGATCCTGAAACGAAGGAGGATCCTTGACTCTGGGATGATCCTGGAACAAAGTAGGATCCTTGAAACTGCTGTGCTCCCGGATAGGCTCCCGAATTCATGAAGGATCCCATATGCTGGGGATAGGATCCTGCCGGCTGAAAGTGTGAGCCTGATGCCTGAGTCATTGCTGTTGATCCGAGGTGCAATCCTCTTGATTCTCCCATAATTTGCATGTCTGGAATTTCCGATGGCTGAGAAGTGATCATTGGAGTATCAAAGCTCAAGGATTTGGGCATCAGTGGGGAATGATCCTCTGCCGTTTTCTTTTGTCTTTTGAGATCTCCAATTTCCCTGAGGATCCTTTCATTAGTTTCATCCTGCCGCTGCATACGATCCTTCATCTGCAAAATCAAAGTAAATACGTCACTAGTACTGGGAATATAAGAATTCATAGCAGAAGAAGATGGAGGTTTAGAGTTAGTGGGAGTTGGTCTCTTCTCAGCATTCTTCTGGGATCCTGCCGGTGGAGGAGGCAGAGTGTTTTGAGACGAGGTGACTGCAGACATCGTCGTGGACATGTTTTTCAATGATGAAGCCATGTAATTCTTTGAAATGATTTCGAACAAAAGGTTTTCTTATGAATGAAGCACCAATTGCCCCACGGTGGGCGCCAAACTGTTTTGGTCAAAAATCACACAAGGATAATGTAACCAAACTTTATGTAAACGGGGTATGATGCTTGGTTAATTACAAAAGTGAAGGATCACTTTTGTGAGAAATATGCAAAGACACAATGATTTATACGAGGAAAAAGCCCTTGATCAATGTATGATCTCCGGCATAAAAAACCTCGGGTGATGGCAACTACCGATCACCAACTTCAATATAAGAAAAATATAGTTACAACTTCGGATGATAATGAGCTGAGTACAAGGATCACTATAGTTTCAAGTGTCTAAGCGTGTGAGAATTGTGTTGTGTGTCGTCGTGTGTCTTTTTCCGAATGAGGAAGGGTGATTTATATACAAGTGTAGGTGACCTATTTTAGGTAAAAGGACTAATAATCAGCTCATTACCCCTTTAGAAATAAAAGACAATCTAGCCTAAATTGCCGCCCTTAAATCAAGCTAAGTTTCCATATCCTTTGCAACGTCTATCTTTGATTAAGCTCGTGCTATAATTGTGAAGACGCGTCCCTTGATTATGATGCTAAGAGCGGATCCTGCTAGATGTTCCTGCAAAATAATGTTGTATTACACGAAGGTAACTGTTAGCATGAGGATCCTTTAACAGTCCATGATCCTGATCCTGAAGTCCTGCTGAGGATCACTGTCTGCCAAAGAAACAAGGATCACTGGTTAGGATCACGTATAAGGATCACGTATGATAAAAATCCAGCCCTAACATCAATGATCTTACAAATGTCAAATCCTCAAGGAAGAAGACTCCTGCTGCTAGCCCAACTGCTTCAGCCCCTAAAGCACCTATCAGGGGTAAAGGAAAGAAGAGAAAGGCCTCTGAGGATTTACAAGGTCTGCCCCTGCTCCGCCAACAGTTTCTGGACTACTTCAACGAGGTAAGGATCACTGCCCCTGTTTGTGTATCCTGACAGTTTTGAGGATCACTTGTTTCTGATGTTATGCCTTGTTTTCCTTGCAGAAATTTGCTGAGATAGAGACGTATGTTGGCCACGTCGAGGATCAGGACCGCCAGATTGCTGACCTCCAACAAGTTCCTGTGTTGAAGGATCTCAAGATAGCTGATCTTGAGAAGGAGCTCCGAGCCACCAAGGATGATGCTGCCAAAATGCTGATCAACTTTGACTACGAGAAGCATGAGATCACCCAAGATGCCAAGGTCTCTGCTGCGATAGCCATGTACAAGATCCAGCTACAAATGGCTACGGAGGCTCAGGATCCTACCTTTGACAGGAGCACATGGGACGTAGAGGGCTGGAAGGCGAGGCTGGCAGAGCTTGATGATGATGAAGAGGCTGAGGAGATCCCGATGCTTGAGGGTGGAGAGGCTGGCAAGGATCATGCTGGAGAGGCAAGCGGAGCTGGTGGTGATGGTGCAGCGAAGGATTGAGCTGCAGGATTGGGCGATGAAGGAACTTCTAGACATAGCCGGAGCCCAATTTTTTTGTTTGGTGGTTGTTGATGTTTTTTGAAACAATTATGGTCTGTAATTCGAACAATAGTTTTAGGGTTGAGGATCTAGGATCCTGTGAACAATAGGTAGGATTACATATGGTGGAGGGATCCTCTGTTTGGGGGATGAAGCCATTGTGATCCTGCCGCCTTTAATTTCCTGCACTTGCTATGACTGCATGAACAATGGACACCCTTTGCCAACCCATGTGGACGGGCCACGTTTTGCTGGTAGAAACGTGGGTTGGCAATTTTGACAACTTTTGAAAGGGTTAAATAATAAATAAAGCTTTTAACTTTTGACTTATCCTGTGATGTTATCCTTGTATATCTTTTATTCTTTCAATTGTTTTGATTTATACTTGTCTGAGTAAGAAAAGTTAAGCAAACTATGTTTAAGGAATTTAGGATACGATCCAGGATCAGGTATCCTATAGTCGAAAACTTCCAAAAAGTAGATAATTTTAAGGATCATAGGTTCAGTTGTCAAGGTCTAATGGTTATTTAAATGAATAATGAATGAAATTAAAAATAGTCAAGGATCATACCTGAGGATCCAAGTTAGGATCCTAACCTTTAATCAGGATAACCATAAGTAAAACTTTAATAGATAATAAGGATTAAGGATCCTTAATTGTTTAACTTCGAAAACCTGAAAAATAGGATATAACTTGGGACTAAGCCAATATAAAAGATGAGTTAGTAACTGGGGACATGCCCAAAGGATAACTGGGGACAAGCCCAAAGGATCACTGGGGACAAGCCCGAAGGATAACTGGGGACAAGCCCAAAGATCGTGTGTAAACTGGAGTATGGCCCTTACTGGCGACTATCCAAACTTAGTGACATGAAAATGCCAAAACCTTAGCTAACGTGAAAACGTTAGTGTTTTGGTCAAAAATCACACAAGGATAATGTAACCAAACTTTATGAAAACGGGGTATGATGCTTGGTTAATTATGAAAGTAAAGGATCACTTCTGTGATAAAGATGCAAAGACACAATGATTTATATGAGGAAAAAGCCCTTGATCAATGAATGATCTCCGGCATAAAAAACCTCGGGTGATGGCAACTACCGATCACCAACTTCAATATAACAAAAATATGATTACAACTTTGGATGATAATGAGCTGAGTACAAGGATCACTATTGCTTTTGGTGTCTAAGTGTGTGAGAGTTGCGTTGTATGTCGTGTGTCCCCTTCCAAATGATGGAGAAGTGGTATTTATACATGTGTAGGTGACCTATTTTAGGTAGCTAAACTAATATTCAGCTCATTACCCCTTTAGAAATGAGATACAATCTAGCCTAAATAGCCGCCCATAAATCAAGCCTAGTTTCCATATCCTGTGCAACGTCTATCTTCAATTAAGCTCTTGCCATAATTGTGAAGACGCGTCCCTGGATCATGATGCCTAGAGCGTATCCTGCTAGATGTTCCTGCAAAACAATATTGTATTAAGTGGAAGTGGCCGTTAGTATGAGGATCACTATAATGTCCCATGATCCTGATCCTGAAGTCCTGCTGAGGATCACTGTCTGCCAAAGAAACAAGGATCACTGGTTAGGATCACGTATAAGGATCACCTATAATGAAAATCCAGCCCTAACAATTGCCCCCAAAATATAAGGAGTTGATTGTAAATTTACGAGTTGTATTTTTGTTTTGATCTTATCTCCAACGGGCAACTCCGAATAACTAGCCGTTACACATGGACTAGCCGTTGTGATCATTACGTCATAGATGTGACAATCCCTGCAAATCATGATTATAAATAGGAGATAGGGTTAGGATCATTTTGCATTTAAATTCAAGATACACTCCCTTTATATTCTGCACCGAAGATTGATCAGGTATTCTTCTCTTTCTCTCTTTCTTATCTCTTTGCTCTGTTTTCTGCTCCTACTCTGTTTCCATCCCGTTACAAATATGTTGCTCCGGAATTCTCCACACAAGGATCCCAAGAAGGATAGTCCCTTAAAAAGCCAGGGGATTATCAAGGATTCTCCTATGGAGAGGTGCTGCTTTACTGATGTTCACATAGATAAAATTCGTCATTGTTTTCCGGCGAATGCTGTTTTCAAGTCCTTCACGCCTACCGTTCTGAGTGACTCTGTTTCGAATACCTGGGTGGCTTTTCCTGCTACTCCATTCACCATAGGGTATTCATATCCTTTCCCATCGTTCACCCAATCTTTCTTTTCCTTAACCGGCATCTCCTATATCCAAGCTATGCCGATGATCTGGAGGGTTCTGTATACCTTTGAGAGGATCATCGAGCAGGAAGGGATTGATCTGGGGATGGCGGAGTTAGCTGAGTTTTATGATCTCACCACATTCGGTTCTCACCGGTATTTGTTGAAACGGAAAGCCGGGGAGGATCATCCTGTCTTCAAGGTTACTAAGAACGATACAAATTGGAAGCGTCGCTTTTTCTTTGTTAGGAGGGATTCCATCCCAGATGGGAAGGATCTGCCCAAGGAATGGGCCACTCACGGTAGGATAGAGGATCCTCGAAGGATCACTATCAGCCTTATCTCATATAATGAGGATCACTAATATCTCTTTTTATCTTTTGTGCAGCTATCTCCATTGCTCATTTGAAATTAAGCCCTGCTGCAAAAGAGAGAGTCCTAGCTTTTAAAAAGCTTGATCCTGAAGTTAGAAGCTTCCAAGTCACTATCCAAGATTCTCAAGAGATATCCTCTGCATCTGCCACAATGTCAAGTAAGTATCCTCATAGAAAGTAAGTTTTATGTAAGAGTATTTAATTTAACAAGGAACTTATCTTGTTTCTGAATTGTGTAGGTGCTGGAAAATCTGCCAGGTCTGTTAAATCCGCCTCCAAATTTGGGATAAGTGATCTTGCCAATGTCACGTCTTCAAAGAAGAAGGCTCCTGCTGCCAGTCCTTCGGCATCAGCTCCTAAAGCGCCTATCCGAGGCAAAGGGAAGAAGAGGAAGGCTTCAGATGATCTCCAGGGATTTCCCCTCCTCCGTCAGCAATTCCTCGACTACGTGAATGAGGTAAGGATCACTGCCCCCGTTGGTTATCCGTCTCGCATATCCTGTTTGTGTATCCTGCTTTCTTTGAGGATCATCTGATCCTAGGCTTATCTTTTTTCTCCTGTTGCAGAAACTTGCCGAGATTGAGACCTATCTTGGCCATGTTGAGGACCAGGAGAGCCAAATTGCCGACCTCCAGCAAATGGGTGTGTTAAAGGATCTCAAGATAGGAGATCTTGAGAAGGAACTCCGGGTCATGAAGGCTGAGGCTGCTCAGAGGTTAATCGATATGGATAACGAGAAGCAGGAGATCACCCAAGATGCTAAGGTCTCCGCGGCAATTGCTATGTATAAGATACAACTTCAGATGGCCGAGGAGGCTCAGGATCCTACCTTTGACAAAAGCTCGTGGGATGTTGAAGGTTGGAAGGCAAGGCTGGCAGACCTGGAGGACGAGGATGAGGCTGAGGATATCCCAATGCTGGAGGGAGGTGATGCTGACAAGGATCAAGGTGGAGCAGCCGGTGGTGATGGAGCAGCAAAGGAGTAGGCTGCATGATTGGGCGATGATGGATATTGTTGACTAGGCCGGAGCCCAATTTTTTAGGTTTGGTAGTGGTTTTTGTGGTTGTTGATGGTTTGAGACAATTATGGTTTGTAATCTTCGGACAATAGTTTTTAGGGTAAAGGATCTTGGATCCTTTGAACAATAGGTAGGATTACAAAAGGTGGAGGGATCCTCTGTTTGGGGGATGAAGCCTTTGTGATCCTGCCGCTTTTACTTTCCTGTACCTGCTAAGACCGCATAGACAATGGACACCCTTTGCCAACCCATGTGGACGGGCCACGTTTTGCTGGTAGAAACGTGGGTTGGCAATTTTGACAACTTTTTGCAAGGGTTAAAAATCCTTTTGCTAATAATATAACCTTAATCTTTCTGGCTTATCCTGTGTTGTTATCCTTTGTTTATCTTTTTAGTTTCCAATTGTTTTAGAAATAACAATAATTAAGCAAACCATGTTCGAGAAATATAGGATATGATCCTGGATCAAATATCCTATAATCGAAAATTTTCAAGGTAGTTTATTTTAAGGATCATAGGTTCAGTTGTCAAGGTCTAAAGGTTTTTCAAATGAATAATGAAATTAAAAATAGTTAAGGATCATACCTGAGGATCCGAGTTAGGATCCTAACCTTTAATCGGGGTAACCATAAGTAAAACTTTAATGGATGATAAGGATTAAGGATCCTTATTTGTTTAACTTCGAGAACCTGAAAAATGGAACATATCTTGGGACTAAGCCAATGTAAGAGATAAATTAGTAACTGGGGATATGCCCAAAGGATAACTGGGGATGATCCCGAAGGATCACTGGGGACAAGCCCAAAGGATAACTGGGGATGATCCCGAAGGATCACTAGGGACAAGCCCAAAGGATCGTATGTAAACTGGAGTATGGCCCTTACTGGCGACTATCCAAACTTAGTGACATGAAAATGTCAAAACCTTAGCTAACGTGAAAACGTTAGAAACCTTAGGAACGGATGTATGGTACGTCTACCATTATACGTAGGATCCTAAATATAGCCAGTACGATGAGGTTGTCAGCCCCGAAAGTGGGTACTGGTCCCAAAGACGTGAACTATATCAGGATCATCGTGCGCTGCTGGCGGAAACTGGGGATAATCCCAAGGATAACTGGGGTTGGACCCAAGGATCTGTGGTGCTCTTGGAGATCTTTGACGATTTGCTGAAGATACCTGAACTGTCGTAACTCAAATGGTTTGTGAGTAGAGGATGAAGGATACATGATCCTTATCCTTAGGCAAAAAGTAAGAAAGTGCAATAGTTTTAGGATAAGCGTATTACCAGAGTAAGGATCACTGATATCTCCGGGATCCTTCAAGGATACTTCAATGTAAGGATCACATGCATGAAGGATCATGTTCACATGAAATATTTCTTTAAGTGAACAGCATTCCAGGCTCTTGGTAACAAGTTTCCTTCCATGGTTAGCAACCTGTATGCCCCCTTTCCTGCTTCAGCTTCAATCAAGTAGGGACCTTCCCATTTTGGTGCTAGCTTCCCGTCAGCAGGATTGATAGTATTTTGAAATGCTTTTCTCAACACCATATCTCCGACTTGGAACTTCCTTATCCTGACATTTTTGTTGTAGGTACCAGCCATTCTTTGTTGGTAGCTTGCCATCCTTATTCTAGCTAGATCCCTGATTTCCTCAATAGTATCCAAATCCTGAGCTAGGATTGCAGCATTTTCTTCAGGATCACGAGCAATTGTTCTAGCAGTTGGGATCACCATCTCTGTTGGGATCACTGCTTCTGCCCCAAATACTAAAGAGAAAGGTGTTTGACCGGTGGCATTCTTGGGAGTTGTCCTATTAGCCCATAGCACATAAGGTAACTCCTCTGCCCATTTTCCTTTCTTGGATCCTAGCTTCTTCTTCAGATTGTTGATGATGATCTTGTTGGATGATTCTGCTTGACCATTGGCTTGTGGATGAACTGGTGTTGATGTTATCATCTTGATTCCCCAACTGTCACAAAAGTTAGTGGTTCTGCTTCCAATGAATTGGGAGCCATTATCACATACAATTTCAGAGGGAATGCCAAATCTAGTTATAATGTTTCTTTTAATGAAGGATATGACTTCCTTTTCTCTGACTTGAGCGAAGGCTTCAGCTTCTATCCACTTGGAAAAATAGTCAGTCATGGCAAGCATAAATACTTTTCCACCAGGTGCTTTAGGGAGCTTGCCAACTATATCCATTCCCCATCTCATGAATGGCCAAGAGGATGGTATGGGGTGTAGTAATTCAGCTGGTTGGTGAAGGATATTGCTATGTCTTTGGCAAGGATCACACCTCTTAGCATACTCTATAGCATCCCTTTTCATGGTTGGCCAGTAGTGTCCTGTTCTAAGGATCCTTGAGAATAATGCCCTGCCCCCAGTGTGGTTTCCACAATCTCCTTCATGGAAGTCTCTCAATACTTCTTCAATTTCAGGATCCTCAATACATCTTAAATATGGTCCTGCAAGGGATCGTTTATATAACACATTATTTAAGATTGTAAATTGAGATACCTTGATCCTGAAAGCTCTAGGATTTTCTCCCATTGGAATCTCTCCGTTTTGCAAGTATTTCATGATTGGTGAGACCCATGATCCTGAATAAGATTGAGCTTCTTCACTAGGGATTATTGCAGTATCCTCTTCTATTTCCATGGCCACTTGATTTTCAATAGCAGGAGCCAGGATATGGATGATAGGGATACTTATGTCTTCTGGAATTTTTAAGGATGATCCTAAGTTGGCCAATGCATCAGCTTCCGTGTTATCCTCCCTTGGTACCTGTGTTAAGCTGAAAGAAACAAAAGAGAGTGCCAATTTTTTGACTATCTCTAAATATTTGGTTAGTTTTTCACCTTTAACAGCATAGGATCCGTTAAAGTGATTGGTGATCAATAATGAGTCTACATATACTTCGAGATATTTTACCCCCATATCCTTAGCAATCTGTAAGCCAGCAATTAAGGCTTCATATTCAGCCTCATTGTTAGTTGCTTGGAACTCACAGGCTATGGAGTGGGGTATTATGTCCCCCTGTGGCGATTTTAGTAGGATCCCTAGCCCTGTGCCTTTGATATTTGAGGATCCGTCAGTGTGTAGTATCCAAGGATCCTTGGTTTCATCCAGCTGCTGGACCTCCAATTCCGCTTCTTTTTGTAGATCACTACTGAAATCAGCCACAAAGTCAGCTAGTGCTTGAGATTTAATGGCTGTTCTTGGTTCATATCTTATATCATGGGCACTAAGCTTCACTGCCCACTTAGCCATTCTCCCTGACATCTCCGGTTTCCTGAGGACATTCTTAATTGGAAAATTAGTTTTAACAACAATAGTATGGGTTTCAAAATAATGCCTTAACTTAGTGGATGCCATGATTAATGCAAGAATAAGTTTTTCGAGGTGTGAGTACCTGGATTCGGCATCAAGTAAACTTTTACTTACATAGTAGATAGGATATTGTGTACCTTCATGATCCTTGACAAGGACTGCACTTACAGCGGTTGAGGATACCGCCAGGTATAAGGATAACACATCTCCTTTTTTCGGTTTTGCTAATGCTGGTGCTGAGGACATATATTTTTTAAGGGCTTGTAAAGCGTTCTCATGTTTCTCAGTCCATTCAAACTTCTTATTCTTCCTTAGGATATCGTAGAATTCTTTGCATTTTTCTGAGGATTTCGATATGAACCTGTTCAAAGCTGCTATCCTGCCTGTCAGTCTTTGAACATCCTTGGCATTGGCAGGAGATTTGATATTTATTAATGCTTTGATTTGTTCCGGGCTTGCTTCAATGCCCCTCTGGGTTACCATGTATCCTAAGAACTTTCCTGCCTTAACACCAAAATGGCATTTTGAAGGATTAAGTTTCATGTTGTAACTATCAAGGATATCGAATGCTTCTTCCAAGTCCCTTAGGTGATCCTCAGCTTTCTTTGACTTGACCACCATATCATCTATGTACACCTCCATAGTTTTTCCAATTTGATCTTTGAACATCATATTTACCAGCCTTTGATATGTTGTACCTGCATTTCTTAGTCCAAAAGGCATGGCAATATAACAATATAAACCGGTTGGGGTCATAAAGGCTGTATCCTCTTGGTCAGATGGTTCCATCTGGATTTGTTGGAACCCAGATGATGCATCCATAAAGGTTAACAGTTCATGCCCCGCTGTTGCATCCACCATGGAGTCAATGTGGGGTAATGGGAAAGGATCCTTGGGACATGCCTTATTCAAATCAGTGAAATCGACACATACCCTCCACTTTCCGTTTTTCTTTTGGACAACAACCACATTGGCTAACCATTTTGGATATTTTACCTCTCTGATCATACCTGCTCGAAGTAGTCTCTCTACTTCTTCTTGGATAATGGCATTCCTTTCTGGTGCAAACTTCCTCCTTTTTTGATGGATTGGTTTGATAGACCTGTCAATGCCAAGTTTGTGAGTAATAATATCCTTAGATATACCTGTCATATCTTCATGTTTCCAAGCGAAGGTAGATTTTCTTCTTTTGAGGAAGGATATCATGTTTTCTTTCATCTTGCCAAGGATCCCTGATCCGATATAGATTTTTGATTCAGGATCACTAGGATCCAAGAGGATTTCATCTACATCTTGTTCCCTTGCCTCCAGGACATTCCTTGGAGGATACTGTAATTGCTATTGCTCCCTTGGCTTCGAGGTTGGCTTCATAGATGAGGTATAACAATCCTTAGCCTCCTGCTGGTCACTATCGATCTTGATTATTCCCCATGGGCTAGGGAGCTTCACACATTGATGGTAGGTGGATGGGACTGCTTTCATATCATGTATCCAAGGCCTGCCAAGGATAACGTTGCAACAAGATAAACAGTCAATAACACAAAATTTTTGGTAATTATGTAATCCTTCCACGTAGATTGGGAGTTTGATGTCCCCCAGAGTTTTCTTCGTTTCCCCACTGAATCCTACAAGCACGGAGGATCTTGGTGTGATGTCTGATTCTGGATTCCCATCTTCTTCAGGACATCAAGCTGGATAATGTTCACTGAGCTCCCTCCGTCAATAAGGATCCTGCGGACAAAATGGTTAGAGATAAAGAGAGTGATAACTAAACTATCATGGTGAGGATCCTGAATGTTAATGCGATCATCCTCATCAAATGTTATCATCTTCCCTTCTGAGACACTTGAGGTTCTAATAGGCCTTTCTCCAATATCCATTTTTGATTCTTTTGCATGTCTTTTGGCCGCTGAAAAAGATGTACCACAAATGTCTGATCCTCCGGATATAAAGTTAATCACTTGTGCGTTTGCCGGAGGTGCTGGAGCCTTTTCAGGGATCCTTTCAGGATCCTGGGTCCTTTGCTTTTTTCTCCCCAACAATTCTTTTAGATGCCCCTTGCTTAGCAGGTATCCAATTTCTTTTCTTAAGGCTATGCAATCTTCAGTTAGATGCCCGAAATCCTCATGGTATGCACACCATTTGGACTTATCTTTAGTCCCGGATGGTTTATCATTCTTCCTGGGCCATCTAGCTTTTTCACCTAGATTCTGCATTGCAAGGATCAGTTCATGATTATCAACGGAGAAACAATATTCGGTTTTGAGGATCCCACTTGTCTCTCCTGGATCCTCTTGTCATCCTCTAGCCGGATAAACCTGAGTGCTCGAGTTCTTACTTCATCTAAATTCCTGCATGGTGTCATAACAAGATCATCATAGAATAATGAATCCTTAAGCAGTCCCATTTTGAAGGCTTCAACAGCCGTAGCCATATCCAAGTTGGGAATGTCCAAGGATTCTTTACTAAATTTAGTTATATAATCCCTTAATGATTCATTATGATTTTGAGTTATCCTGTACAAATCGCTAGTTAATTTTTCAAATTTTCTACTACAAGAGAATTGGTTATTGAATAAATTAACTAAATTAGCAAATGAAGTAATAGAGTAGGGGGGAAGACTTAGCAGCCACTTAAGAGCTGATCCAGTTAGAGTGGATCAAATCCTTTACATAGGCATGCTTCCTTCAACTTTTCTGGGATAGGATTGATTTCCATCCTTTCCCTGTATTGTGCTATATGCTCCTCTGGATCCGTTGTGCCATCATACAGCTTCATGGTAGGGATATGGAACCTTTTGGGTACCTCTGCATCACAAATTGGTGGTGCAAAGCGAGATACCTTGTGGCTTCCGTCTGCAATCTCTGGGATAGGCTTGACTACCCCTGGAACACTTGAGATCATGTCCTTTAGTTTCTGCAATTCCCTGGCCATAGCATGATTGGTACCTGTATCCTGCATGAATCCAAGGTTAGTGGTAGGATAATATTTAAAGTGTTACCTCCCATTGGGTTCAAGTTAGGGAATCCATATTGCTGGGATTCTGGAACAACGGAGGGACCAGTGGAAGCAATGGTCTGCATTGGAATGAAGTCCCCTTGATGGACATCTAGACTTCCTGTTTGCAAACTTTTTAGGGATCCTGGCATCTGTAAGGATCCTGGTATCTGGGATGATCCTGGAACGAAGGAGGATCCGTGAACCTGGGATGATCCTGGAACAAAGGAGGATCCTTGGCCCTGGAATGATCCTGGAACAAAGTAGGATCCTTGAAACTGCTGTGCCCCCGGATAGGCTCCCGGATTCATGAAGGATCCCATGTATTGAGGATAGGATCCTATTGGCTGAAAATGTGAATCTGATGTCTGAGTCATTGCTGCCGAGTTGAGACGTGATCCTCTTGACTCCCCTATGATTTGCACGTCGGGGATCCCTGATGGCTGGGAAGTGATCATTGGAGTATCGAAGCTCAAGGATTTGGGCATCAGTGGAGAATGATCCTCTGCCGCTTTCTTTTGTCTTTTGAGATCTCCAATTTCCCTGAGGATCCTTTCGTTAGTTTCATCTTGCCGCTGCATACGATCCTTCATCTGCAAAATTAAAGCAAATACATCACTAGTACTGGGAATAGAAGAATTCATAGCAGAAGAAGATAGAGGTTTAGAGAAAGTGGGAGTTGATCTCTTCTCAGTATTTTTCTGAGATCCTGCCGGTGGAGGAGGCAAGGTGATCTGTGATGAGGTGACTGCAGACATCGCCGTGGACGTGTTCTTCAATGATGAAGCCATGTAACTCTTTGAAATGATTTCGAACAAAAGATTTTCTTATGAATGAAGCACCAATTGCCCCACGGTGGGCGCCAAACTGTTTTGGTCAAAAATCACACAAGGATAATGTAACCAAACTTTATGAAAACGGGTATGATGCTTGGTTAATTATGAAGTAAAGGATCACTTCTGTGATAAAGATGCAAAGACACAATGATTTATACGAGGAAAAAGCCCTTGATCAATGAATGATCTCCGGCATAAAAAACCTCGGGTGATGGCAACTACCGATCACCAACTTCAATATAACAAAAATATGATTACAACTTTGGATGATAATGAGCTGAGTACAAGGATCACTATTGCTTTGGTGTCTAAGTGTTTGAGAGTTGTGTCGTATGTCGTGTGTGTTCCTTCCGAATGAAGAGAAGTGGTATTTATACATGTGTAGGTGACCCATTTTAGGTAACTAAACTAATATTCAGCTCATTACCCCTTTAGAAATAAGATACAATCTAGCCTAAATTGCCGCCCATAAATCAAGCCTAGTTTCCATATCCTGTGCAACGTCTATCTTCGATTAAGCTCTTGCCATAATTGTGAAGACGCGTTCCCTGGATCATGATGTCTAGAGCGTATCCTGCTAGATGTTCCTGCAAAACAATATTGTATTGAGTGGAAATAGCCGTTAGTATGAGGATCACTATAATGTCCCATGATCCTGATCCTGAAGTTCCTGCTGAGGATCACTGTCTGCCAAAGAAACAAGGATCACTGGTTAGGATCATGTGTAAGGATCACCTACAATAAAATCCAGCCCTAACAGACTGGTGTTGATGTTATCATCTTAATCCCCAACTGTCACAAAAGTTAGTAGTCCTGCTCCCAATAAATTGGGAACCATTGTCACATACAATTTCAGAAGGAATGCCAAATCTAGTTATAATGTTTCTCTTAATAAAGGATATAACTTCTTTCTCTCTGACTTGGGCAAAAGCTTCAGCCTCTATCCACTTGGAGAAGTAGTCAGTCATAGCAAGCATGAATACTTTTCCACCAGGTGCCTTAGGGAGCTTGCCAACTATATCCATCCCCCATCTCATGAATGGCCAAGAGGATGGTATAGGATGTAGAAATTCTGTCGGCTGATGAAGGATATTGCTGTGTTTTTTACAAGGATCACACTTCTTAGCATACTCCACAGCATCCCTTTTCATAGTTGGCTAGTAGTATCCTGTCCTTAAGATCCTTGAGAACAATGCCCTGTCCCCAGTGTGGTTTCCACAATCTCCTTCATGGAAGTCTTTTAACACTTCTTGAACTTCAGGATCCTCGATACATCTCAGATATGGTCCTGCAAGAGATCGCTTGTATAGCACATTATTTAAGATTGTGAATTGAGATACCTTAATCCTGAAAGCCCTAGGATTTTCTCCCATAGGAATTTCTCCGTGTTGTAAATATCTCATGATTGGTGATATCCATGATCCTGAATAAGATTGAGTATCCTCACTAGGGATCATTGCAGTATCCTCTTCTATTTCCATGGCCACCTGATTTTCAATAGCAGGAGCTAGGATATGGATGATGGGGATACTTATATCCTCTGGGATCTTCAAAGATGATCCTAGGTTGGCCAATGCATCAGCTTCTGTATTTTCCTCCCTTGGTACCTGTGTTAAACTGAAAGAAACAAAGGAGAGTGCCAATTCTTTGACTATCTCTAAATATTTGGTTAGTTTTTCACCTTTAACAGCATAGGATCCATTAAAGTGATTAGTGATTAACAATGAATCCACGTATACCTCAAGATACCTGATTCCCATATGCTTAGCGATTTGCAAACCAGCAATCAAGGCCTCATATTCAGCCTCTTGTTAGTGGCTTGGAACTCCAGGCTATGGAGTGGGGTATTATGTCCCTGTGGCGATTTTAGTAGTATAGCCAAGCCCTGTGCCTTTGACATTTGAGGATCCGTCAGTTGTAGTATCCAAGGATCCTTGGTCTCTCCAGCTGCTGGACTTCCAATTCGGCTTCCTTTTGTAAATCACTACTGAAATCAGCCACAAAGTCTGCTAATGCTTGAGATTTGATGGCTGTTCTGGCTCATATCTTATATCATGGGCACTAAGCTTTACTGCCCACTTAGCCATCCTTCCGGACATCTCTGGTTTCCTGAGGACATTCTTAATTGGAAAATTAGTTCTAACAACAATAACATGGGTTTCAAAATAATGTCTTAGTTTAGTAGATGCCATAATTAAGTGCAAGAATAAGTTTTTCAAGGTGTGAATACCTGGATTCAGCATCAAGTAAACTCTTACTTACATAATAGACAGGATATTGTGTACCTTCATGATCCTTAACAAGGACTGCACTTACTGCTTTTGAGGATACCGCAAGGTATATAGGATAACACATCTCCTTTTTCTGGTTTCATCAATGCTGGGCTGAGGACATGTATTCTTTTAGGGCTTGTAAAGCATTCTCATGCTTTTCAGTCCATTCGAATTTCTTGTTCTTTCTTAGGAATAAGAATTTCTTTACACTTTCTGAGGATTTGGATATGAAATCTGTTTAGAGCTGCTATCCTGCCTGTTAGCCTTTGCACATCCTTAGCGTTGGCAGGGGATTTGATATTCACCAATGCTTTGATTTGTTCCGGGCTTGCTTCAATGCCCCTCTGGGTTACCATATATCCTAAGAATTTACCTGCTTTAACACCAAAGTGACATTTTGAAGGATTAAGCTTCATGTTATAATTATCAAGGATATCAAATGCTTCCTCCAAGTCCCTTAGGTGATCCTCAGCTTTTTTGGATTTCACCACCATATCGTCTATGTACACTTCCATGGTTTGTCCAATTTGATCTTTGAACATCATATTCACCAGCCTTTGATATGTTGCACCTGCATTTCTTAATCCAAAAGGCATAGCAATATAACAATATAAACCGGTTGGGGTCATAAAAGCCGTATCCTCTTGGTCAGATGGTTCCATCTGAATTTGTTGGAATCCAGATGATGCATCCATAAAGGTTAACAGTTCATGACCCGCCGTTGCATCCACCATGGAGTCAATGTGGGGTAATGGGAAAGGATCCTTGGGACATGCCTTATTCAAATCAGTGAAATCGACACATACCCTCCACTTTCCATTTTCTTTTGAACAACAACCACATTGGCCAGCCATTTTGGATACTTTACCTCTCTAATCATACCTGCTCGAAGTAATCTTTCTACTTCTTCCTGGAAAATGGCATTTCTTTCCGGTGCAAACTTCCTCCTTTTTTGATGGATTGGTTTGATTGACCTGTCAATGCCAAGTTTATGAGTGATAATATCCTTAGATATACCTGTCATATCCTCATGTTTCCATGCAAAGGTAGACTTTCTTCTTTTGAGGAAGGAACTAATGTCTTCTTTCATCTTGCCAAGGATCCCTGATCCGATATAGATTTTTGATTCAGGATCATTAGGATCCAAAAGGATTTCGTCCACATCCTGTTTCTCTCGCCTCCAAGACATTTCCTTGGATGATACTGTAATTGCATGCTCCCCTTGGCTTCGAGGCTGGTTTCCATTGATGGTAGGTGGATGGGACTGCCTTCATATGCGTGTATCCAGGGCCTGCCAAGGATAACATTACAACAAGAAAACAGTCAATAACACAAAATTTTTGATAATTATGTAATCCTTCCACATAAATTGGGAGTTTGATGTCCCCCAGGGTTTTCTTAGTTTCGCCACTAAATCCCACAAGCACGGAGGATCTTGGAGTGATGTCTGATTCAGGAATACCCATTTTCTTCAGAACATCAAGCTGGATAATGTTTACTGAGCTTCCTCCGTCAATAAGGATCCTGCGGACAAAATGGTTAGAGATAAAGAGGTATGACTAAACTATCATGATGAGGATCCTGATGTTAATGCGATCATCCTCATCAAAGGTTATCGCTTTTCCTTCCGAGACACTTGATGTTCGAATAGGCTTTCTCCGTTATCCATTTTTAGCTTCCTTGGCATGCCTTTTAGCTGCTGAGAAGGATGTACCAACATGTTTTGGTCAAAAATCACACAAGGATAATGTAACCAAACTTTATGTAAACGGGTATGATGCTTGGTTAATTATGAAAGTAAAGGATCACTTCTGTGATAAAGATGCAAAGACACAATGATTTATACGAGGAAAAAGCCCTTGATCAATATATGATCTCCGGCATAAAAAACCTCGGGTGATGGCAACTACCGATCACCAAACTTCAATATAAGAAAAAATGATTACAACTTCGGATGATAATGAGCTGAGTACAAGGATCACTATTGTTTCGAGTGTCTAAGTGTGTGAGAGTTGCGTTGTATGTCGTGTGTGTTCTTCCGAATGAGGAAGAGTGGTATTTATATGTGTGTAGGTGACCTATTTTAGGTAGTTAAACTAATATTCAGCTCATTACCCCTTTAGAAATGAGATACAATCTAGCCTAAATAGCCGCCCATAAATCAAGCCATGTTTCCATATCCTGTGCAACGTCTTTCTTCAATTAAGCTCTTGCCATAATTGTGAAGACGCGTCCCTTGATCATGATGCTTAGAGCGTATCCTGCTAGATATTCCTGCAAAAATAACATTGCATTAAGCGAAGATGATCGTTAGTATGAGGATCCTATAATGTCCCATGATCCTGATCCTGAAGTCCTGCTGAGGATCACTGTCTGCCAAAGAAATAAGGATCACCGGTTAGGATCACGTGTAAGGATCACCTATAATAAAATCCAGCCCTAACAATTGCCCCCAAAATATAAAGAGTTTATTGTAAATAAACGAATTATATTTTGCTCTGATCTTATCTCCAACGGGACTATTCGGATAACTAGCCGTTATAAGCGGACTAGCCGTTGTGATCATTACGTCACAGATGTGACAATCCCTGCAAATCATGATTATAAATAGGAGATAGGGTTAGGATCACTCTGCATTTAAATTCGAAATATCTTCCCTTTATAATTGCTACCGAGGATTGACCAGGTACTCTCTTCTTCTTTCTTTCCTTTCTTCCTTCTCTTGCTCTGTTTTTTTTTTTTGCTTTTATTCTGTTTCCGTCCCGTCACAAATATGTTGCTCCGGAATTCTCCACACAAGGATTCCAAGAAGGATAGTCCCTTAAAAAGCCAGGGGATTATCAAGGATTCTCCTACGGAGAGGTGCTGCTTTACTGATGTTCACATAGACAAAATTCGTCATTGCTTTCCGGCGAACGCTATTTTCAAGTCCTTCACACCTACCGCTCTGAGTGACTCTGTTTCGGATACCTGGGTGGCTTTTCCTGCTACTCCATTCACCATAGGGTATTCATATCCTTTTCCATCGTTCACCCAATCTTTCTTTTCCTTAACCGGCATCTCATATATTCAAGCTATGCCGATGATCTGGAGGGTTCTGTATACCTTTGAGAGGATCATCGAGCAGGAAGGGATCGATCTGGGGATGGCGGAGTTAGCTGAGTTTTACGATCTCACCACCTTTGGTTCTCACCGGTATTTGTTGAAACGGAAAGCCGGGGAGGATCACCCTGTCTTCAAGGTTACTAAGAACGATACAAACTGGAAGCGTCGCTTTTTCTTTGTTAGGAGGGATTCCATCCCAGATGGGAAGGATCTGCCCAAGGAATGGGCCACTCATGGTAGGATAGAGGATCCTCGAAGGATCACTATCAGCCCTGTCTCATATAATGAGGATCACTAATATCTCTTTTTATCTCTTGTGCAGCTATATCCATTGCTCATCTGAAATTAAGCCCTGCTGCAAAAGAGAGAGTCCTAGCTTTTAAAAAGCTTAATCCTGAAATCAGAAGTTTCCAAGTCACCGTCCAAGATTCTCAAGAAGTATCCTCTGCATCTGCCACTATGTCAAGTAAGTATCCTTATAGAAAATAAATTAAATGTAGGATTGTTTGATTAATAAAGCAACTTATCTTGTTTTTGATTGTGTAGGTGCTGGAAAGTCCGCCAAGTCTGTCAAATCTGCCTCCAAATTTGGGATAAGTGATCTTGCCAATGTCACATCTTCAAAGAAGAAGGCTCCTGCTGCCAGTCCTTCAGTATCAGCTCCCAAAGCACCTATTCGAGGCAAGGGGAAGAAGAGGAAGACTACTGAAGATCTACAAGGATTTCCCCTCCTCCGTCAGCAATTCCTTGATTCTGTCAACGAGGTTAGGATCACTGCCCCTGTGGGTTATCCTGATGGTTTTTGAGGATCACCTGTGTCTGATGTCATATCTTGTTGTTTTTGCAGAAACTTACTGAAATAGAGACTTATGTTAACCACGTTGAAGATCAGGATCACCAAATTGCCGACCTCCACCAGATGGGTGCACTGAAGGATCTCAAGATAGCCGATCTCGAGAAAGAGCTCCGGGCTACCAGGGATGAAGCTGTCAAAGCATTGATCAAGTTTGACTACGAGAAGCATGATATTACCCAGGATGCTAAGGTTTCTGCTGCGATAACCATGTACAAGATCCAGCTGCAGATGGCTGCAGAGGCTCAAGATCCTTCCTTTGACAAAGGTACATGGGACGTGGAAGCTTGGAAGGCAAGGCTGGCAGAGTTGGAGGATGATGATGATGCTGAGGATATCCCTATGCTTGAAGGTGGAGATGCTGGTAAGGATCAGGGTGAAGCTAGTGGAGCTGGTGGTGATGGTGCAGCGAAGGTTTGAGCTGCAAGATTGGGCGATGATGGATATTTTTGACTAGGCCGGAGCCCAATTTTTTAGGTTTGGTAATAGTTTTTTGTGGTTGTTGATGGTTTGAGACAATTATGGTTTGTAATCTCTGAACAATAGTTTTTAGGGTTAAGGATCCTGGATCCTTAGAACAATAGGTAGGATTGCAAAAGGTGGAGGGATCCTCTGTTTGGGGATGAAGCCTTTGTGATCCTGCCGCTTTTACTTTCCTGCACAATGCTAAGACCGCATAGACAATGGACACCCTTTGCCAACCCATGTGGACGGGCCACGTTTTGCTGGTAGAAATGTGGGTTGGCAATTTTGACAACTTTTTGAAAGGGTTAATGATCCTTTTGTTTAATAATATAACTTAACTTTTCTGGCTTATCTCGTGTTGTTATCCTTATCTTCTTGTTTCTTAGTTGTTTTTGTAGTATATTTGTTTTAAAATGGCAAGAGTTGAAAATATGTTATCCCAATTTAGGATATGATCCCAGATCAAATATCCTGATATTGAAAATTTTCGAAGTACTTTAGTTCAAGGATCATAGGTTTGGTTGTCAAAGTATAAGGGTCGGTTAGGATAATGAGTATAATCAAAATAGTCAAGGATCATTCCTGAGGACCCAAGTTAGGATCCTAACCTTCAATCGGGATAACCATAAGTAGAACTTTTAATGGATATTAAGGATTAAGGATCCTTAATTGTTTAACTTCGAAAACCTGAAAAACGGAACATAACTTGGGACTAAGCCAATGTAAGAGATAAATTAGCAACTGGGGACATGCCCAAAGGATAACCGAGAATGATCCCGGAGGATCACTGGGGACAAGCCCAAAGGATAACTGGGGATGATCCCGGAGGATCACTGGGGACAAGCCCAAAGGATCGTATGTAAACTGGAGTATGGCCCTTACTGGCGACTATCCAAACTTAGTGACATGAAAATGTCAAAACCTTAGCTAACGTGAAAACGTTAGAAACCTTAGGAACGGATGTATGGTACGTCTACCATTATACGTAGGATCCTAAATATAGCCAGTACGATGAGGTTGTCAGCCCCGGAAGTGGGTACTGGTCCCAAAGACGTGAACTATATCAGGATCATCGTGCGCTGCTGGCGGAAACTGGGGATAATCCCAAGGATAACTGGGGTTGGACCCGAGGATCTGCGGTGCTTTTGAAGATCTTTTGACGATATGCTGAGGATACCTGAACTATCATAACTCAAATGTTTTGTGAGTAGAGGATGAAGGATACAGGATCCTTATCCTTAGGTAAAAAGTAAGGAAAATGCAATAGTTTTAAGATAAGCATATTACCAGAGTAAGGATCACTGACATCATTGGGATCCTTCGAGGATACTTCAGTGTGAGGATCACATGCTTGAGGGATCATGTTCACATAAAGTATCTCTTTAAGTGAACAGCATTCCAGGCTCTTGGTAACAAGTTTCCTTCCATAGTTAGCAATCTGTATGCCCCCTTTCCTGCTTCAGCTTCAATTAAGTAAGGGCCTTCCCATTTTGGTGCTAACTTCCCGTCAGCAGGATTGATAGTATTTTGAAATGCTTTTCTCAACACCATGTCTCCGACTTGGAACTTCCTTATTCTGACATTTTTGTTGTAGGCACCAGCCATTCTTTGTTGGTAGCTTGCCATCCTTATCCTAGCTAGATCCCTGATTTCCTCAATAGTATCCAAATCCTGAGCTAGGATTGTAGCATTTTCTTCAGGATCACGAGCACTTGTTCTAGCAGTTGGGATCACCATTTCTGTTGGGATCACTGCTTCTGCCCCAAATACTAAAGAGAAAGGTGTTTGACCAGTGGCATTCTTGGGAGTTGTCCTATCAGCCCATAGCACATAAGGTAACTCTTCTGCCCATTTCCCCTTCTTGGATCCTAGCTTCTTCTTCAGATTGTTGATGATGATCTTGTTGGATGATTCTGCTTGACCATTGGCTTGTGGGTGAACTGGTGTTGATGTGATCATCTTGATTCCCCAACTGTCACAAAAGTTAGTAGTTCTGCTTCCAATGAATTGGGAACCATTATCACATACAATTTCAGAGGGAATGCCAAATCTAGTTATAATGTTTCTTTTGATGAAGGATATGACTTCCTTTTCTCTGACTTGGGCGAAGGCTTCAGCTTCTATCCATTTAGAAAAATAGTCAGTCATGGCAAGCATAAATACTTTTCCACCAGGTGCTTTAGGAAGCTTGCCCACTATATCCATTCCCCATCTCATGAATGGCCAAGAGGATGGTATAGGGTGTAGTAGTTCAGCTGGTTGATGAAGGATATTGCTGTGTCTTTGACAAGGATCACATTTCCTGGCATATTCTACAGCATCTCTTTTCATGGTTGGCCAGTAGTATCCTGTTCTAAGGATCCTTGAGAATAATGCCCTGCCCCCAGTGTGGTTTCCACAATCTCCTTCATGGAAGTCTCTCAACACTTCTTCAATTTCAGGATCCTCAATACATCTTAAGTATGGTCCTGCAAGGGATCGTTTATATAGCACATTATTTAAGATTGTAAATTGAGATACCTTGATCCGGAAAGCTCTAGGATTTTCTCCCATTGGAATCTCTCCGTTTTGCAAGTATTTCATGATTGGTGAGACCCATGATCCTGAATAAGATTGAGCTTCTTCACTAGGGATTATTGCAGTATCCTCTTCTATTTCCATGGCCACTTGATTTTCAATAGCAGGAGCCAGGATATGGATGATAGGGATACTTATGTCTTCTGGAATTTTCAAGGATGATCCTAAGTTGGCCAATGCATCAGCTTCCGTGTTATCCTCCCTTGGTACCTGTGTTAAGCTGAAAGAAACAAAAGAGAATGCCAATTTTTTGACTATCTCTAAATATTTGGTTAGTTTTTCACCTTTAACAGCATAGGATCCGTTAAAGTGATTGGTGATCAATAATGAGTCTACATATACTTTAAGATATTTTACCCCCATATCCTTAGCAATTTGCAAGCCAGCAATCAAGGCTTCATACTCAGCCTCATTGTTAGTTGCTTGGAACTCACAGGCTGTGGAGTGGGGTATTATGTCCCCCTGTGGCGATTTTAGTAGGATCCCGAGCCCTGTGCCCTTGACATTTGATGATCCGTCAGTGTGTAATATCCAAGGATCCTTGGTTTCATCCAGCTGCTGGACCTCCAATTCTGCTTCTTTTTGTAGATCACTACTGAAATCAGCCACAAAGTCGGCTAAGGCTTGTGATTTAATGGCTGTTCTTGGTTCATATCTTATATCATGGGCACTAAGCTTCACTGCCCACTTAGCCATTCTCCCTGACATCTCCGGTTTCCTGAGGACATTCTTGATTGGAAAATTAGTTTTAACAACAATAGTATGGGTTTCAAAATAATGCCTTAACTTAGTGGATGCCATGATTAATGCAAGAATAAGTTTTTCGAGGTGTGAGTACCTGGATTCGGCATCAAGTAGACTTTTACTTACATAGTAGATAGGATATTGTGTACCTTCATGATCCTTGGCAAGGACAGCACTTACAGCAGTTGAGGATACCGCCAGGTATAAGGATAACACATCTCCTTTTTCCGGTTTTGCTAATGCTGGTGCTGAGGACATATATTCTTTAAGGGCTTGTAAAGCCTTCTCATGCTTCTCAGTCCATTCAAACTTCTTATTCTTCCTTAGGATATCGTAGAATTCTTTGCATTTTTCTGAGGATTTCGATATGAACCTGTTCAAAGCTGCTATCCTGCCTGTCAGTCTTTGAACATCCTTGGCATTGGCAGGAGATTTGATATTTATTAATGCTTTGATTTGTTCCGGGCTTGTTTCAATGCCCCTCTGGGTTACCATGTATCCTAAGAACTTTCCTGCCTTAACACCAAAATGGCATTTCGAAGGATTAAGTTTCATGTTGTAACTATCAAGGATATCGAATGCTTCTTCCAAATCCCTTAGGTGATCCTCAGCTTTCTTTGACTTGACCACCATGTCATCTATGTACACCTCCATAGTTTTTCCAATTTGATCTTTGAACATCATATTCACCAGCCTTTGATATGTTGCACCTGCATTTCTTAGTCCAAAAGGCATGGCAATATAACAATACAAACCTGTTGGGGTCATAAAGGCTGTATCCTCTTGGTCAGATGGTTCCATCTGAATTTGTTGGAATCCAGATGATGCATCCATAAAGGTCAACAGTTCATGCCCCGCCGTTGCATTCACCATGGAGTCAATGTGGGGTAATGGGAAAGGATCCTTGGGACATGCCTTATTCAGATCAGTGAAATCGACACATACCCTCCACTTTCCATTTTTCTTTTGGACAACAACCACATTGGCTAACCATTTTGGATACTTTACCTCTCTGATCATACCTGCTCGAAGTAGTCTCTCTACTTCTTCTTGGATAATGGCATTCCTTTCTGGTGCAAACTTCCTCCTTTTTTGATGGATTGGTTTGATAGACCTGTCAATGCCAAGTTTGTGAGTAATAATATCCTTAGATATACCTGTCATATCTTCATGTTTCCAAGCAAAGGTAGATTTTCTTCTTTTGAGGAAGGATATCATGTCTTCTTTCATCTTGCCAAGGATCCCTGATCCGATATAGATTTTTGATTCAGGATCACTAGGATCCAAGAGGATTTCGTCCACATCCTGTTCCCTTGCCTCCAAGACGTTCCTCGGAGGATACTGTAATTGCTATTGCTCCCTTGGCTTCGAGGTTGGCTTCATAGACGAGGTATAACAATCCTTAGCCTCCTGCTGATCACTGTCGATCTTGATTATCCCCCATAGGCTAGGGAGCTTCACACATTGATGGTAGGTAGATGGGACTGCTTTCATATCATGTATCCAAGGCCTGCCAAGGATAACGTTGCAACAAGATAAACAGTCAATAACACAAAATTTTTGGTAATTATGTAATCCTTCCACGTAGATTGGGAGTTTGATGTCCCCCAGGGTTTTCTTCGTTTCCCCACTGAATCCTACAAGCACGGAGGATCTTGGTGTGATGTCTGATTCTGGGATTCCCATCTTCTTCAGGACATCAAGCTGGATAATGTTCACTGAGCTCCCTCCATCAATAAGGATCCTGCGGACAAAATGGTTAGAGATAAAGAGAGTGATAACTAAACTATCATGGTGAGGATCCTGAATGTTGATGCGATCATCCTCATCAAATGTTATCATCTTCCCTTCTGAGACACTTGATGTTCTAATAGACCTTTCACCATTGTCCATTTTTGATTCTTTTGCATGTCTTTTGGCCGCCGAGAAGGATGTACCACAGATGTCTGATCCTCCGGATATAAAGTTGATCACTTGTGCATTTGCCGGAGGTGCTGGAGCTTTTTCGGGGATCCTTTCAGGATCCTGGGTCCTTTGCTTTTTTCTCCCCAACAATTCTTTTAGATGCCCCTTGCTTAATAGATATCCAATCTCTTTTCTTAAAGCTATGCATTCTTCAGTTAGATGCCCGAAATCCTCATGGTATGCACACCATTTTGACTTGTCTTTAGTCCCGGATGGTTTATCATTCTTCCTGGGCCATCTAGCTTTTTCACCTAGATTCTGCATTGCAAGGATCAATTCATGATTGTCAACGGAAAAACAGTATTCTGAGATTGGAGGATAATCTTCATCATCTTCTTCTTGGTCAACAGCATGCACATTCTTGTTCTCATTTCTATGGTAGGATTTGAATTTGTTGTTCTTGAAGGAGGATCCTTGCTTCTCCTGTTTTGAGGATCCTACTTGTCTCTCCTGGATCCTCTTGTCATCCTCTAGCCGGATGAACCTGAGTGCTCGAGTTCTTACTTCATCTAGATTCCTGTATGGTGTCATAACAAGATCATCATAGAATAATGAATCCTTAAGCAGTCCCATTTTGAAGGCTTCAACAGCCGTAGCCATATCCAAGTTGGGAATGTCCAAGGATTCTTTACTAAATTTAGTTATATAATCCCTTAATGATTCATTATGGTTTTGAGTTATCCTGTATAAATCGCTGGTTAATTTTTCAAATTTTCTGCTGCAAGAGAATTGGTTATTGAATAAATTAACTAAATTAGCAAATGAAGTAATAGAGTAGGGGGGAAGACTTAGCAGCCACTTAAGAGCTGATCCAGTAAGAGTGGATCCAAATCCTTTACATAGGCATGCTTCCTTCAACTTTTCTGGGATAGGATTGATCTCCATCCTCTCTCTGTATTGTGCTATATGTTCCTCTGGATCCGTTGTGCCATCATACAGCTTCATGGTAGGGATATGGAACCTTTTGGGTACCTCTGCATCACAAATTGGTGGTGCAAAGCGAGATACCTTGTGGCTTCCATCTGCAATCTCTAGGATAGGCTTGACTACCCCTGGAACACTTGAGATCATATCTTTTAGCTTCTGCAACTCCCTGGCCATAGCATGATTGGTACCTGTATCCTGCATGAATCCATGGTTAGTGGTAGGATAATTATTTTAAGTGTTACCTCCCATTGGGTTCAAGTTAGGGAACCCATATTGCTGGGATTCTGGAACAACGGAGGGACCAGTGGAAGCAATGGTCTGCATTGGAATGAAGTCCCCTTGATGGACATCTAGACTTCCTGTTTGCAAACTTTTTAGGGATCCTGGTATCTGGAAGGATCCTGGTGTCTGGGATGATCCGGGAACGAAGGATGATCCTTGAACCTGGGATGATCCTGGAACAAAGGAGGATCCTTGGCCCTGGAATGATCCTGGAACAAAGGAGGATCCTTGGCCCTGGAATGATCCTGGAACAAAGTAGGATCCTTGAAACTGCTGTGCCCCCGGATAGGCTCCTGAATTCATGAAGGATCCTATGTACTGAGGATAGGATCCTACTGGCTGAAAATGTGAGCCTGATGTCTGAGTCATTGCTGCCGAATTGAGATGCGATCCTCTTAACTCCCCTATGATTTGCACGTCCGGGATCCCTGATGGCTGGGAAGTGATCATTGGAGTATCGAAGCTCAAGGATTTGGGCATCAGTGGGGAATGATCCTCTGCCGCTTTCTTTTGTCTTTTGAGGTCTCCAATTTCCCTGAGGATCCTGTCATTAGTCTCATCCTGCCGCTGCATACGATCCTTCATCTGCAAAATTAAAGCAAACACATCACTAGTACTGGGAATAGAAGAATTCATAACAGAAGAAGATAGTGGTTTAGAGAAAGTGGGAGTTGATCTCTTCTCAGTATTTTTCTGAGATCCTGCCGATGGAGGAGGCAAAGTGGTTTGTGATGAGGTGACTGCAGACATCGCCGTGGATGTGTTCTTCAATGATGAAGCCATATAACTCTTTGAAATGATTTCGAACAAAAGATTTTCTTATGAATGAAGCACCAATTGCCCCACGGTGGGCGCCAAACTGTTTTGGTCAAAAATCACACAAGGATAATGTAACCAAACTTTATGTAAACGGGGTATGATGCTTGGTTAATTATGAAAGTAAAGGATCACTTCTGTGATAAAAGATGCAAAGACACAATGATTTATACGAGGAAAAAGCCCTTGATCAATGTATGATCTCCGGCATAAAAAACCTCGGGTGATGGCAACTACCGATCACCAACTTCAATATAAGAAAAATATGATTACAACTTTGGATGATAATGAGCTGAGTACAAGGATCACTATTGTTTCGAGTGTCTAAGTGTGTGAGAGTTGCGTTGTATGTCGTGTGTGTTCTTCCGAATGAGGAAGAGTGGTATTTATATGTGTGTAGGTGACCTATTTTAGGTAGTTAAACTAATATTCAGCTCATTACCCCTTTAGAAATGAGATACAATCTAGCCTAAATAGCCGCCCATAAATCAAGCCATGTTTCCATACCCTGTGCAACGTCTTTCTTCAATTAAGCTCTTGCCATAATTGTGAAGACGCGTCCCTTGATCATGATGCTTAGAGCGTATCCTGCTAGATATTCCTGCAAAAATAACATTGCATTAAGCGAAGATGATCGTTAGTATGAGGATCCTATAATGTCCCATGATCCTGATCCTGAAGTCCTGCTGAGGATCACTGTCTGCCAAGAAATAAGGATCACCGGTTAGGATCACGTGTAAGGATCACCTATAATAAAATCCAGACACCACAGATGTCTGATCCTCCAGAAATAAAGTTTGATCACTTGTGCATTTGCCGGAGGAGCTGGAACTTTCTCAGGGATCTTTTCAGGATCCTGAGTCCTTTGCTTTTTCTTTCCAACAATTCTTTCAAATGCCCCTTTATCAGCAGATATCCAATTTCCTTTCGTAATGCGATGCATTCCTCTGTCAAATGCCCAAAATCTTCATGGTATGCACACCACTTTGATTTATCTTTAGTTGCGGCTGTTTTGTCATTTTTTCTGGGCCATCTGGCCTTTTCTCCTAGATTCTGTATTGCAAGGATTAGTTCATGATTATCAACGGAAAAACAGTATTCAGAAATTGGAGGATAATCTTCATCATCCTCTTCTTGGTCTACAACATGCACATTCTGATTGTCAGTTCTGTTATAGGATTTGAATTTGTTGCTTTTGAAAGAGGATCCTTGCTTTTCTTGTTTTGAGGATCCTACTTGTCTCTCCTAGATCCTTTTGTCATCCTCTAGCCGGATGAACCTGAGTGCCCGAGTTCTTACTTCGTCTAGGTTCCTGCACGGTGTCATAACAAGATCATCATAGAACAATGAATCCTTAAGCAATCCCATCTTGAAGGCCTCAACAGCTGTGGCCACATCCAAGTTAGGAATGTCCAAGGATTCTTTACTAAACTTGGTTATATAATCCCTTAATGATTCATTATGACCCTGTGTTATCCTATATAAATCACTAGTCAATCGTTCAAATTTTCTGCTACAAGAAAATTGATTATTGAATAAGTTAACTAAATTAGCAAACGAAGTAATAGAGTAAGGGGGAAGACTTAGTAGCCATTTAAGAGCTGATCCAGTAAGAGTGGATCCAAATCCCTTGCACAGGCATGCTTCCTTTAACCTTTCTGGAATAGGATTGATCTCCATCCTCTCCCTGTATTGTGCTATGTGTTCCTCAGGATCCGTTGTACCATCATACAGCTTCATAGTAGGGATATGGAATCTTTTGGGTATCTCAGCATCACAAATTGGTGGTGCAAAACGGGATACCTTATGGCTTCCATCTGCAATCTCCGGGATAGGTTTGACTACCCCTGGAACACTTGATATCATATCCTTCAGTTTTTGTAGTTCTCTGGCCATAGCATGATTGATACCTGTATCCTGCATGAATCCATGGTTAGTGGTAAGAGAATTATTAAAAGTGTTACCTCCCATCGGGTTCAAGTTAGGAACATTGGATGTGAATCCATATTGCTGGGATTCTGGGATGATTGATGGACCAGTGGAAGCAATGGACTGCATCGGAATAAAATCTCCTTGATGGACATCTGGACTTCCTGTTTGCAAATTCTTCAAGGATCCTGGCATCTGAAGGGATCCCTGAATATGGGATGATCATGGAACTAAGGAGGATCCTTGAACCTGGGATAATCCTGGAACGAAGGAGGATCCTTGAACCTGGGATAATCCTGGAATGAAGGAGGATCCTTGAACTTGGGATGATCCTGGAACGAAGGAGGATCCTTGAACCTGGGATAATCCCGGAGCGAAGGAGGATCCTGAGTTCATGAAGGACCCCATATGCTGAGTATAGGATCCTGCCGGTTGGAAATATGATCCTGATGCCTGAGTCACTACTGCTGGGCCGAAATGCACTCCTCTTGATCCACACATGTGTTGAACGTCTGGGACCTCTGATGGCTGAGAAGTAATCATCGGAGTATCAAAATTCAAAGATTTGGGCATTAGTGGGGAATGATCCTCTACCGTTTTCTTTTGCCTTTTGAGATCCTCGATTTCCTTGAGGATCCTGTCATTAGTTTCATCCTGCTGCTGCATACGATCCCTCATCTGCAAAATCAAAGTAAATATATCACTAGTACTGGGAATAGAAGAAGTTAGAGCAGAAGATGATGGTTTAGAGGAGATAGGAGTTGGTCTCTTCTCAGCATTTTTCTGAGATCCAGCTGGTGGTGGAGGCAAAGGTGGAATGCCATTAGATGAATTGACTGCAGACATCGCTGTGGAAGTATTCTTCAACGATGAAGCCATGCAACACTTCCGGAATGATCACCAACAGAAAAACTTTCTTATGAATGAAGCACCAATTGCCCCACGGTGGGCGCCAAACTGTTTTGGTCAAAAATCACACAAGGATAATGCAACCAAACTCTTTGTAAACGGGGAATGATGCTTGGTATGATGAACAAAGATAAGGATCACTATAATGAAAATTGCACAAGTGACACAAGGATTTATACGAGGAAAAAGCCCTTGATCAATGAATGATCTCCGGCATAAAAAACCTCGGGTGATGGAAACTACCGATCACCAAACTTCAATATAACAAACAAAGTTTACAACTTCGGATGGTAACGAGCTAGGTACAAGGATCACTATAGTATCGTATGCTAGAGCGTGTGAGAAATGTGTCGTGTCTTCCGAATGTTCAAGAGTGCCATTTATACAAGTGTGTGTGGTTCTATTTTAGGCAAATCACCTAACTACTAGCTCGTTACCCCTTCAGAAATAGAAGTAAATTTAGCCTAAATAATCGCCCTTGAATTGTGCTGAGTTCCCATATTTGCCATAACGTCCATCTTTGATTATGCATGTGCGAGATTATCGTGACAGATTCCTTGTTTACGTTGCTAAGACCGGATCCAACTCGTAATTCCTGCAAGATAATATTAAGTCCAAAGAGAACAGTCGTTAGTATGAGAATCCTTGGAATGATCCGTGATCCTGATCCTGGAGCTCCTATGAGGATCACTATCTGCCAAAGAAACAAGGATCACTTGTTAGGATCATATGTTAGGATCATATGTAAGGATCATAGGTCATAAAAATCCAGCCCTAACACTGGTAATGCTAGTATGGGTGCATGGGTCAATCTTTGCTTAAGGATTCTAAAAGCTTCTTCTTGTTTTGGTCCCCATTCAAACTTAACAGATTTACAGGTTAACTTAGTTAAGGGAATGACTTTTCTAGAAAAATTCCGAATAAATCTTCTATAATAACCGGCCAATCCTAAGAAACTTCTAACCTCGGTTGGTGACTCAGGGGTTTTCCATTTGGTAATCGCCTCGATCTTTGTTGGATCCACATGAATTCCTTCATGGTTAACTAAATGTCCAAGAAATTGTACCTGTTCTAACCAAAATTCGCACTTTGAAAACTTAGCGTAAAGCTTTTCCTTTCTTAATAGACTTAAAAGTAAGTGCAAGTGCTTTGCATGCTCTTCCTTACTCTTAGAGTAAATTAGAATATCATCTATGAAGACAATTATGAATTTATCCAAATATGGCTTACATACTCGGTTCATCATGTCCATAAATGCAGCTGGGGCATTGGTTAAACCAAATGGCATGACAGTAAATTCATAATGACCATACCTTGTTCTGAATGCGGTTTTAGGAATATCCTCTTCATGTACCTTTAATTGATGATATTCTGATCTTAAATCGATTTTAGTGAAAAATCAAGCTCCTTGAAGTTGGTCGAACAGATCATCGATCCTCGGTAATGGATACCGATTCTTAATCGTGACTTTGTTCAATTCACGGTAGTCAATGCACATACGCATTGATCCATCCTTCTTTTTAACAAACAATATCGGTGCTCCCCATGGCGATGAGCTTGGTTGTATGAATCATTTCTCCAACAATTCGTCTAATTGTTTCTTCAGTTCCTGCATTTCAGCGGGTGCCAAACGGTAAGGTGCTTTGGCAATCGATGCTGTTCCTGGTAGTAGATGGATTCTGAATTCAACTTCCCTATCTGGCGGTAGTCCTGGTAATTCCTCTGGAAAGACATCTGAAAACTGGGACACTACTGGAATGTCTTTTAATTCTTTTCCTTTAGTGTTAGTGATTATAGAAATCAAATACACTATAGATCCTTTTCTTATATAGCTTGCAGTTTTCATCATAGAGATGAATTTAGTGGATCTAGATGATTTATCTCCTTTAATTGTGATCTTGTCACCCTTTGGTGAATTTACTTGAATTGACTTTTGATCACATAAAATACTGGCTTTATTAGCTATTAACCAATCCATTCCTAACACAACATCAAATCCTGCCAGATTCATTGGGTAAAGGTTTGCAATAAATTTTTGATTAAAAGTTTCTATTCTTGCTCCCTGCAAGATTTCAGAAATCCTAATGGTTTCTCCATTTGCTGTCTCTACTAGACATTCTTATGGTAGTTTAGTTAATGATTGATTTAGGAATTTGCAAAATGAAGTATTAATAAAACTTTGGTTTGCACCAGAGTCAAATAATACTTTAGCAAAAATATCATTAACTAAAAACGTACCAGCTATGACGTCTGGGATCATCTTGGCTTCATCTGCAGTTAGAACAAATGCTCTAGCATTTTTAGGGTTCTTGTTGTTTGCAGCTGGAGCCAATTTCGGGCAGTTTGGCTTGATATGACCTTTTTCTCCACAATTGAAGCACATTCCATTACTGGTTTTCCTCTTGCAATCTTCTTCCTTGTGTCCTGGTGCCTTACAGTAATTGCAGTGAGTGGAGCATCTTCCAGAATGTTTCTTCTTGCAGATCCTGCAGTATGGTGCAGAGGTAGAACCTACATTCCTACGGTTGGAATTCCCAGAACAGAATTCGTGAGTAAGCCTTTGGGTTAGGTTTCTCCTCTGGTCTTCTTCTCTAGTTCGCACTAGTTCATCAGTCAAGGTATTGGCTAGTTCTACAGCTTCTTCTATGGTTTGGGGTCTAGCTGCCTTGACTACATGTCTAATCTCTCCAATTAATCCCCAGATATAACGGGAGATTAATACCGGTTCAATGATGCAAGGGTTGGTACTATTCTAGCATATTCAAAGAATGTGGTAGTGTAACCTTTACTGTCTACCCCGGTCATTCTAAGATTCAGAAACTTATTTGCTATCTGTTCCTTTTCATTGGGAGGGCAAAACTTTCTTTCTACCATATTTTTGAACTCCTTCCATTCCATGCTATAGACTCTATCACTTCCTCTTGACTGGAGGATAGTGTTCCACCACTCTAGAGCTGCATTCTTAAATAAATTAGAAGCAAACATTATCCTATCTTCTTCGGCACACTTGCTTATATTCAGAACAGCTTCAGTTTTCTCTATCCAGCGTAGAGCTGCAATGGGTCCTTCATTACCCGAGAATTCTATTGGTTTACAGGACCAGAATTCTTTATAAGAACAACCATATGGCATGGTTCTTCTTCTTTTAGGAATGGGCGCTTGAAGTACGGGTCCATTGTTTACGCTGTGTTCTGGTTCGATTGGTCGCTTACTGCTTTTATTATTCGCTTCTTGAACCGTTTGAATAATAAATGGCATTGCATCTATAATTCCTTGTGCCACTATGTGCTGAACGGCACTATTATCCAATTGGTTTCCATTGTTGTTAAGATTCTCGTTATTCAGATTATTGTTATTTGAGTGGTTGTCGTTCTGAATATTATCATTCTGGTTTTCCTGATTCACTTCGTTGTCCATCTGAATTTTAAACATTTACCAAATATTAATATCACAAATAATATTTGAATATAGCCAATCACATGTCACACACTTTTGGTCAAAAGCGTCGAGCATTGCGACTTTTACTCTATTCATATATTATGCATCTATTACACACCAGTACTGAAATTAAAATTACAATACCGACTGAAATGTAAAGCTACAATACTAGTAATATGCATCCGTAGTTTTTTTTCTAACACATACACACATATATTATTATTATATTATATTTTATTATTATTACTTATCGTTTCTGCCATCACATTCACTGATATGGATTCATCCAAAAATCCATATTGCGCTCGTCGTATTTCCATACGAGACACTCTCCCACCTGTCTCATTCTCTCACTGCTCTCTAAAATTTCCTCACCGAAAGTCCTAAGTTCTTGTACGTTTTCTGCACTCATTGGGGGTGCAGGTTCTAGGACTGGGTTTGGAATCTGGGGTGCAGGTTCCTGGTACGGGGCATGGTATGGGTAGGGATTCTCTAAGATCTCCCTAATGTATGCATCATTAACGTAATAGGGATCTTGAGGATCTAACCCTGGGTAGGCTCCTAGGTTGGGCATTGGCACATTTTCCTGTATTGGGTTTTGTTGCACATAATCCCTAATATCGTCCCACCAGGGGTCATAATTGTTTGGATCTAGGGGATTCGGTGCAGGTACCCTAGGTATCTCCTCCGGGTTGTAATCAGGCATTTCTATTTGGTTTTCAGGGTTTTCTAGCTCCATGGGTTGGTCAGAAATCGGTGGTTGTGGTTAGGGTGCTAGCATTTGCTCCAGGTTTGGGTCAGCTACAGTGGTTGCTAAAATATGGATATTGGCTATACCCCTATTGAGCATATCCTGGGCATAGGCATCGGTTTCTCTTTTAGCTGCGGCTAACACTCGCTGTTCCTGCAACTTTTTCATACGTTTCCTACGCTCGTGTGCTCCCCTACTGAACCATCCCCCCTTTTTCTGAGGAAATGGCTCTTCAGATTGAGCCTTAAACACAAAGATTCCTTCTTCCGTATCAGCAGAGTACCCTGAGAGGGTAGGCTGAGAAGAGGAGGTGCCTTCGCTCCTAGGCGAACCAGACAATTGACGATACGCGTCAGATGGTCCTTGGTCGCTCATACTGTAAACTAACAGATAGTCAGATAACACATAACAAGAAAATACAATTATGCACGTATTTCCGTAATTTATTTCCTAACACTTTGAATTTTGATGTCAGCGGAACACTTCTGTGGCTGAATCAGTGGCATAGCTCTGATACCACCTTCTGTCGCAGCACCCGATCCCTAATCCCCGGGAACGGGCGGCCGCGAGCCAGTTTCGGTGGTATCACGTTATTAACCAATTTGGCAGCGGAAATTTTCATCAGGACCGTAGTTAGGAAATATTGAATCAGAGTAAACCACCACATTTTATAATATTAAATACATGGGTAAAACCCAAGTTTTCAGTGTACACACTTTTATAGGAATAAATCCTATTTTATTTAACAAAACATCTATTTTATTCTTAGGTAACTTTATTGCCACTTTTCTAAGCCTTCAGTGTTGTCCAGCTGGCTTCTATTTGGTTTTCACATTTTGTTACCAGAAACGCGTTTTAAAAACATTTTGTCAGTGGGAAATACTTGTGAGTGAATCCCAGTTTAATCAAGTTTAAATAAAAAAAGTCACAGCAAACAGTATTGAGGGAGATCCCGCAATTACATTTGTTTCCAAGTTATACCAATTATCACCCGTCGGTACTGTCAAACCTGACCTTGTGGAAATGTTACTCCTTGACCAGGTGGTAACAAATTTTGTATACAAAACCCCAACATACCCACGATAATTGTATTCTTACAAATACTCAATAACTGTTATTCGCATAGAAAGGTATTTAAGGTTTTGTAAAAACAGTTAACAAAAAGGTTTACAAAAAGTGGATCAACTCACATTGCTGTTTTAAGGTTTTCAGTAAGGATTTCCTGAGAATAATCTATAAATTACACAAATGCACGTGTGTTAGTATAATAACCCATTTTAACATTAGTAATACCCTCCCCGAAACGGCATTCCAACGACTACGTCGGGCAGAACCACGACAGCCGTTACGGAACCCTAGATCAATCGGGCAGAGTATCTAATACATCTCCAGGGGTTATAATACTTACATCGTAGCAGAACCTCGCTAATTAGGGGGGCGGTATTAGACTCGGGTGTAATGCCCACTATGTGAAAATTTGAGAGAAAGAACGATTTTTGAACGAGTTTCAACTGAAGCCGATGGCCTCTATTTATAGGGTCTGATCTTGACTCTCTCGCGGCCCGCGTAAATTAAGGCAAAGCCTTATGCGGCCCGCGTCAATGTTGGGTCAACGTGTACCTTAGCTGGGTCATCACATAGGTCTGCCAGGTGTTGGGCCACGTGGCCGCACCTGGCTGTGCCATCTATCTGGTCTCACGCGGCCCGCGTAAAAGCTTGGGGTGGGTCTACGCGGCCCGCCTCATCTTAATATTTATTGTTTTTAATTTATTTTATATGTTATGTTATATTTTGGGCTCGGTTTTCACATACGGGGTGTTTTTAAAGATATATTGGGATATTTTAACATATATTAGGGTGTCGTAAAAATTATCGAGGGAATCGGTTCAGGGTTGTTATATTCTAGATCCTTCTGGATGACGAGGTCAGGTCTCATGAGTGGTATGGTCTCACGTATGCGTGCCCGCACATGCTATTTGGGACGATACCCTTTCAAGTCCTCCTCCAGTCCAGTGCTGCTTCTAGACGAGTGTGTCGATTGGACGAAGCTCTGGACTTATAAGACATTCTCATAATAGGACTAGGTGAGACATGCTGATGTGTGTAAAATGCAACATATAAATTACATCAAATGAGGCATAAAACTAACCCTTTTTTAGTACTAATGTTGGAAAAAGTGTGCTTTTGTCTTCCTTATGTATTTTCAGGATTAAATGAGCTCAAATGAACAAAAGAAGCAAAAATGCAGCCAAATCTAACAATAATACAAGAAAAGGATTAAACGTGGCATGCCCGACCCCTCGACGGCATCTTCCCAGGCAAAAATAAGAGAACAGAAGGCTGAACACGCCCCGTGTTCATTGAACACGGGGGGGGGGGGGGGGGCGTGCCCAAGTGTCTGCAGAAAAGACAAAGTTGTAGAAGCTTCTATCACCCAACACGGGGGCGTGCCCACCGGACACGGGGCCGTGGTCAACGCTAAGATTCGCAGAATCCAAGCAAATCTTGATAGTACAGATACGCTTCTGCACACGGGGCCGTGCCCAGCAGACACGGGGGCGTGATCAACTAATGTAGACAAACTGCATTTAATGAAGAAAGAGAAGAGGGATGGACATGGGGCCGTGTCCGGGCTTCTGTGCAGGCTATAAATAGAGGTGCTTGGTTCACTTCAAAGGCATCCCTTGGCAAACCACCTCTCTCACACTTCACCCACCCCCCACCACCATCACAACCCACATCCACCACCACCATCATCATCATCATCATCCATCATAGAGTGTGTGTGGTAGTCTCGGGATCCAAGATTGATAGTAAGAGTTCTTGACAATCAAAGGCCATGTTTGCCTAAGTCTCTTACATCACATGGTGAAGACAAGCATTTAGTGTAATACTTTTTATTTTCAATCTTTTCGCACTTTTTATTTGGTTATGTATTATTGACTTTAATAACTAGTTTCTTATGTTGAAGGTGAAACTTCCTTATCATTTGTCCGTGGTGTCTTGGCGTTATTTTACTGTCTATATGAAATAAAAGATTTACACCATTCATATCTCCACGGTCTATATGGAGATATGTTTGCTACCTGGTCGGGGGTTAAGGGAATGATTTGGTAAGCGTCTTGCCTTGTTCAGTGTATAGATCCTGCAAGGACCTGGGTCAAGCTTAGTAGGGCCTCCTTCAATACCCACTGGTATTGGATGGCGGGGGTCTGAATTTCTTGATCCCCTCATATGTAAACTACTATTAAAACATTAACCCGGCTATTTAGGATTGTATCCCTGCTGACTCAAACTACTTAGCCGAGGGTAACGTCACCTTCAAAAGAGGGGCCTACCACATTACGCATTAATAACTTAATTAATTATCTTTCAATAATCCAACCCTTTAGGATTGTATCCTTGCTGACTCAAACTACCGGGTTGAGGGTAACGTCACCTTCAAAAGAGGGGCCTACTACTATAACTAAGATAATCTCTTAAAAAGTGCAAAAGTGCGGAAATAATCAAAGGTTACACTAAAGGCGAGTCGTATCCAAGTGATTCATCTTGTCTATCTGTTTTTATTTTTATTTTCATTTTCAGCATTTTTAGTTTTTATTTTCATGTTTAAATCTTTAACTAAAATTTTGATTTGATTAGATGTTGAGGATAAACCGGTACTAAAAGCTCTTGTGTCCTTGGATGACCTCGGTATCTTAGCAACGCTATACTACGCTCACGATTGGTGCACTTGCCCATATGCGTGTTTAGTGTTAGTAAAATATAGTGTTTTATCAATTTAAAACTTGACTAAAGTGTGAAAAGGGCTTAAAATATACATAAAAATATATACACACCGACACACATCAAGTTTTTGGCGTCATTGCCGGGGACACAAGGATTTTAAGAAAGTTAGGAATCAACGGCCTAATTGTTTTTCTTATTTTTCTGTTTTTTTAGGATTTTTCTTAAATTTTAAACTTCAGCAGAACTCAGCACGGGCCGTGCCCTCTGAACACGCCCCGTGCCCAATCTTTGGTACTGGCAATCCTGTTTTAAGTCAGACAGTAGCTGAACACGGGGTCGTGCCCAATCAACACGCCCCGTGCCCAAGTTTTAGATACTGAAAACAGAACCGTAAGATCCCGACGGTTGGTAGTTTCTGACATAACATGAGTGATAACGATAATTTTTACTTCCTGCCCTCTTATGGTACGTGGTGTCAAATATGTGGTGGAAATCATGAAGATTTAAAATGTTATTTTTTAAATTACAAGCCCCACTATATAGACCCATTGTTTTCCTGTAGCCTTAAGAGGGGCGAAAGTAAAAATAATTCCTATCTCTCCCTCAAATGCTCTCAATTATCCCTTCTAGGAGAAATGCTTCTTGATGAATTATTTCAAACGGAAGATCTAATTCTTAATTGGGTAAAAGAACTTGAGATGGATATCATTAATTCACCTCAAAACGATACCCAAGAAGAATTGTTGAGATCGCATTCGGATAAAAACAACTTCGGTGTTCCCGAAATCACCTCTAACTCTTGCGAAGACGTGAGCGATAGTCGTCCCTGTGTCGATTGTTCCGTGAAGGACTCCCCATCGACTTCTTTCGATGCATACATAGACCTGAGCGATTCGACATACACCTTCTTTAACGAGAGCCTGGGAAAGGGTTGGACTTGTCTACCTACATTTAGCATAGGAATCACCCTTACCGATAACCTCTTTTTTCTCGTCTAAATCTAGAGCAATTAAGGTATCTCAGGCACTTCGGTGTTGTTCCATCCAGTAAGGAACCACCCGATCCGGATAAATTCCTTAAAAATAGACAAAACTCCCTCTAGGCACGAGGTCATGTCCAGGTCAGCACGCCCCCGTGTCCACCAAAAGATTCCCGTCTGACTTTTGGTTAGAATACGGACAAAATGTGTCAGGATCTTGTCTGCACACGGGACCGTGTCCAGCTGACACGGGGCCATGTGCAGCGTGCTATCGTTTTCTATAAAGGCAGCAAGATTCCTACATATTTGGACCACTCCAAAGACAAAGATCTGGTGAGATCTTCACACATACCATCCTCAGTATATTCTAAAGAAGGTTCTCAACAACCATCTTGTCTTTTCTACTTTTGTCTATTGCCTTCTTCTTCAATTTTTCCTCAACACCTCCATTAGAGCTTGAAATCACAATGGTTCCAAGCTTTATTGTGATGTTTGTTAAGTTTTTATTCAAGGAATCTTGTTAAAAATAAGTTCTACAACATTGTTTTAAGTTATTTCTGCTTAAAAATGCTTTAAAAATCAGAAAAATAATTTGAAACTCCAAGATTCCTTGTTCCAAAAATCTACAGACATGTGAACACGGGGCCGTGTCCGAGGTACTGTTCCAATAAAATTGAACTCTTTTCTGTCTGTTTTCTCAGAATGGCGAGCAGAACTAGCGGAACATCTTCATCGCAGTCCAGGAACAACCGACAAGGGAGAATGTCATCGACGGTAGAAGACTCTCTTGTAAACTACGTTTACACTTTAAGAGAGGCCAATAATAAGATGACGGGAGTAGAAGAAGCATTGGTCGACCGTATCAATCACTTAACGGTGGGACTAGAAGGATGTCTTCGAGAGGTCAACCTTTTGCACCAAAGGTTGAACATTCTCGCTTCTCCTCCTTTAGTACCAATTATCACCCAAAGGGCATGGAATGTGGTACCGGAAGTCATCAAACCGGCCGAGTGGTACACCATACACCCGGAGCCCCCTCGAGACATATTACAAGGGGTTCCGGTTGGTGTCACTCCCCCTCCACAAGATGTTGAGGAAAATGAGCCCGCCTTCTTCCTCCCAAGAGAGATAGAAGAATGGCTTTAACAACGTCTAGGGGACACCCCTCGGTTCGGAGTTCTAGGAAGCCTTTAAATACCGGAAAGCTATTTTCGGAATTTTGATTCCTATTGTAAGAGTAGAACTTCTTAGGATGATTTTATGCATCACTTGACCTATTTTAGGACTTTTTAGTTTTTATTTTTCTCCTTTGTTTTTAATTTTCTAGGACCCTTTGTAATGTGTTATTTTTAATAAAATGATGGTTTTAATTAAATTGGTGTTTGGATGATGTTGTGATGGGTAAAACACACTCGGGATGGTGAAGGATACTAAGGGAAACTTGAACCAACACCCCATGCACAAAAACAGAGCCTCCCGACAAATTTTCTTCATTACAGCAAGTTCAGCACGTGCCGTGCACAGCCAACACGGCCCCGTGCTGAAAGGTCTGTAGAAAATCGCCCAGTTCAGGTAACTGGACACGGGGCGTGTTCGCTGAACACACCCCCGTGCCCAGGCTTCTGTTACTTTCTGACACTTTTTGTTACTGGCAACCTGAACACTAGGCCGTGCCCGGACACCACGGGCCCGTGTCCAGATGCCCAGTAACATAAAAATTTGTTTTTAACACACCTTTTACACATTCAATCAACCTAAAAACTTATTTTTGGGACACATTGAGGATAATGTGTAATTTAAGTGTGGGGGGATGCTAAAACCTTGAATTTTGCAAGTCCTAATTACAAGCCTTACACAAAACTCTATTGGAACCGCTAAACACCCCAAATTTTTTCAAAAAAATTTCATTTTTTTACTTGTCTTGGTTTAATTTGGGAAGTACAAGTTCTAAAAAGGTTATATTTTTATAAATTTACAACCGATAGCGTCGTGATAAAAAGAAACCAACATAAGAAAATTATGAAACGACATGACAAATCTAGTTAAAATTTGATTATATATACTTGATCACATAAAAACTCATTCCCACAAAAAGTGAGTTTTTAGCCTTTATTGAGCATACAAATACACATCTTTAAATTAAATGCTCATTTTTCGTTTCTTGTGTGAATAGCCGCTTAGTTTCTTACTACTCTAGAACTTGCCATGACGATACATTCTCGGTCCTTACCAACTTAAACCCAAGTAAGTAAATGATGGAGGCATTAGGACTAACCTTTTTTTCTTTCAACACCATTATTATTTTTTTTACCACCTACCCAAAATCCCCCTAGTTAACCCATTTGAACCTAAACCTTTTCATTTCTTAACCCACAAAACAAACACCCTTTACCCACCAAAACCCTTTTTTTATTTTAAACCCTTTATTTTAGTAAAAAGCTCAGTTTTTCATGTGATATTCCTTATCAAAAAAAATTGATTATGAAGCCAAAAAAATAAACAAACAAGTTCATCAAAAATTACTTTGTTTGAATAATTGCTTCATTAGAATAAAAAGTCATAAAAATAAAAAAAAGTCTTACGAAAACCGATGCTTTTTACGCCTTTCGCCCTTTTCTACTAACCACTAACCCAACCACCTACCTTTAACCCAAGCCTAACCCTTCCCCAAAAGTCCTCTTGAAGGTGTATAGTTAAAAAGGAGGAGGATTGATTGCTTGGCAAGCATATGATAGAAGTAAGTTTCATGCCGCTCTCGAGTGTTTCACAAAAATACATCTTCGGCCGAGTGTTGAGTGATCTCCCGTGAGGTATGTGAACTTGTATATAAACGGAATTTTTAAAGAGGCATGTTATGCCCAATTAAATAATTTCTCTTATGTAATGTTCTAAATAAATCATAACGAATAGGATTGTAAATAACATAAAAATAAAACCTAATAAAAATCTTGAATTCCCGACACTCAAGACAAGCCCAAAAACCTTCTCTTCTACCCATTCCATTTGGGCGTGTAAGCCACACTATAAAGAGTTTTGCTTGAGGACAAGCAAAGATTCAAGTGTGGGGTTATTTGATGTGTGTAAAATGCAACATAAATTACATCAAATGAGGCATAAAACTAACCCTTTTTAGTACTAATGTTGGAAAAAGTGTGCTTTTGTCTTCCTTTTGTATTTTCAGGATTAAATGAGCTCAAATGAACAAAAGAAGCAAAAATGCAGCCAAATCTAACAATAATACAAGAAAAGGAATAAATGTGGCATGCCCGACCCCTCGACAGCATCTTCCCAGGCAAAAACAAGAGAACAGAAGGCTGAACACGCCCCGTGTTCATTGAACACGGGGGCGTGCCCAAGTGTCTGCAGAAAAGACAAAGTTGTAGAAGCTTCTATCACCCAACACGGGGGCGTGCCCACCGGACACGGGGCCGTGGTCAACGCTAAGATTCGCAGAATCCAAGCAAATCTTGATACAACAGATACGCTTCTGCACACGGGGTCGTGCCCAGCAGACACGGGGGCGTGGTCAACTAATGCAGACAAACTGCATTTAATGAAGAAAGAGAAGAGGGATGGACACGGGGCCGTGTCCGGGCTTCTGTGCAGGCTATAAATAGAGGTTCTTGGTTCACTTCAAAGGCATCCCTTGGCAAACCACCTCTCTCACACTTCACCCACCCACCACCACTACCACAACCCACATCCACCACCACCATCATCATCATCATCATCCATCATAGAGTGTGTGTAGTAGTCTCGGGATCCAAGATTGATAGTAAGAGTTCTTGACAATCAAAGGCCATGTTTGCCTAAGTCTCTTACATCACTTGGTGAAGACAAGCATTTAGTGTAATACTTTTTATTTTCAATCTTTTCGCACTTTTTTATTTGGTTATGTATTAATGACTTTAATAACTAGTTTCTTATGTTGAAGGTGAAACTTCCTTATCATTTGTCTGTGGTGTCTTGGCGTTATTTTACTGTCTATATAAAATAAAAGATTTACACCATTCATATCTCCACGGTCTATATGGAGATATGTTGGCTACCTGGTCGGGGGTTAAGGGAATGATTTGGTAAGCGTCTTGCCTTGTTCAGTGTATAGATCCTGCAAGGACCTGGGTCAAGCTTAGTAGGGCCTCCTTCAATACCCACTGGTATTGGATGGCGGGGGTCTGAATTTCTTGATCCCCTCATATGTAAACTACTATTAAAACATTAACCCGGCTATTTAGGATTGTATCCCTGCTGACTCAAACTACTTAGCCGAGGGTAACGTCACCTTTAAAAGAGGGGCCTACCACATTACGCATTAATAACTTAATTAATTATCTTTCAATAATCCAACCCTTTAGGATTGTATCCTTGCTGACTCAAACTACTGGGTTGAGGGTAACGTCACCTTCAAAAGAGGGGCCTACTACTATAACTAAGATAATCTCTTAAAAAGTGCAAAAGTGCGGAAATAATCAAAGGTTACACTAAAGGCGAGTCGGATCCAAGTGATTCATCTTGTCTATCTGTTTTTATTTTTATTTTCATTTTCAGCATTTTTAGTTTTTATTTTCATGTTTAAATCTTTTTCTAAATTTTGATTTGATTAGACGTTGAGGATAAACCGGTACTAAAAGCTCTTGTGTCCTCGGACGACCTCGGTATCTTACCAACGCTATACTACCCTCACGATGGGTGCACTTGCCCATATGTGTGTTTAGTGTTAGTAAAATATAGTGTTTTATAAATTTAAAACTTGACTAAAGTGTAAAAAAGGCTTAAAATATACATAAAAATATATACACACCGACACACATCACATGCCTTTTAATTTTATCGCATTTGGGAAAGCGTGTTCAAACAATCCAAAATCTTCGTATCAAAAGTGGCGTGTTGAGGTGGGTCATATCGGTGTATGGGAGTACGGGGTACTGAGATGAGCCATATTGGCGTACGGGGGTACGGCGTACTGAGATGAGCCATATCAGCGTACGGGAGTACGGCGTACTGAGATGAGCCATATTGGCATACGAGAGTACGACGTACTGAGATGAGCCATATCGGCGTATGGGAGCACGACGTACTCAGATGAGTTGAAACGACGCATGGGAGCATGTCGTACTCAGCTGAGTTAAAACGGCGCATGGGAACCGTGATTTAGGTTTCTTCTAAGTGAAGTTTCTGCAAAGCACGTGGGGTCATGGTTGGTGAGATTGATGGCGACCCCTGTCACTGTAGCACTGCAGGGTAAGGTGGTTGTCGCATTGGGCAGTGCATCAGTCACTTTTGCAGGGGGTTATGTCAGAGTGGCAAATCACTTTTTCGGCGATGACAAGCGCGTTGTCACACCCCAACCGCTGGCAGAAACATCGAAGTAAGACGAAAACAAGATTGCAAGAGACTTCCTAACGACTATTTGTGACAAGTATTTAATAATCAAAAGAGTTAACTGCCATTTTCGTCCATGTGGTTTGGTCACTTTGGCCATTTCAGTCCATTTTTCAAAAATGCGCCATTTTCCTCCCCGACGTTCTGGAAAGGTGCCATTTCAGTCCAAAAATCATAACCCAGTTAAGTCGGTTTGTAAATAAGGACTGATTGTGTAAATTTGTAACATAAAGGACCATTTAAGTAAAATGTATAAATAGTAATATAATTATAAAATATATAGTATAAAAACACCACCACCACTAGCCCTGCCACCACCACCACTCCGCTGCCACCACCGCCACCACAGCCGCTGCCACCACCACCACCACCACCACAACCACCACCGCCACCACAGCCACTGCCACCACCACCACCGCCACCACCACCACCACGATATATGTAAATTCAAAAGCCCTAAAGTCAAAACATGATCAAATACCAATCCAAATAAGATAGAATCAAAGAAAATTAACTGTTCTTATTCATATTGCTCTCTATTTCTTCTAAAAATTGTAAATAACAGTTTCTAATAAAAGGTAAGATAATTACTGGAATAATAACTTGTACATTACTCTGCATCTAACAATCCACAACTGGAAATAACTTGTACCTTACCTTCACCATCACACTGATACACTTCCGTTTTCCGTCAACTACTCAACCAGTCATCATCACCGCCGGTGCTGACGTCACGGTACTTCCTCCGTCGTAACTTCCTCTCTATGGCGGTGGCCACCGACAACATAGCACCTCCGTCACAATCTATGGACAAATCACCGGCAACAAACTCATCTGACGCTTCAACCTCCGACGAATCTCCGTCGGCGGTAGGTTCGTCGTCCGTCGGAGTGTCAGATCCAGTTGAATATTCTGATTTCCCATGCAAATCTTCTGTACAACTTGAATTTCAGGTGCGGTTATGTTTTGTTATGGTTTTTTGGATTGGAAGTTGTAGATCGAGTTGACTGTTTGACTGATTGTGAGTTTTGAATCGGAATGTTTTTGTTTGTTGATTTCATGATTTGTTTCAGGTACGGTTACGTTTCGTAACGGAATTTGAATCGAAAGTTGTGGATCATGTTGACTGTTTGACTTGTTGTGATTTTTGAAACTCGACTGTTTTGTATAATTTGTTTCAGGTGGCGGTGGTGGTGGTGGTGGTGGTGGTGGTGGCAGTGGCTGTGGTGGCTGTGGTGGTGGTGGTGGCAGCGGCCGTGGTGGCGGTGGTGGCAGCGGAGTGGTGGTGGTGGCAGGGCTAGTGGTGGTGGTGTTTTTATATTATATATTTTATAATTATATTAATATTTATACATTTTACTTAAATGGTCCTTTATGTTACAAATTTACACAATCAATCCTTATTTACAAACCGACTTAACTGGGTTATGATTTTTGGACTGTAATGGCACCTTTCCAGAACGTCGGTAAGGAAAATGGCGCATTTTTGAAAAATGGACTGAAATGGCTGAAGTGACCAAACCACAGGGACGAAAATGGCAGTTAACTCTAATCAAAATTTCATTTCATTTCTAAATCGGAATTACAAAGTTTGGAAGCAAAGTACAACATCATGTAATAAGGAAACAAAGTACAATACATAAACAAAATTTAAGGTGTGTTTCTAGTCGTCCTACTAGATTTCTTTCAATGTATCATCATCAAGTTCCTGCAATACATATTAAAGTACAGGTCAACATATAAAGTATTGACGAGCATACAAGTTTGAATTACTATCATAAGTATAAAAATGGTTTAAACGAATCCACAAAGCATAATCGTAAACTAAGATATATCATTACATTACTAGCATACATCTCATATTTGTCAACCCAAAGTTTCCCACTAGCGTAATCTTGTCGTCGCAATGACAAGACCGTTTTTGTATGACTTAACATGACCTCAAGAATACGAGCGATGTGTTACTCCTATAGCGCTATACATGTTAAGTGAGGCTTATACAAAGTTAATAAAAGTATCGAGTAAGTAAAGATTCTAGCATGTATGAATTTCTAAGCAACACGTATTAAGCATGTATAATGGATTGTTTGTTTGTGTCGAGCATGTTTGTATGTGATTGTTTGAGTTTAATAAATCATAAGTATTGCACCCAAAAGTGTCGAAAAATAAAAGGGGGTCATGTACACTCACGATTTGCAAAGCTTTCCAAAGTAAACGTGAGTTGACGAGTCGTTGAGTGTGGAGCACCAAAGTTACCCTACATTGGGGAAATGAAGGTGTGTGAGTACATGGAGTTCGTAGAGAATTTGGATTCGGAATTAATATGAAAAGTATATGTCCATGAAAGTATATCTTGTCTAGATACTCGTTTGGACACTAAGTTTTCATGTGTTTTCATAAGTCCTAACTTACCCATTAAAACACAAACGAGGAGTCTATAAATGAAAATAATCTAACCTAAGTCCTTGAAATCTAACCATAATTCGGTTAGTATCAAGAATTCGGTTATTAGGTATATATTATATAGTATAAGTTATAATTTCGTCCATCAGGTATTATCCTGTAAGTCAAGCATGAAGGTAGGATGATTTCCATCCATTAAACCTCGTTGTATGATTCAACAAAGCACAAACTTGTCAACTTAGTTGATGAGTTCGGTTGGTCATGAAGGTAAGACTAACTTTTAACTATCTAACTAAAACAACCAAGTGAGTAAACTAGATGCGTACATCTCGAGCATGGAAAGTGTTCGAGGACTTGATGTAGCCTTGTCACATTATGTAAGTTGTTTTTGTACCAAAACATACAAATGAGGTAGTGGAACAAGTTTGGAGAGCCAAGGCTTCCGTAGTTCACACATTACTCATACACAAGTCTTCCAACATTGAAGGTAAGAAGCTTGGATGGTTTCAACACTTAGAACATTTTGGGCAGAATTTTAAAGAAGTTTTGAGCCTTATTTCTTGGTGGAAATCAACCACAACACAAACCCACAACTATAAGCTTAGTTGGGAGCATGGTGGGTAGAAGATTCCACTAAGTTTCAAGTAAAATATACATGAAATAAAAAGATACATCGAAGCAGAATTTTTATACTACTTTGGACCTCAAATGTGGTGAGGTTCCACCTTAGTTTACCATGGAAAACTTGTAGAAACCTTCCTAGAGGTTATCCAAGTAGTTTGAAAAAGAAAGAAGAAGAAATGTGAAGAAAAGTGAGTGAAAACTTACTTAGAACACTTGAATGTTTTTTTCTTTCTTTGAGATATTTGAGAGGATTAGAGAACTTGAGAGGAGCTTAGACTATGGGGTATGGGGCGAGGGTTGGGGTGTGGGTTGGGTACAAATGCCCAAGTCACCACCCCGGGTGGGATTGGGTTTCGGCGTGGCCCCTTGGGCGGGGGTTTTAGCCCGGGCGTTGGGCGGGGCTATCCAGATGACATGGCGAGATCTCATTGGCCAAGACAAGTAGCTGTTTGGGCTACCCGTTGACCAACGGCTATGTGTAAAAAAAATTATTTTTTCACTATAAAACTCACACTTCTATTCATTTTTTTCCACAACTACTCCACCTCTTCTATAATCATCTCTATCTTATTTTTTAAAAAAAATCTCATCCAACCACAATACGAAAAATGAATCCTCATAATCGTGGTTTTGACCCGAACAATCCGTGGTCATTATAAGAAACACCTAGCCCACCATCCAATCGTCCAATTGCCCCCTTTTTAATACACTCCCCTATGCCGGATATGGCTGGTTACGCATCGTTTCTCTCGAATCGTTTGTATACTAACTTCCCTCACACCGACGATTCTATACCTAGCCCGATTCCACAAACGCCCACCAACCTTTCACAAACGCCCATCAACCTTTCCCAAACTGAAACCGTCCCCGAAACTCAACCCCCCATCGATGGTCCTTCCGCATCCAAACCCATCAAGAAGAGAAGTCACAAGAAAAAAACCGAGGCCGAGAAAGCACTTGAAAGCGCCAAACGAAAACAATAAATTGGTCCTTAAAAAAGAAGTTGCATTGGCGAGTGCTTGGGTTTAGAAATCTCTACATCCAACTTTAGGTTTTTTAAAAATTTTGTAGCCCTTATTTTAATATTTATGTTTTTTATTATATAGCTTTGTACTATATTAAATGTTGTTTTTATTAAAATAGGAAATTCTCAACATAGAAACCATTTGTGGGACGCGATCAATAAAGCATTCCATGAAGAAATGGAAAGGGATCTTTATCGTGAAAATGATAGCTTATCCTCGAAGTGGACCGAGATAAATGGGCAACTCACCAAATTTAGTGGTTATTTACATAAGGCAAAGCAAAACCCCAAAAGTGGTGAAACCGAAGCTGACTTTGTGACAAATGCATTGGTTACATACACAACGAATGTGGGGAGCGAGTTCCGTTTCATGCATTGTTGGGACATTCGTAAGTTCCATCCCAAGTGGGCGAATATCCCTAGTGGTAGCGAAACTAACACGTCTTCCAAAAGGTCAAGGACACCCTCGTCCCAAGCCCAATCGGATGCACGAGATCAAGAGTTGGAGGACTATGTGGATGATTCGCCAAACCGGCCAGAATACGGAAGAGTTGCCGCAAAAAGGCGCGCTTAAAAATCAAGATCGGGTACGCCATCGCCTTCAGTTGGGAGTTCGGGCTTGCGTAGGGGAGTATACAGCGATCAATTGGAAGACATTGCATGCAAGTTAGATACATTCAACGTATTTCAACAACAAAGGGCCGAAATTCAGAAGAGCAAAAAAGCTAGGGATGCCCTGAAACAAGACGAGATGATATGAAATTTCTAGCCCAGCCCATCGATCACCTATCAGGTGAAGAGTTGGAACTAATGTTGGAGACGAGAGAAGAGATAAAGAAAAAATATTACAAGCACTAGGAATTTTTTTTTATCTAATTTCCTTTATTTAAAAAACATTATTAAAAAATTTAAATTTGTTTGGGCTGGCCACGCCCCAAACCCCCGCCCCACCATACCGTCTTCAATGTGGGTCAGCCCAGCGAAGCCCACCCAAGCCACGTGTCAACCCATGCCCCAAACCCCCGCCCCACCATACCCCACGGTCTTAGGTGTGTGGAAAGTGTTTTGAAGGTGGTGGAGGCTTGTATTTATAAGTGGTGATTAGGGTTTGAGTGTTAATGAAGGTGGTAGGTGATTGGAGGAGAAAGGAGGTGGAAAAGGGTGAAATATGATTGGATAAAGAATGGTCGAAGGAGATTGGAGGAGAAAGAAGATGGAAAAGGGTGAAATCTAATTGGCTAAATAAGGGTGCAAGGTGATTGGAGAAGGAAGGAGGTGGAAAAGCTTTTGGTTTTGCTCAGTTTTATTCAGTGCACTTTGTAACTAAGTTATTTTATACCGTTTTCTTGTATTTTAACTTGTTTTTAGGTATCCAAGTGTATTTTAAGTCTCGGTTTTGTGTATAAACCCGTATTTAAAGATTGATTGCATATATAACACAAATATGAAAGGTAACACGTATTGTATAAAATGAATTTCCATTATGATCAAAGCCTCAGATTGCAAGATTGGAAATGAACCACGAACGGCACGATTACAAGTTTCTAAAAATAGAAATGCAAATACAACTTTCTAAGTATGGAAAGTACAGAAATGTGGAACGTTACATGCGTGGCTGCCACGCTCCCTAAACTGGCGTTTTTTTTCAGTTTCCCCCGCCTGACATGTCACTCGCCCATTGGAAGAGACTCCCCACTTGTCGGTACTATTCCCCATTGCATTAAATGTGATGGGTATAAATACTGGAGGCCCTTCATAGTTGAAGAAAACCTTCTAACTTCCATCTTTCGAATTCTCTCATAATCTCTTCCATAAAAGTCGCACCCAAATCTTGAACTCACCTCATACATCACCGATCTTTGAATATGTCGACTTCATCCAAACCTGAGGCGTCTGGTAAAGGAAAGAAGTCGAAAGAACCCCAAAGAGCAGATCAGGCGATTATTAACTGGAAAGATGACGAGTTCCAGCAGATTTGTCGGAATTTCCAGTTTCCAGTAAGCTGGGGGCCACGTTCCCTCCACCTGAGAGTACAGCCACCGACGCTCCTCCTGGATACATGACGTTATATGTTGCCTTTTTAAGGAGGGTAATTTCTAGTTACCCATTACAAAATTCCTCGGAGACATTCTTACTAGGTATGGGTTCCACATTTCTCAGATCAGCCCTGTCGTCATGCCTCGGATTATTCATTTTGAGTTTATTTACCGAGCGCAAAACCTGATTTCTACGTCTTCGTTACTGTTGGTTTCTACTCCTTCAATTCTCGCACTGGGAACGTTCTTCCTTGTAGTAAAATTCCTCCCAAGAGTTTACACGATTGGACACAAATTCTTTTACATTCGTCGTGGTGTGATTCCTATTGAGATGCATTTCCGAATACCAGATGAGAAGGTGCCCAAAAAACTGGTTATTGTGTTTGCTGACCAGCAATGGTACAAGACTTTGGTTGGGCCACCCACTCCCATGCTCCAACTCGAAGAGCCGAAGTTTTAATTAACGTCTATGCTCAAACTTGAGGAGGAGTTTTAATTAATGTTATTAGTCTTTTATGTTCCCGAGTTTTGTTAAAGAAGAGAAAAGAAAGGATTTGGAAGGAAATAATTTTTAGTTGGGTTCCATAGTTTCATTAAAGGAGAGAAAAGAAGGAGAAAAGAGAGTTTTTTGGCCTAAAATTCATCCTTCCAATTTGAAAGGAAATGGAGAGAAAAGAAAAGAAAAGGAGGGGGATCATTTCTTTTCTCTCTTAAATCTTAATTAACTCGGAAACACATTCTGTAATTTCATGTAATATATATTGACGATTTCTTTCTACTGTAAATAATGCAGTTAATTTATCCAGTATTAGGGGTTTTGATCAATTTTTTAATCAAAACACAATAGAAACAAGAAAATAGAACATGTGTAACTAATAATCCAGAAACATCAGAGAGAGATATGGAGATAGACATGTCTTAATTGATCGAGTTCCCGTTTAGGGTGTACGGTTAGGATGGCTTAGGCAAGTTGAATGAAATTCATGAATTTGTTAGAGATAGAGAGAAGGACAATTTTGTGATGGTGGTGTTAAAATTAACCTTTAATCTGTATTTACACACCTAAGGGGAAATTTTATGTCTATCTAGTAAAGGTAATTACGTCCATCGAATAATTACCAATTGATATAGGGGTAATAAAATCATTGACGTCTATCTAGTAAAGGTAATTACGTCCATTGAATAATTACCAATTGATATAGGGATAATAAAATCATTGGTCATTTACTATATAAATGATAATAATGGCCATTATCTTTTATCTAGTAAGAGTAAATTATGTTCATCGTATAATTGGTCTAGTAAGGGTAATTACATCAATCAATAATGACCAATTAATGATATAAGGCTAATAAACTCATATAAATGTTTCTTGGATAATGAAGGTTTGTCTATATGTGAAAATAAAAGGGCGTTAGTTAAGAAACCAAATATGAGGAAGAATCCACCACGTATGTTCACAAATATATAGTAGTAAACTGCACTACACAATGTGATAGCTACACAAATGGATTTTGAATAACTAAAGAACCTGAGTGGTGCGTCTTTTCGAAATATGTTAATATAAACCAAACATGAAGCATACAAGTTTATATCAACATTGTTGTGACAGTCATACGGATCACATGCTTAGCTATTAGAATGTAATTGGTTTGAGGCTGTGTGATCATAAATCCACAAAATAATGAATCTATCCATACGAGCCAATTGGATTTCAAAAACAACGAAGCTGGTATTTTCAACGGTTGATCTCCGCCATCAGCAATCTCCTCGGGCTTTAACGATTTGTTCTTGCAACCAACCACCTTAGCTTCTTTACGCTGTCCATTGGCTTCTTTCCGCCATCATTTGGAACCCTTTCGCCGTCCTTTGACTGCGTCTCGATTTATACACACTTCCACTTACCTCTCCTCCTAGCTTCTTCTACTACAATGGAGGGCTCCAACGTGCGCCACTTCGGGCAAAGCTTCATCTAATGATGAAGGTATAATTTTTCTTTTGTACTTGCAGTTGGTTTGGCTTGGAATGTTTAAAAGCTCAAAATTAGATAAAACTTTATCAATTTATACCTTTTAAGGTCAATATAGCATAAAATAAGTCACAAACCAGAAGTTAAGCAATGTAGTAAGGCAACTACAAGTCATAATCATACTTGGATCGAAAATCAAAATAAGCTTATTTAGGTCTAAATAGCTGAATCAAGTGTGAATATTGCAAAAAGAAATTTTTTTACAAAGGTTAGGTCAAAATATTAAAAAAAAAAAAAAGAAAAAAGGAAAAGAAAAGGTCATGGCTTATAAGCATTTGAGGCACGAGGCGTTGGTTCAACAAAGCAAAACTAGGCATAATTTCTCGTGTTATTGTGCATCGGCTGCAACAGCAAAACCAAAACTAAATCAAATAACCATAAAATCGAAGTGATAATTTAGTTTTGAGTTCTATTCATACTACGGGCATGTTTGGCTAAGCTTATTAGAGGTAAAAAAGGACTTTTGGGAAAAGGACTTTTGGAAAAAGGACTTTTTGAAAAGGAGTTTTAAAAAAAAAGTGTTTGGATTAGCTTATTGATGTAAAATGACTAAAATGAGCATTCTTTTAGATATAAGGGGGTAAAGAAGGGTTATATTGGTAATTTCATTTTTGAAAAGTCACTTTTGGATCCAAAAGTCAGGAATTCTTGGCTTTTCAAAACCTTCAATTTCCTTCTTTGCTTTAAGCTATTTCAAAAAGGACTTATCCATTATCCAAACATAAAAATAGCTTATTGACTTATCAATAAGCTAATAAGCTAATAAGTCATTTTGAGAAGCCCATCCAAACATGCCCTACTACCGAATTAGATACAGTGTCTCGATTGGCTTGTCAAAAGTTTAAAAATTCTGAACCGGTTAACTCAATAAAACTAAACCAAACCGAAAACATAAAATGAATCAAGTGACATGAGTTGAATCCAAAACAAAATTATACAAATCAAAAAAGGGTTGGAACGAAATTATTTAGGTCAGCACAGATATGAAAGCATGGAAAAAGTACCATATACACCCATTCATCTAGTACACAATACATAATTATACCCGTCACGCTGCGCTACCAGCAGCAACAACAAAAATAAAATGCCTCAGCTATGGCTACCCAAAGAATTACAAGAAAAGCTTATCCACACGCTACAAAAACACATAACGATACTCATTATTATTCTATTATTAACCACAAGAAAGTTGTCCGTACTAAGTGGAACCCATGTAAATTTCTCCTCTTCACCATCACAAAATCAGTAAGAACCCATCGGAGGCATGCCAAACGGCGGTGGCATTGGCGGCATTCCCATTCCACCCATTGGCGGTGGTGGTCCTGGTTGACCATATCCAGCGCCACCCATCATACCTGGTGGTGCAGGTAGAGCGAGTGGCAGTAGTTGGGCGTACATGTTCTGCAACCAACCAATGCATAGTCATCAGTAACTTCCATTTACTGTACATAGTGATGATAAAAAAAATATTAAACGAAAAAAGCAAAAACCTGTTGCTTAACGATATCCTGCTCTTCATTCTCCTTAGCTTTACTCTCCTTCGCCGCTTCGATCTTGTCCTTGATTAGTTCATCAACCTTGCCAGTATATTCGCGGATAAACTGCAAGAAAACCAAATAAACGCAGCTTGATTTACTTGAACCAAATTGATACTTTTCTAAAACGGTCTATTTTGATCCCTTACGAGACCGGACCAGTTTTCCCAAGATTAGAGTTACCTGAAGCAGATATGGGAAAGCAAAATCGATCATGTTGTTCAACCAGGCCAGTTCAACGGCAACATCTGGACGAATTAAATCATAGCAAACAAAGAGACAAGAAGCAAAGCATTCTTTCTTTCCCTACACAAGCAAGTAAATCAAAAAAACGTTACGGATTCACTCAAAGTCCTCTCAAGGAACTAATATTTGGCAGAACCTTGCTCAGAAAAAATAAAGAGTTTAATGCCATTTTCGTCCCTGAGGTTTTGGCGACTTTCGTCCAAAGGTTTGTTTTTCGCATCTAGATCCAAAAGGCTTGAAATCTTGCCATTTTCATCCGGCTCATTAACTCCATCCATTTTCTCCGTTAAGTCAGGGTTATTTCCATCTTTTTTGTTAGCTTAACAAGCAATTCCGTCTTTTTTACTTTATGTACAAGCATTTAGCATAATGTACAAGTATTCAAAGACCGGATTGCCCTTTAAGGTAACAAAAAAGACGAAAATACCCCTGACTTAACGGAGAAAAATGGATGGAGTTAATGAGCCAGGTGAAAATGGCAAGATTTCAAACCTTTTGGATCAAGATGCAAAAAAACAAAACTTTGGACGAAAGTCGCAAAACTGGCCAATCCTTAGGGACGAAAATGGCATAAATAAATATAAAAAGATATTATGTAAAGTCGTTGTACCTGCTCAATGAAATAAACAAGCAACTCTTCAGCAAGCTCACGATCTCCAGATTGTGAGGCGGTCTCCATGGCATCTTTGTACACCTTGTCCTTTTTGGATAATGCAATTGATTGCTTCCATCTGCCTGCCTTCTTGTAGATATACGCTGCAACACGTCTCATCTCAAGTAGCTCGTGTTTCTCAATCTGCCAAAATATAAATTTATTCAATACAGACTTGATGCAAGTAAACACAAACACACATAATGAACATGAAGTTTTAGTGTATAACTAACCTTCTGTGCCAGGCCGATCTGGTCAAAGTTATCATGTAAATCAATAGATTCACGTAATCTATCATAGTCTTCCTCTTCAACATATATTTCATTTAACGCCTCGTTAACAGCAGACACGTTATTGCTCTGAACTGCAACCATGTATGGTTTCACAAGAGGAAGCTGTCCCGCCTGCATATAGTCAGAAACACCATTAGGCCTGTAAATGAACCGAACGGAACACGAACAGAGGCATGTCCCTGTTCGTTTAAAACCTAAACGAACCGTTCACGAACGTAAACGAACATAAAAAAACAAACTTAAACGAACATAATTTAAAAAACAATAAACAATACAATTGAACAAACATAAATGAACATAATTAACTAAACATAAACGAACATAAAGTAATTTTTTATATAAATTAGTGATTAATTACGATATATTCCATTGGAAACCCCATTTTTATTACTAGAAAGACAATTAACAGTTAGTTAAATTTATATAAGTAGTTAGAAAGTTCCTTTTATGTTTAATGTATATATAAATATAATTACTTATGTAAATAAACGAACGTTCACGAACACAAATAAACGAACAAAATGTGTATTCATGTTCTTTCATTTAATTAAATGAACAAAAAATTGTGTTCATGTTCATTCATTTATTAAATAAACGAACTTCCCGCCGAACAAGTTCACGAGCAGTTCATGAACGTTCGGTTCGTTTACAGGCCTAAACACCATACAAGTTTACAAAAGCAATATATAACTGAAGTTCCACAAACCTTGCGCATAATGTCGACGACACGAGTATGGTCAACACGTAGTGCAAGAACATTGAGAACATCATTGATAAGATCAGGATGTTCTTGGAGATAAAAGTGAACAGACTTGTAATAAAGCTCAACGTTTGCTACTTTGACGATAATATCCTTGAACTGCATATGATCCCAAGCTTCTGGAGAATGATTCATGACAGTAGTTGCAGCATTATCAAACTCATCATATTGGATATACAAATAGGTGAGTTCTTTCCAATGGTGTTGTTCATCACAAGCACGGATTAGTTTTGGGATATTTAAACGAGTTGAGAAAAGTTTAATGTGTTCCATAAGCTTCTCGTGACGGTATCTGGCGTAAAGAACACCTAACTCTGTGAAGATGCCCATGTGAGCACGTTCCAAACCTAGACCACTCTCCATTAGAGATATTAGCTCGTTGAAGCATCCTCTGTTTTGGTAGTAGTCACTCACCTCTTCCAGATCATCCACCTACATATTCCAGAAATAAGAAACTTGCAATTCCTTTATAACAAAACAGAAATATAAACTATACATAAAATGGTCCACAAAACCACCTATAACCTTGGTAAAACTTTTGCATCTTAAAGCTTCAAGAAAAACAAAACTACATCGGACCTAAAATGGATATCTGATGGAAATCGCAATTTCTAACCCATTTACTTATGCATGGGCTAGAGGTGGGCAAAAAACCGGTTTATTAACAGAAACCTGTTAATAAACCGAAAATAACCAGTTATTAACTGAACCAATTAAAGTAATAACCAATAATGCAATAACCCGGTTAAAGCAAAAAAAAAAAAAAAAAAAAAAAAAAAAAAAAAAAAACCAGTTAGGGAAATGAACCGATTGATGCACCTCTAGCATGGGCCGTTTTTGGGTTATATTTTCATCTCTAACGGGTCAGACGTGTATATATAAAGATACATAGCTATATGAAATGGGTCAAGAGTCACGCAAAAGTGTACTTGTAATTAAAGTTTCTCAATTTTATTAAAAAATTATTAATAACACATTTTTTTCTAACCATACTTAACAAACCAATTATTTACAACAGTTTCTAAAAAATGGTCAAAAGTGTTGGGTCATTCCAACTCTATTGTACAAAAACATGTACTCCTTTAACAAAGGATCACTTGTGAATGATTGAATAAAAAAATAACCTCCAAAATCAGTTGATTAAAAGTGAATACTTTCCATAATCAGTATAACACGGCAACTATATTTAAAATCTGAAAAACTTTAACAAAGGACTTTGGGTCAACCAAGCCAGCCTGTTTTGACCCAAATTATATTACCCAACTCGCCCATTTTGCTACCTCGATTGAAGAATAGAAATATCACCTGAACAATAATATTGAGACCACAAATTTGAGCCAAGCGGAACTCTTCTGCATCAACACAAGCAAAGCAAACTTCTTTCCATGTCTTTGCACTATTGGCTTTACGAGCAGCATCAACAGCACCTTGAAACTGTTGTAGCCTCACAAGTGTGACAGCAAGCTTGGCCCAGTTGGAGATAAAAGCATATATTATCTTAGCAGCTTCATACAACGCTTCATCAAACAAACGATCACCAACGTTTTGGAGGTTAGCAACATTAGGCATGAGAATGAACTCCTCGATGTCACTCAACCTATCAATTTTGGCATACGCGTATATGAGCTCACTATCCACCTTCGGCTCTTTGATCTTTTGTCTAACCATTAGTAGATATTTCACCAAATCATTGTAGCATTCGGTGTCTTCAGAAGCACGAATAACATCCAAGAATTGTGTCGCGTCATCGGCTCGAATGAATGACTCTATCGCCTCACTTACTAGCCCTTCTCTTAGTTGAGCTTTCGCCACCTGGCTCCAGACAGCATCTTCTTCAACACGGAAGGCAAACTCTTCAGCGCGTGGAATACTTTGGATATTATCCAATAGAACGTTTACTGCTTGCACGTTTAAGTTGAACTTTTTAAATATTGCAAATGCTTCTTCATACAGTTGTGCTTCTACAGCCACCTCACCAACTGCAGGACCGTCAAAGTTGTCTAATCTGTTGATGTAGTCCATGACTCGTGATGGGTCAGCTTTAATGGCGGTTAAAATGAGCAGGTTTTGAAGGTTGAAGTTTCCACTGAAAGCGGAGTTTTGAAGAACGATTTTCTCAAGAAGCTCGATTAGCTCGTGGGGAAGATCAGCAGTCATGAAAGCCTTAACAGCTGCAGAAACCTGCTCAGGGCTTTGGGTTTCAGGCAAAGCGGTAGAGACGACTTGATCAATAAGTTGCCTTCTGTATTCGTTCTCGGGGTTGAGAACCTTATCCCAGAGATCAGCATCCATTCGCTCGACAACGTATCTAAATTCAAAAACAGTATTAGTTGAAAAGTCCTCAGGAAAGACTATAATTTTCATTAGTAATAGAAACTAGTAAAGTGGCCCCCCAAACACATTTATGCCCCCGTTTTCTATAGATATTACTAGGGAGAAACCCTGTGGACTTCCAATTTTTTTAGTGTGATTAAATCCCTAACTTTATTCATGCGTGACTAAATCCATTAACTTATAAAACCGAACGAAAAGCGCTCCTTTTAAACAAGTTAAGAGATTTAATCATGCAAAAATGGTCATCCTGTTAAATTTTAACAAGTTACCTGATTTAGCCATGCAAAAAATTTGAAGTTAAGAGATTAAATTATGAAAAAACAAAGTTCAAAGACGTAATCTTGCAAAAAAAAAATGAAGTCCATAGGGTTTCTCTTAAAAGTGCCCTTGAAACTTCCATAAAGAGTTAATTTGTTAGCTATTATTACGAATACAATATTACTAGAATAATAACAAAAATCTCTGAATAGAAGAAGAAATCAGGAGGCTGTATGCATTAAAATCAGACTTTAGGCAATGTTTGATAGGTTTAACTTTTGTGTTATACTTTTGGATTTGACCCTTTTGAGATAAAGAGCATCCAAAATTGGCCCACTTTTAATTAATGGGTTGGAGAATACCACATCTAAACCGAAGAAGTTATGTACCTGGCTTGCAACTTGAAGAGAGAATTCTTGTTAGTGACATTGACAAGTTCTTCATCACATTGACCTCTACGGTAGGCAACAACAGCAAGTGTAGGATCACGCTTCTCACAGTATTTACCGACAACGCGTGAATCATAATAGGGATTGGTGGTGAGGAAATGCTCTGGATTGTTATTGCTATCTATGATAATTTTACCCAACGCATTGTGAACATGCACATCTTGGCTTCCTTCACTCACAAGATGCTCCAAAAACTGAGTTAGTAACCGCAGACGGTTCCTGGAAAACCATGAGCAAATAACATAAGAATGCCTTCTATCATATAACAAACACAAAAAATAAACAATAAAGCCTACAGACAACATATTTACATACCTCTTCTCACACTCATCCACAAGGGGCTCAACTGGAAGCAGAGAACGAACAGATAGAATCAAACCTTTGATGAAATCCTCAGGACACTCATCATCTAGAAGCTGTCCTACAACTAAAGGTGCGTTCCCGGGGTTGACCTGTCAAATATCACATAAGTTATATCAGATACATAAGCTTTTGCAAAGTGCAAGCCATTAAGTGGTGCTAATTTCAACCCATTTACTTATGAACAGGTTGATTTGGTTATAATTTCTTAATGGGTAAAACAAGACAAAAATAGTGAAACATGAAACGAGTCTAATGGGTCAAACGAGTCAAAAGTCACCCGAAGTATATTTGTAAATGCATATAACATCTTAAATCATTTTATTCAAATATATTATAATTATCGAAATAATATAAGTTTTGCAATCATATTTGGCATACAAACTACTAAAAAAAAATTAAAACTACCTCTTTTGATCCATTACCCAACCCGCCCATTTTGCCAACCCTACTTAAATACGAACAACAAAGATTGATGTACCTTCTGAACATAACCTTCAATATAACGGAGCATGTTGTTGGTATAGAGATAGTGAGTGAGATCAGGGACAAAGCCAAAACGGTCACACACATTAATCAACGGCCTTGCATCAGGAAGCTTGGCTTCCATTAGGAAGTTCTTGGTCTTCTCGGCATCATAAAAGTTAGATTCTCTTGTTACCCGCTCAACTTCCTTGATTTGTCCAGTCTTTGCAGCTGCCTCAATGTACTTAAAGTGGATATCAGGATCCTCGCTGTGATATTAAACATTAGTTAATACAGAGTTTTGCATAAATAGGTATTACGTTAAACTAGCTTACCTGGAACTCAAATACGACCCCAAAAAGAAGTATAAGCCTTCATATGATTTAAATTGCTCAAAGAGTTTGATACATGCATCAACACCCAGCTGCTCGCAGTATTCTTTGGCAACCTAGATTTTTATAGAACAGAAGCACAGAAATTTAACCAACTTATACTTTCCTTGGTTTTACTTCAAAAATAGTTCGCAAAAAAACAAGAGTTGTTATTTACCTGAACAATTATCTGAAGATTACCCCTTAGATTGACCAGCAAAAGATCCTTCATGCACTCCAGGGCCCACTCCTTTGATAGAGTCCCAAAAAATTCTACTAGAGACTGAAGAAAAAAAATAGTTAGTTGGGTGATAGTCCTCGAAACGTAAAGTAAACAGGTCCAGCAATAGACAAACCTGGGGCTCAATTGCATGAGTGTTGACGATGACACGTTTGATATCTGGCAACTCGCTGTAATGCTGCAAAAAATCAAAGTTCCAATCAAGACAAGTTTCTTTACTCTCCAATCGCTATCGTTTTAGATCCTATTTATTAGCCAACCTGAAGGGCTCGGACAAAAAGGCCTGCTTTCTCACAAAGTTGAGCAATACGAGGACGATCATAGTGACTGAACATCCCATTTGCTAATATGGCATCAGCAACATTAGGGAATGTCACAAGATTGATTTCGAGAACCTGTTGCAAAGTATAATTTTTGAGAGTTTTTACTCGGTTACATATATACAAGTGTGCATGTGCTATGAGTGTGAATAACTGAACATATAATAGAATCAATGACATGAACCTTGGTTTGCAGGTGAGCATGTTCAGGCAGATTGGGCTTAAGGACATCCAAGAGGAAAGCTGTTGCCTCACGTATTAAGTTCCTCTGAAAAGATGAGATAGAAAAAAATAGCATTTAAAATCGGTTTAAATTATATGAGACATAATAAGCAAATTCAGTGTCGTTATGGTTAAATTTACCTGAAGAAAAAGATCTGTAATTGTGTTATAATCAACTGGACAACCTCCCTCCATTTGGGACATCATCAAGGCAAAATTAACAGCACCCTGCGAAAAGCAACACAAAATGTCAATTGCAATTTTCAAGACGTTCAAGAAAGACATTTATATTCCAAGTGAAAATTGAAATAAAATGTAAAACTTTTTTTTTACTGAGAAAGCTCTAGAACCTGAGGATCTGATCGAAGAATCGTTTGCAGAAGGAACAAATAATCAGGTGTGTACCCAACCTGCATCGGGATTATAAGCAATTATAGGATAGTTTATGGCACATAGGAAGTAAAACTCTACTAGAACACCTACAGTTACTAAAACTGTAAAAAAGAAGTTGTGCCTACCTGTTTGGAGTAAATTAAAATTTTGTCAAACTCCCTCCGCTCGGCAAAAGCTGCAACAACTTTTGGTGTAGCTCTTGCTTTGATGTAAATTTTCAATGCAAGATCATTGTCCACGGTCTACAATTAAAGAAATGAAGTTTTGACCATAAGATATATTTAAATAAGGTGACTAGACGAGAACAATCTTTTACACAAATAAAGTATTCATGTTTGAATACCTTCACAAGATCTCCAAGCTCCTCACTGCATTCCAGCTTGTCCTCAGCCAACCAATTCTCCAAAAGATTCTTCTTGTTCTGATTGACAACAAGACGAGATAGCTCCAACGACTCGAAAGCATTCAGCTTCCCTTTAGTTAATAGGGTTCCAAAGTACTGCAACAATGGCGGTGTTTGCCCAGCTTGCACAGGTACACTCTGCAATGAGACACATAAAGGGGTTTAAAACGGTCACAGATGTAAAAAGAACCTCCTAATCAGAAAATAAACCCTTCACAGGTAACATCCTGTGATGCTATAAATATTTAGACAAGCAAACAGCTAAGCACCTGAAATTTTGCCACTGTATCTGGTGTACGGAGAATTCCTTGAGGAGACTCTGCAGCAAGTTCAGCAGCCTCCTTGTACTTGGTTTGAGCAAATAGTTCTTGAAATCGTTGAACGACCTGAAAAGTAGAAATCAATCAATCGATCCTTTGAAACCATGCATTATCATAACTTTAATGCAACCTGCTTTTAATCTAAATTTGAATTTGAATGTGGTTTAAGAAATAGAAAAGAGACGAAAAAAAAGATTTACCAAGTTCTCAGCACCAGGAAGGTTTCCTCTTTTAGCAAGATTGACAGCAAGTTCCAGGTTGTTCAGCTGCAATATTTACTAATTGGTTCACATTCCATAACAAAGAAAAAATGTGTATTCATCATAGATGGTATATAGCGATATACTTACTTGGCCACTGACAAAAGGCACTATTGCTGACTCATTTACGGTTGCAAGTAACACCTGACCACGTCTATTTACAGCATAGAAGCCCCCAACTGATGAGGCTTCAGAGGTAAGGAAGATAGGATCTGGGCTTATCCTATTCCTATAAACAGCAGTAGCCGTTTCAAGGTCGTACACGAACAGAAGCCCTAGTTTGGTAATTACATATATCAAACTATATTTGTGGGATATCTGCAAAATCAGAAATTAATATGTTAGTTCACAGTGGAACTTCCTGTTTAAAAGAATAATGCACAGACATAGTACCTGCATTGCAACTGGAAAGTCATCTGCAAAGTCAGGTGGGAAAAACAGATCTGCCTGTTTCTTAGTAAATGAGGGTTTGCCTGTATACGTAGAAATATAAAGGCATTAGTTCCCGAACATAAGAAACCAAAAATGAAGAAACCACCGTATACGTTTACAGACATTTTAGTAAACTGCAGTACACAGAATGATAGGTATACAAAGGTTCTCACGGTTCTCACAACTCAAGGTGGTTCTCATTTTAACCTTCCCCTATATATAATTTATATATAGGGATGGGTTATCGGACAATAGCCCCTTAACGTGCGACGGCACACAAGTAAATTACGCACGTTATAAAATTCAAACCCTAATTACGCATGAAGAAGAAATCACGCATGGTCAAAACATAAAATCATGCATAGGTTGGTTTTTACCCGAATTACGCATGTTATATCATAATTACACACGTTATTTTGTAGGTCGCGTACCATCGCACGTTAAGAGCCTTTTGTATTTTAAACTTTCACTGTATATATAAGACAAGACACCAGTCACCAGCTAAAAAGTATGTCTGATATAAGGCAAAAAAAAAAATGACAGTGACAAACCTGGTTGGGCACCAAGCTCAATGACATGAAGCTTTGATGTAACTTGTCCAGCATTAGAGCTTTTCGTTGCAAAAGATATAAGAATTGAAGGATTCTCATTTCCAGGAACCTGTGGTAGGCATACGGATATGTGATTACAGATGCGGCTGACTTGATTGGGAAGAACCGAAGAAATAAAAACAATAAAAAATAAACACCTTTTTAATATAATATTAACAAAAGGGAAGCGTGTGTACCTTGAAAGATGCAAATGCTGCTGCATGTGCTTCAAGAGCTTGACTGCGCTGCTGATCAACAGAAAACAGCTGCATGTTTCCTTTTACTAGCTGAGGTTTCTGTTAACATCAGAATGGCAGAGAGGTTACTATAGCTTAAAATTTGGGTCAGCAAAAATAGTTTGTCTGGTAGATAATACATGAGAATACATCATAAAGTTGCATAATATAGAAATAAAATGATAGATTCAATAGCTATTTAATATTCCATCCATTGACCATTTAAGAACTAACTGTTCTAATGGATGTGTACTTTGTATGTCGGCAATTAGAGTAAAAACAATACTGACTAGGTTAATAAAAGATCAAATTTATAGTCTATCTGATTGCAAGCCTAAAAGATAAACAGATATACTGCAAGAGTTTTGCTAAAAAGTATAGCATAAGGAATTTATTTTAAAATGGTGGCATGCAAACAAAGAATAACAACGAACCTCTGGGGAACCAGGGGCAATTCCAATCACCACCAACCATTTCTCAGATGGATCACATCTGTAGTTAATGATTTGATTGTTTGCTAAATTGGCTGTTCTATCAAACATCTTTGTGGGCTCAGAATCACCTGTACCAAAGCACCAAGTAAACAAAAATACAACTTTTAGCTTACATATAAAAAGGAAAGAATAAGTAAGCAATGTCAATCCAGAGAAAATGATGGTGACGTACCCTCAATTGACCAATGATATACCGAGGTTTGGGTTACTATGCCCAACATCTTAGGGGTAATCCACTTCCAAAAGACAACCTGAGGACAGACGTATAAAAAGATCATAAAACATAAATAATAATAATAATAATAATAATAATAATAATAATAATAATAATAATAATAATAATAATAATAATAATAATAATAATAACAACAAGAAGGGGGCTGTAAGTTGTAACCATTGATTTTTAAACTTATTGCTGTTACCTGCTCAGGCATCTGATGGGATTTCATTTTGGCTTTCATCTCGATGTTAAATATTTGTAAGTGGTCTTGAGTAGTTCCCGCCAGTTGAGCTTGAAAAATTGGAATCATTCATTAGTTACAGAAGTAAAAACAGAATGCATGATACTGAGATCTCAATATTAAACATCTGTAAGTGTCTTATAACTTCATTTATATCTTCATATGAGTTTTAAGCTTCGTTGGTACATTTATGCTGTGAACTTATAGTGGATTTTTGACTTGACATAGTGAATTGTGAATAGAAGAAGTATCAAAAGGTTGTTTTGCTACTTAATTGCAAGTCTTTAAGCACCATGACTTGCATTAATATCTCAATGTTGCAACCTATTGTCACTTTTCAGCCTAACAAGAGGATTGCAAAGATCTGCGTGCTAATATATTTTTATATTAATTATGCTTGCTTTAAATTCATACCTAAAAGTTAGTTTCAGACATTCTCTTTGTTTTGTCATTATGGACGGCTAACTTAAAGTTTGACGAAAGTCAAACATATGACTGTGCATGAAAAGTCAACTGTGCCAATTTATAGAGAAAATACCAAAATAGGGATACCTTTTAAAGCGAGTATCTTGGAATTAGGATTCATGAGAGCAGAGTCAGCAGTAATTGGCCTCCTCAGCGGCTGCATGGGCATGCTCATATCAATGATCACCACACTGTTCTGAGGTGATGTTTCACGCACACATATGAACTTATCCGACTCCATTGTGACATTGGTAAACGTGATAAACTGAGGACTGATCCCTACGCTGGGCAACTGCAACATCACATAATTCAAACCAACACCAATCAAGGACCACAAAACTAACATAGTAACATCAAACAACAAATCAATCAATATCTCCCACTAATCTGAAAATATCATTCAAAATAAATCTGTTTATCTTAGAAATCCAAACAATCCGAAAGTACATATAGCAAATTTGACCACTTCAAAACTCAAATCAAAACACCAACACAAACCGATAGGTAATTAAAATGGCTGAGTATCACAAGTTGACCTACGATTTCAATTATTAAAGTGGAGACCTATTGTTACATGATAAAACTAATCTCGGAGAAATACAGTATCATACATCCTCTAATCTAACAAATCTGCACAATACGGCAAGCAGAGAAGCTCCAATTTCATTTCTACGTTTCAATTAACCCTAAATAACTCAAAACCAACGCGAAAACGACAAAATGTTCAAATTGAGCTAGGTTATTGACAATACTGTCCGAGAGCACATATAGCAAATCTGATCACTTCAAAATTCAAAGCAAAACACCAACACAAACCGATAGGTAACTAAAACGACACAGTATCAGAACTTGAGCTACGATTTCTATCACTAAAGTGAAGACCTAATGTTACACAATAAAACTAGTCTCCAGATAAATACAATAAATATATATATCCTCTAATCTACCAAATCTGCACAATACAAAGGCATCGAAGCTCCAATTTCAATTCTACGTATCAATTAACCGTAAATAACTCAAAACCGATTACAAATAAGACAAAATGTTCAAATTGAGCTAGGTTATTGACAGTAGAAGTACGATCTATACATCGATGTACATACAAGTATACAACAAAGTGTACAGAGATATTCACATACCGTGAGTGCCTCTTTCATAGTAATCGGAGCGTTAGCGGCCGCCATGGTGGTGGCAGAAGAGATCAAAACGACTGCGTATCAGATGTGGATATGATCTATGAGGACTTGGTTCGATTGAATCGCCGGCGATAATATTCCGGCCAAATTGAGAGGAAAAGGCTGTGCGATCTCTCGGAGATGAGAGATCTGGAGAGAGTGTAGAGGCGAAGACTTCAAAATACAGTAAGAATTCGAAATAATATTGGGGGTGGGGGTGGGGGGCGGTTGAAGGGTTGAACGTGTAGAAATGAAATTCCGGTTTTTCTTTCTTTTTTATTTGTAAAGTTCAAAAGCACACCCTTGAATTTTCTTCAATTAATATTGTCTTCACTTGGGGTTTAAGACTTTAGAGAGCACATTTATGTTAGTTTTACGCTAGGGGTATAGGGCTATGGTTGAGTTATTATTTGCCATATAAGATCATTATTTATTCACTACACCACCTTGACGGGTGGTCCACATGATAACCCTTAATGATCTTAAAAGACGAGTTTATACCTCACTTGATCGAGTAATTATCTTGAATTAGATAACTACAGTTGCTTATGTTTCAGGTATACTTTGGAGCTTAAAAGGGTCAAATTGCTGCTATGAACGGATTGGAGTGGAACGGGTGATACATGGAAGGAAAGGAGAGAAGAAACAAAGAAGTCAGGGCTCCACCGTAATTTACGGTGGATACCGTAAATTACGGTTGAAGGGTTGAACGTGTAGAAATGAAATTCCGGTTTTCCTTCCTTTTTTATTTGTAAAGTTCAAAAGCACACCCTTGAATTTTCTTCAATTAATATTGTCTTCACTTGGGGTTTAAGACTTTAAAGAGCACATTTATGTTAGTTTTACGCTAGGGGTACAGGGCTATGGTTGAGTTATTATTTGCCATATAGGATCATTATTTATTCACTACACCACCTTGACGGGTGGTCCACAGGATAACCCTTAATGATGTTAAAAGACGAGTTTATACCTCACTTGATCGAGTAATTATCTTGAATTAGATAACTACAGTTGCTTATGTTTCAGGTACACTTTGGAGCTTAAAGGGTCAAATTGCTGCTATGAACGGATTGGAGTGGAACGGGTGATACATGGAAGGAAAGGAGAGAAGAAACAAAGAAGTCAGGGCTCCACCGTAATTTACGGTGGCCCTGAAAACCTGCATTTCTCCACCGTAACTCAGTAGCATCTCACCGTAGCAATTTGAAGTCCACCGTAACTTACGGTGGCTACCGTAAGTTACGGTGGAGATGACGGGAAAAAGTGTAACTGCTCATTAAAACCGTTTTTGATGATGTCTTTTCACATTATTCATGATTGGACAGTTTCTCTGCACTTTGGGGGCGATTTTGGCTGGTTATTGTTAGTTTCAAACATTTCTAAACATTTGTTTTGTGTTTTCGATTCGTATGAACTTGAACATTAAAGTTATGATGATCAACCGAACAATGTCCGGCTAAATTTGTGGTGATCATCTTAGGTGAAGGTTTTCTGAAACTCTTGTGTGTTTGTTCCTTTATTTCTAGAATGATAACTATGTGTTTGCTTTGATTATCATGGTGTATGAGTAATTGATTGTAGCTTGTTAATTGGTATTGCAAGTCTAGTCTAAATCGTACGTTCTTGGTGTCGTTGACAATCGAGATATCACGGGAAGGGTTAGGGTTGGATATTGATTGATTGATCATCGGGAAACAACCTCGCATTCATATAATCCGAGTACTTTGTTCTCTTTTATCACAACAATTGTTTATACACGAGTTATGTCTATGTAACTCTTTCTAGTTGGAATTTCACACAAGTGTTAAAAAAAACTGAATCCTAAGATGGTCATTGTTCTCATAATCTGAATTAAACTTCCAATCTTGATTAGTAAGTAATTGATAATTTAGTTTTCTAAAACAACATTCCAAATCATTGATCTTTAATTTCTGTATATTTGGTTAATTGTAGTTAAATTGCAAAGCTATAACATAAACACATTTTCCACATACTCCCTGAGTTCGATACCCATTTACCACTATCTATTAGTTGTTATTTGGATTAAATTTGCGTGTACTACGACAGCACGTCAAATTTTGGCGCCGTTGCCGGGGAGTAGTGCGCAACGTGTGTTAGTTTAATAGTTTTGTTTTGTTATTTTCGGGTTTACGCTGGTTGTGTTCAGTGTGCAGGTACCACAGGTGTATGCATACTAGAGGCTCTCACAAGTCGTCACCACTATCGTTTGATCCGGAAATTGAAAGAACGCTAAGGCAAAACAGGGTTTTACTAAGAGAGAACAGAATCATTGGTTCACCCACTTCACCCATTACACCAAGAAACATCATGCAAGAATCTCAAATACCACCCACAACGGGTCAAACGACCTCATCTTTCATACCTACTGCCACACAACCATCACCAAACACTACCATACCTAATACCACTACTGAACCTACTCCAGCATTTGAAGTTACACCAACCAATACCACGCAACCGATCACTACTCAAGTTGAACCCACCATTACCTGTAGCCCTTCTTCCACAATTCCACCACTGTCACATTTCTTTCCTCCAACTACGGGTCAATCATCCTCTAACTTTACAATAGCACCAAATTCAACTATTGTGCATGCTACTTCATCCTTTAGACCATTAAACCAATCGGGTTTTCAATACTCAACTCTCCCCTTTGGGCAATCTTCGGGTATTCAAGGGGATGGATACGATGATGGTTATGAAGAAGATTTTAGAGGGTATGAAGAGGAAGTTTTTCACTATAGGGGTGATGGAGGATATTTGGGACCTCAAGGAGGAGTGGGTCAACAAATTCAACCGATTCAACAATTCCAAGACATGGGTAGATTACCGGTTGGGGTGCAACACATTAGACCTCAAGGGCCACAATTGCAACGCCCTTGATATTCGCTAATTTACACATATTTTAGTCCCCCATTTTATCCCCATTTTATGCATTTTCGGCCGTAAAATCGTCATTCGGATACTTAATTATGTATACTTTTGTTTACAGGCCTAAAACAGCATACCGGACAAGATGATAGTGAAAACGAGGACTTTCCGGACAAAACGACGAAGCTGCGAACATTCTGTTAGAAAACTGGCCTGGGCAAGTGGAACGGTCGTGCGATCTGAGGAACGACCGTGCATCTCCGACAAACCAAGACCAGCCGGTGATGAACGACCAGTGCAACACGGCGTGCAAGACAGTCCCGGTGACGCACGGTCATGCCATACATTGCACCCCGTGCGGATCCGATGTTCAGCAAATTCCCGGTGATGAACGACCAGTGCTTCAGTCCGTGCAACAAGATCCCGGAAATGCACGGTCGTACTGTCACACCCCCAAAATCCATCTGCGGAGAATCATCGCTTGGGAGCGTGACTGACCAGGATCAAGCCACCAATCATATAGAACAATATATATAGTAAAAGTAATTGCCATTAAACCAAACCAAATCCATATGAAAGGTGTTCCAAAACATAAGTAAGTTGTCGTTGTTTAGCGGAAGCGTATAATTAAAACCCATCACAATAAAGTATCAAATGTCGTAAGTGTTTAACAAGACAATCACGATCCAAGCCCACAACGACCAGCTCCTCCCTGTGCAAGCTCCATGTATCTAACGACCTGCAAGGCATGTAACAGAGGATCAACAACTAGTTGAGCGAGTTCACAGAAAGTATATGTGTAATAGTAAGTTTGTTTGTAACATGTGGCTCTACTGGGCCGATAGTATGTTCTATTGGTGGGGGCTTCCCATGTTGTATAACCACTAGACTATTCGTAATCATAAGTGTTCTTCACAACCGAGAACAGTAGTACGTACAAGCTTTACGTAGGTTTACGTAAGTATCCTTCACAACCGAGGATAGTAGTAAGTATAAATACACGTAGGTTTTACGTGAGTATCCTTCACAACCGAGGATAGTAGTAAGTATAAGTATACGTAGATTTTACGTAGGGGTCCTGCACAACCGAGGACAGTAAGAAGCATATGCATATGTGGGCTTTACGCATGTGTCCTGCACAACCGAGGACAGTAAGTAGTATAAGCATACGTAGGTTTACGTATGTGTCCTGCATAACCGAGGATGCTGGTATGGTAGTCTAGTGTCAGTATGAATCTATTCAACCTTATTCCTTCAATCCCATTCCCAACCCTGGGAATCCCATGCCTTAGTAAGGGTGTGAACTCACCTTGGTTTGCTCGGTATGCTATGCTCTAGGGTTTATCAAATGTCTAAGTCCGTTACACACGACCTAGGATATGTTGCACATGATACGATGTAAGTGTTTGCATCAAATTAGGGTTTGCAAGTCATGAGAAATCAAGCAACTGTGTTTTTGTGTGTTTATTGTGTATATGCAAATATCACATAGGATGTTCACGCATGCAGGATCATGCAGTTGCCTTCAGTATTATACAATCACATAAGGAGTCATACAGTTATATGCAGCAATTACAGTAACATGCAGTAATGTACAGACATCATACAATAAATAGCATTCAATATCATGCATACAGTGGTGATGGACAATCATACATCATTCAATATCAACTTGGTTCTGATAACAAGTCAACATACTCGGACAAAGCATCCTTTACAAGGTCCGACCATATCCACCAAACCTTAAAACTCCACCAAAAAGGCTTAAAAGAACTCGGACCACTAATGGGGCATAAACAAAACTTGGACAAGAAGTAGGGGATTTCCTACTTACAAACTCGGACCACAGGGGGGGTGGGGTTCTATGCTTGAAACTCGGATCCTCAAGCTTCATATGTAAAAATTCGGACTATAGGGGAGGGGTTAAAACTCGGACGAGTGATTTTGCCATAAAACTCGGACTCATCCCCCCTCCTCTTCTAAAGTTCTGACACCCCCCCTCTATTCATATAATTCGGACCTTCACATCCTTAATCAAAACTCGGCCCACTTTCACATGTTAAAGTCGGACTCTACTCTGCAAGTTTAAAAAGTCGGACCCTTGATGTTTACTTTAGAAAATTCGGACCATATAATGTATACAAAACTCAGACACTAAACATTGTAAAACTCGGACTAATGTGTTTTTCATATATTAAAACTCGGCTCCCTTGTGTTTATTTTAATGTTCGGACTATTATATGAGTCATGAAACTCAGACAATTACATTCATTCACAAACCTCAGACAAACATTCAATCACGCGTTCTTTGTGATTGCAACAGTTACACTTTACACATTCATCAGTTACGTATTATAATTCATACGATCTGGAAACCCTAGTTCGTATATTACATGGCAGAAATCAATTCAACAATTAACATCATCATACATCAAACGATTTCACGACTAATCATAACACGATAATCAAGAATCAATCAAAGCACAGAACCATTATATCAAAGCTAGGGTTTACAAGTATTCTAATAATCAAGAATTGATACAATCAAACAATCAATAAACAATAATCATTTACCTTGTGTTGATTCTATAGAAAATGTGGAAATCGAAAGTGATGAATAGCTTGCCAATGATGATGTGATGATTGCCAGAGAAAACCAAAGAATGAAAGTACGTGCCTTGTATCTTGTGTGAGGTTTAGTGAATGATTTAGGGTTAAGTATCATATAAGTTTCACTAATAACTCTACACACCCTTAATTATTATATTTTACAATAGTGCACCATCTCAAATAATTTCACAGTTTCACCACCAAGTTTATATATTTGTCAAATCTTTCACAATTAACACATAACCAAGTATAAACACACAATACACTTCATTGTATCAAAACGTATACAATTCCATAGCAACTAATTGTGCAAATAATTAACTACACAAACAATGAACGTGCAATAAATGCGAAATAGGAATCTTGGAAATTCGAGTTGTCACACGTGCGATATGAAGAATGGTCGTGCGAGACCGAAGACCAGTCAACTCTGCTGATGTCATGAACAGTAACTCCAATAATGCAAAAAGTGAACGGTCGTGCGATCGGTGCACAACCGTGCGACATCGAAAAAATATAAAAAGCGAACAGAAACATTATGTTCGTAACTCTGGAATTTTAGAGAGCTTCACAGGCGATTTTCAGGCTCCGGAGGCATTAGCTTTCGCCCGGATTCAAGCCACATTGTCCCGTTTAGCACGATTACTATCCGGATTCTCATTCTTATGCTTGTTTATGGTTTATTTCTTAAATCTTTCCATGTTTTTGTTAAGTTTCAAGCATTTAGATTGATTATTATGTATTAATGTAAGCCTTTGGGCAAAAACACAACAATCCCTTGCTTGATTATAGCCATTAGTATGTTAATCTTTGTTTGTAATGACATTTGGAAGTATTTTCTATGATTATCTTTGATGATTAGTTTGCAACCTTGTTATTGATATTGATTTCTTGATTATAAGTAATTGTGTTGGATGATTGGTACTTGGTTAGTTAAGATAGTTGAAAAATGAAGCTTAATTAATCATGTATTAGTAAACTTTTAATTTGGTTAACTATTTTAACTTGGTTAAAATGTGGGCATCATGATACTAGAAATGGTTAGTGGTTTAATAAAATGTAATTATTGTTAATCAAGAAAGCTTGCCCTCACGGAAGGACCCTAACGGGTTAGATGGTGTTGTTATGAATTCTTGCCATGATTTGTTAGCTTAGTTAGTAGTTTCGGCCAAAATTGCTATCTTGGTGAATTTATGTGCAAGATTTGTAAAATGAACTCGGTTGTGATTTAATCTAGTTTATGCTTGTCTCGGTGGTTGCATTGTGTTTATCGGTGTAGCTTTCCTTGTTTAAGTGAGGTTAGAAAACCCCTAACGGATGACTAACTTATTTTTAGGAGATTTTCATAGACATTTATCAATTGCACGTTAAAGAACAATTTTAGGTGGTTAAAGTGTGTTTATCGTTTTAGCTTTCCGAATGATTGTCATGTTAGGATTCCCAAAAGGGATACTAATTGTCTTAAATTGGAAAATTGACCGAATGCTTCTAGTGCCAAAACCGACTTAGTTGACATGCTTTGGTTGTGTATTAAGCAAGGCTATTTATCTATTTTAGTATTTGAAATCTACTATGTTTTATAAGTATTTGCTTATGCTTACTTTAATTTAATTAAAACCAAACAACTTATGTTTTTACCGGTAATTTAGTGACAAAGGTCTAGTATTATTTCTCCGCCCATTTCCGTGGATCGATACTTGATTCTTACCGATACTTTACTACATATATGACGGGGTACACTTGCCTCTTTCGTGTGTGTTTTGATGTAAAAGTAATAATCACTTTTATAAATTTAAAACCAAATCGTGTGTAATTTCATTGTAAAAATATGTGTAGTCGCGCACACGTCAAGTTTTTGGCGCCGTTGCCGGGGAATGTGGCGAGTTTTAGGAATGACCCGAGTCATTATTTTATCGGTGTATATACTTGTTAATATTTTGTGTATATTTTCGTGATTATTTATTTATTGATTTATTTGTTAATATTTCTTGCTTTTAATTCAATTTATTCATTTTCGTGATTCTTTTGTACACTTGTGAATTTTTATTCTATATATTTGATCTAATCCGGATTTATTTATTCATTTATTCGTTGAATTTTCGGCTCTTAAAAATCGTTTTTACACTAGCCGATTCGATTATTTTCATTGCTTTAATTTTTATAAAATTTCGGGCCCATTTTTGGATTTTCATAAATTTTTCAGCCCATTTAAAATAATATTCTGTTTCTTTTCAGCAAAAAAAAACAGCATTATTATATTAATAAAATATTCACTGTGTCAAATTTTCGTTTGCAGGTTGATGTCCTCAACTCCCGCGCCCGCTATTGCTGAGCCGACTGACGAACCAGCTCATAATCTTAGTAGAAGTAAGAGGCTGCGCGAAAGGTCACTTGTCATTGCACAACGCATTGCAAACGCAATTGACGAGTCGGTGATAATTTCTGAAGACGAAAGCTCAGGGGACGAGGAGAGAGTCGTCATGGCGGACGACGACCGACCTTTGAATGAAACGAATCAGCCCGGAAGGGTAGGCCTGGAGCCGAGTATCCTTCAGCCTACTATAGATGCACCTACTTTTGAAATTAGATCTAGTATTATTAACATGGTGCAGAATTCAGTACAGTTTGACGGACGTGAGCATGAGGATCCCGGGAGGCATATCGCTGCTTTTCTTGCTATTTGTTCGACATTTAGGATTACAGGTGTTTCGGAGGATGCAATTCGGTTGAGGTTGTTTCCTTTCTCGTTGCGTGACAAAGCTAGAGCATGGCTTATGTCACTTCCAGTCGGGTCCATCAGGACCTGGAATCAGTTGGCGGAGCAGTTTATGTAGAAATATTTTTTGCCTGAGAAAACAAACAAGCTACGGAACCGGATTGTTTCCTTTCGTCAGGACGAGGGAGAGTCATTGCACGCGGCCTAGGAGAGATTTAAAGATCTGTTGATTGATGTTCCACATCATGGCTTCTCCAAGAGACAGCTGGTTTTGACGTTTTATCAGGGGCTCAGTTACAACACATAGGAGCGATTAGACGTGAACGCAGGAGGTGATCTAGGAACTAAGATGCCGACGGAAGCGTATGATATCATAGAAAAAGCTGCGTTGAAATCCAGCTCTCGTCGGGAAGGAGATAGAGGTCGGGCAGCATCATCATCATCTCGCGCAGGGGCACACGTGGTAGATGACTACACGGCCACTACTGCACAAATCTCGGCTCTTTCAACGAAATTCGATAAGTCCCAAATGATTGCACAAGCTGGTTCGGGATGTGACCAGTGTGGAGTGTCACATGAGCCTGGTGCATGCTTTCAGGGAGTCGTATATGAGAGCCACGAAGAAGTAGATTTTGTGGGTAATCAGGTGAGGCCGCAGAACAATCCCTACAGCAACACCTATAATTCCGGTTGGAGAAATCACCCAAATTTTGGGTGGCGAGCGAATACAGGTAATCAGAACCCATTGGGGTTCACTCAGCGTGCTCCAGCGCCCCAGCAGGGTCAGCAGTACCAGCAATACAACCAACCTTACCAGCAGCGTCCATATTCATACCAGAATCAGGGCACTAGGAGTAGCTCCCAGCAGCAGGCCCCTCAGTCTAGTTTCAAGCTGGAGGATATGATGGCTCAGCTTCTCTCTAGCTCCGAAAAACGATACCAACAAAGCGAAGATCGTTTTCTAGCTAACGAGGGAGAAATGAGGAGTCAGAAAGCCTCGATTCAGAATATCGAGAATCAGGTTGGTCAGCTGGCGCAGATGATGTCCAAAAGACCCCCAGGCGGTCTTTCGGGTAATACAGAACCAAACCCGGGCGGGCATGTGAATGCGATCATGACCAGGAGTGGAAAAACTACCGGACCCGTCATATCGGACTCATCACCGATCACTGGAGCGGTCCCGACAGACACACCAGATGAGGTGCAAGCCAGGCTACGCCCAGCAAGTACAGCACAAGTCCAGGAGCCGGTCAAAGATTACACTCCACCAGTACCTTATCCAGGCAGGCTGAAGAAACAGAAGAACGAAGAGCAATACGGTAAGTTCCTTGAGTTGTTTAAGCAACTACACATTAATATACCGTTTGTTGAAGCCTTGGCCCAGATGCCAAAGTATGCAAAATTCCTAAAGGATATCCTCTCGAATAAACAGAAGCTCGAGGATATATCATGTGTGGTGATGAATGAAACTTGTTCCGCCGTTCTGCAAAACCGTCTGCCCACGAAAATGGGAGATCCGGGTAGTTTTACGCTCCCGTGTTTGATTGGAAACATGTCTGTTAGCCATGCATTGGCTGACTTGGGAGCGAGTATCAACCTTATGCCATATAAGGTTTTTACTAAGCTGGATCTGGGTGAGTCGTCACCCACTAGAATGAGCATTCGGTTGGCAGACCGCTCAATAAAGTATCCGCGTGGATTTGTGGAAAACATGCTTGTAAAAATCGATAAATTTGTTTTCCCCGTGGACTTTGTTATCCTTGACATGGACGAAGATTCAAGAGTGCCTTTAATACTTGGACGCCCGTTCCTCAATACGGTGAGGGCGATTGTTGATGTGGCAGCTGGCCAAATCACGCTCCGAGTAAATGACGAGCACGTGACATTTGATATTAAAAGATCAATGCAGCATCCGCAAAGTCACGATGACATGCTTTACTATGTCGACATTGTCGACGCATGTGTGTGCTCTCATTTTTAAGGAACTGTTGACGAGATTGATTCGGACACACATCTGTCATGTGGGGACCTGATTGGCATTACGCAGGAGGGCCACGATTTCGAGCAGCCAGTCTATCAGATTGGTGACGATGGTTCCCAGAGTCCTGAGAGATTTCTAGAAATTGGCCATGTAAAAGAAGAGGAAGCAAAGCCTTCGGTTGAAGATCCGACGCCTTTGGAGTTGAAAGAACTCCCGCCACATCTCGAGTATGCATTTCTAGACGAGGAGCATCGCTTACCGGTCATAATTTCGGCATCATTGGAAAAGGATGAGAAAAATCAGCTTCTCGAGGTTCCGAGACTTCATAAGAGAGCCATTGCATGGAAAATCATGGATATCAAGGGCATCAATCCTTCTTTTTGTACTCACAAGATTCTGATGGAAGATGAGTACAAACCATGTGCACAACATCAGAGGCGTTTAAATCCGAATATGCAAGACGTGGTGAAGAAAGAAGTGATTAAGTTGTTGGATGCCGGAATGATTTATCCTATTTCTGACTCTGTGTGGGTGAGTCCGGTGCAGGTTGTACCTAAGAAAGGTGGTATGACTGTAGTTTCAAATGATAGGAATGAGCTAATTCCTACCCGTACCGTCACTGGGTGGCGAGTTTGCATTGACTACCGCAAGCTCAATGATGCTACTCGCAAGGATCACTTCCCGCTTCCATTCATCGACCAGATGTTGGAACGTCTGTCGGGGAAGTTGTATTACTGTTTCTTGGACGGGTTCTCTGGATACTTCCAAATTCCTATTGCTCCTGAGGATCAGGAGAAGACTACCTTTACCAGTCCCTTCGGCATGTTCGCCTACCGGCGGATGCCTTTTGGGCTGTGTAATGCACCAGCGACCTTCCAGAGGTGCATGGTTGCAATTTTTCATGATATGATCGAGGATTGTATGGAGGTTTTCATGGATGACTTTTCGGTATTTGGGGATTCATTCGATCATTGTTTGGAAAATTTGAAAAGGATGTTGAAGAGGTGTGAGGAGACGAATCTTGTCCTAAAGTGGGAAAAGTGCCACTTCATGGTGAAGGAGGGCATAGTTTTGGGACACAAGATTTCGCATGCTGGTATGGAGGTCGATCCAGCCAAAGTGGATATCATTTCACGACTTCCGCCTCCCACCTCTGTGAGAGCGATACGGAGCTTTCTTGGTCATGCGGGGTTCTATAGGCGATTCATCAAGGATTTTTCAAAGATCGCTAGGCCCATGACCCATTTGTTGGAGAAAGACGCTCCGTTCATATTTGGAGATGATTGCTTGAGAGCCTATGACCTTCTCAAGCAAAAGTTGATTGAGGCCCCTATTTTAGTTGCACCAGACTGGAGTCTGCCGTTTGAAATTATGTGCGACGCGAGTGATTACGCTATAGGGGCCGTTCTTGGACAAAAGAGAGAAAAGCACTTTCACTCGATCTATTATGCGAGCAAGACTCTTCACGACGCGCAGGAGCATTATACCACGACAGAAAAAGAGCTCTCGGCGGTCGTTTTCGCATTTGACAAATTTAGATTGTACTTGGTGCTTTCGAAAACCGTTGTGTATACTGATCACGCAGCCATCAGATATCTCTTCAGAAACAGGACGCTAAACCGCGTCTGATCAGGTGGATCTTGTTGCTGCAGGAGTTCGATATTGAAATCCAAGATAAAAAGGGTGCGTTGAATGTAGCGGCTGACCATCTATCTCGGTTAGAGCATGGAGACATCGTGGACGCGCGTTGGGATTCCATAAATGACAACTTCCCACACGAGTCTTTGATGAGTGGTGAGATATGCGATGAGTCGCCATGGTTCGCCAACCTTGCGAACTACCTTGCTTGCGGGATTCTGATTAAAGGGTTGACTCACCAGCAAAAGAGGAAATTCTTTTCGGATGTCAAGCACTACATTTGGGATGACCCTTACTTGTTTCGGGTTGGTGCTGATCAGGTGATTAGGAGATGTGTTTCAGGAAAGGAGGCGACCGATATTCTGCGCCATTGTCACGAGGGACCTACCGGAGGCCACCATGGAGCCAACTTTACCGCCAAGAAGGTGTTGGATTCCGGGTTTTATTGGCCGACTATATTTCGTGATGCGCAGAGTTGGGTTAGAGCATGCGATGCCTGCCAGAGGGCGACAAATATATCGGCACGTGATGAAATGCCTCAGAACTGGATTCAGGTATGTGAAGTCTTTGATATCCGGGGAATAGACTTCATGGGATCATTTCCCCCCTCACGAGGTAATAAGTACATCCTGGTCGCAGTTGACTATGTATCCAAGTGGGCGGAGGCACAGGCCTTACCCACCAATGATGCCAGGGTGGTCGTGAGATTCTTAAAGAGCTTATTTGCCCGGTTTGGCGCTCCGAAAGCGCTTATTAGTGACAGAGGGACACATTTTTGCAATACTCAGCTCGAAAGAGCTTTGTCTCGTTACGGTGTGCATCACCGTTTATCCACGCCCTATCATCCACAAACAAGCGGGTAGGTGGAAGTAACGAACCGGGGACTGAAGAGAATCCTTGAGCAGTCAGTAGGTGCAAACCGCAAGGATTGGTCGGATAAGCTTAATGAAGCGTTGTGGGCCTTCCGTACGGCTTACAAGACGCCTATTGGGACTACTCCCTTTAGGCTTGTTTACGGAAAGGCATGGCATTTACCGGTTGAGATGGAGCATAAAGCGATGTGGGCTCTAAAAACCGCAAATCTAGACCTAAAAACCGGAGGTGAAGCCCGGTTTCTCCAGATTCATGAATTGGAAGAGTTGCGACAACGCGCTTATGAAAGCTCCGTGTTGTACAAAGAGCGCACGAAGAGATTGCACGATAAACGCTTGAAGGACCACAAAGAATTCCAAGCGGGCGATCTTGTTCTTCTTTACAACTCGCGGTTGCGCTTATTTCCCGGGAAGCTTCATTCACGTTGGACAGGCCCATACACAGTTAAAGAGGTATTTCCGTATGGGACTGTCGCAATAGAGAACGCGGATTTTCAAGGTAAATGGGCATCGCTTGAAGTTGTACGTTGCCGGGCCGATAGAGTCGGCGGTGGAGGTCATCGAGCTCCAAACCCCGCACACATCATAAGTGTGGGGAGGAGAGAGTCTACGCTACTAACTCGCGGATCAAAAATGTAGCAAGAGCGTCAAAAGCGCTTTAGGGGTAAAATCGTCCTTTTTTGTGTTTTTCTAGTTTTAGCGTAATTTAGGAGTGTTTGGTAGTTTCCATCAGTTTGTACAGTTTTTATACGTGCCGAGTGAAGGGTCTGCGTGGGAATATTGTTAAAACATGTTGCGGATGGTAAAAATGGTGAAAAACGGCGAAATCGGCTGAAAATGCATTCTGCAGTAAACAGGCACATCTGCAGCTGTTGCACGGCCGTGCCATGCATCGCACGACCGTGCGTTTGCGGGCTGGCCGGAACGATGAGTCGCACCCCCGGTGCATCTCCGAGAACAGCGTGTAGGATCAGCAAAATGTCGGTGTCGCACGACCGTGCGATCTGTTGCACGGCCGTGCAGGAGGCTAAGGGCAGTTTGGTCATTTATCCAATATAAATACCTTCATCTGCAGCCCCACTTCCATTTTCACGAACCCTAACTGCTGCAGCCGTTCCAGAACGATATTCACTCAAATCGCACGGTTTCTTTGCACGGTTTCACCTATCTCTTCGCACGGTATGTTCCTTCTTGTAGATTTTCCGTTTCTTCGCTTTCTAGGTTAGATTCGTCCGATTCTTCAAGGATTCTCTAGGGTTCTCTTCATAAACAAATCGAAACCCTAGCCCTTGCTAGAATCATGTCTCGTGAACAACCGGTTGATTTTCTAACCCCTGTTTGCACAAAACTTGTTGAAATTTGCAAAAATCAGGCTGTTAAAAGTTCAGGGGTTCGAAAAACTGCAGAATCAGGGTTGCACGGTCGTTCCTTGGTGGAACGGTCGTGCCTTACCGGCTGTTCACTAATTTTGATGATGGCTCGGTATCGCACGGTGGTGCCGTTGGTCGCACGCCGTGCGGTTACGACATTTGCCGGCCACTACTGCTCGATCTCGGTGACGCACTGTGACAACCCTCAAAATCCCATGTATTCCGTACAATTTATTAATAATAATTTATGTGCTTGACGACTGTGTGGAATTACGTAACTGCTTTCTGATATCTGTGTTATATTTACATGTGCATGTTGACACACTAATAGTGTACAGAAAAGTAATTAAATAGTCTGTTATGACTTCCTAAGTGTTAGAAATTAAAAGGGTTACAAAAATATATATAAAAGACACTTTACGGATTAATTAAGCACTTTAACGGAACAGTATCAAACTGAACAACCGGACATTACCCGGAACACTAAAATATTACCAGAGGCATTGTTTTATTTTTCTGAATTAGTTATGATCCCCGAACATCATAACACCTCCTAAAAATATCTACTAACTAGATCATGTAACTAATACTTAGATTAGAACTAGTAAGTAATCAAACTAGTTAACACCTAACCTACTACCCCCCCCCCCATGTTGGATGATTAGGGGACATGGGTCCCACCCTTGATTACTTTGTTATATTTTATAAAAATCTTGTAGGGAATATACCAAACTTAGATGCCATATGCCATCCTAATCTCTATATAAACCACTAGTCCATCATCACATTCATCACTTATCTTCACCAACACACTCAAACTCTCTCCTCCCTTCTCTTGTTCAGCCGCCCCCTAATACCACCACCACCACCATCACTTGATCACCTTCAAGCATTCTACAAGCATACAAAGGTGCTACGGGTCATACAACGGAGCTTGGTGCTCTCGGAAGTGGAAGGACCTTCTCTATTTGCTATTAACCACCACATTTCTTCACTCGAACTTCCCTAGCCTTGAGCTAGTGGTAAGAACTTAGATCCGTTCGTTCTTCATGTTATTTAAGTGGTTAATAGGTGATTTGATGATTAAAGTTATGAAACACTAAAGAACTTGCACTAAAGTCTTGAACATGTTGGTTAAAGAGTAACTAGTGGTGTAAATCATGTAGATCTGGTGTGGATATGATTATTGCTGATTTCCTTGATAATTTACTGGTTAATATTAATGTTTGATGTTGTTGTGATCACTAAACTTGTTAACGGTATCGATCGAACACGATTTAGAAGGTTAAACACTGAAAATCAGACTCTGTCCAAGTTTTACAGCCAACTTCATTTGGCTGTAAACAGGTCATAAACTCAACGAAAAACTGATATTTTGAGTCTAAAATGTGATATTATGAAATACGGTTCTAATGGCACCGGAATCGTAATTTTTGGACTTCGTTTACTATTTTTAAAGTGTTAATTTGTAACAGCAACTTAAGCTGAATTTTGACAGCAATAAATGGGTGTCGTACTTTCAGTCATAACCTGAGTTTTGTGATGAATCGGACCATGAAATTTGTACAGTAGATGACAACCGATGCATGTGTAATTACCCCACTGGAATTTCGTAAATCGGACACTCGATGAATTTTTAATAAATTGTTCCGTGGACTGTGGTCAGAAATTCATAAATCTGAGTTCAGTCCGGAATATGATTTTTTATAAAATATTGGTAGTGAACCGGACCCCGATATTTTTACACAACAAAATATGGAAAGTTTAAGACATCTTGTAAAAATTTGGGAATTTTTGGAATAATTTAACTATTTTATTAAAACGTCCGAAAACAGCCGGTTTTGAATATTAATGCTGAATTGATATAAGTTGTGACTTGCGTGTCTAAATGTCGAGTGTGCTATCCGTGAATGATCTAACATGGTATATATGTTATGTGCATTATCGTATGTTTGATTTTGAGTGGGGAATGGATGGGAAACTTAGAGGGGCATAAACCGTTAAAACGATGCATGTTGTGTGATAGATACGTGTAGGAACTTTGTGTTCTATTTGAAAGCCACTAAATGACTAACTGGTAAATTATATTAGGACGTGATTGACCGACCTTGACTGTTAGCTATATTGAGAATCTAACCGAGCAAATCGAGGTGAGTTCACACTCTTTCTAAGGCATGGGATTCCCAGGAGTTTGGGAATGGGATTGATTAACTACTTATACTATCATTACTATTAAACTACTTTTTATTGTCCTCGGATTGAAGGGCACGTACGTAAAACCTACGTACACGATCATAAGACCATCAACTCTATCACTTTAAGTCCCTCATTTATCGACTTAATCGCCGAGGCCTATGGCGAGCGGGTCATTAGTTAATAGCGCTATTAGGTTTAACAAACCTCACACCGTGCCAGTCGGACGGGCGTGTACTAATGGACTATGGGCAAAGGGTCAATGCTGATAGAAATTGACTTAGGGCACCTCTTATATTTTCGTAGCAGTCGATACGCGTGGTCTAGTAACACATGGGAAACCCCCACTAACCTTCGCAAACATGTCAGAAAGACCGCGATGCAAACTCATACGATACATGGTTTTCAAAACGAACAAATGATTTACGAAACGAATGCTATAACTAAACAACCAACTGTGAATTCACTCAACTTTGTTGTTGACTCGTTGTTACATGCCTTACAGGTCGTTAAATGCTTGGAGCTTGCATATGGAGGTGGTCGTTGTGGGATGTGAACTGATATGTCCCGTATTTAATAAATAAACTTTATGAACTTATTAAACCTACGTTTTGGACTTTAAACTTACGAACTATGGACTATGTTTTGAACTTATTATGCTTCCGCTATTAACCTAAAATCGGTTTACTTCCTTTTGGTCACCAATCGTATTGTGTTTGGTTTTATTTACTTAATTATGTTGTTCAATATGATTGGTGGCTTGATCCTGGTCACGTCACGCCTCCAAGCGGTCATACTCCGCAGGGTGGATTTTGGGGGTGTGACACGCACGACCATGCGACAGGCCGCACGCCCGTGCCATTTGCCCAGATCAGTTTTGACAGAATCTTCATAACTGTGTGTTCGGCTGAGCATGAAGAGGAGGAGCAGAATCAGCCACCACCCACACCACCACACTAGCAGTTCCAGCAGCACCAAGACTGGCCACCCGGCATCCCATCTTATCCTGATTTTTACCAGCAGTTCCAACAGATGCGAGTTACGCATGAGCAGCATGGGACTTATATCGACCAGATTAGGGCTAGCCAGGATCAGCTCAGCTTAGGCATAACCAGGAGAGTTTATACCAGGGGGTGAGTGCCGAATTTTCATACTTATTCGGGGAGATGCATCATGCATATCCCGACTACTTTCAGCACCCTCCACAGTTCCCACCGTGGAACCCACCTGGTTATGGTGATGCGGGCACATCCTTCACGAGAGACGATGATGGTGATGACGAGTAGGAGTGTTGTTCGTTGATGGTTTTTATTATTTCAGTACTTGTTATTTCGGGTGTTCTTTTTGCGTAGTAATTCAAACACCCTCGTATTGTATTTTATTTTCAAACACTTTACTTTATGTCTTGTCTTTGTTGGGATTTCTAGTATTTCTATTTATGTACATTATGGTTTTTATGTTTATTCTGTTACTGCTCTGTTTTGGTGTACATATGACATACTTGCAGATCCGACATATCTCGGACCGGAGCATATGACAGACACAGCTTTGGAAGTCTCGTTTCATCAGATATCATCTTGAGGGGAGTACTATTATCCTTTTTCTCTATATTTCGGGTTTTGCATTGGGGACAATGCGAAGTTCAAGTGTGGGGAGGGGGTTAACTTTGTTAACTTTGTTTGTCCTCTAAAAAAAACCCAGAAAATTCATTCAAAAATATCTGTTTTCTATATATATTTTAGTAAATAAACCGGTTGGTTGTGTTTTAGAAAGCTTCGGACTTGATAAAAACTCGACAAGCAAAATATTTTTGAAAAAGGAATCAGGAAAGCGTGACAAACAAAGAAAGACTTGCATGATAGTTTTCACACTTTTACCCATTCCTTCCGCTATGTGAGCATATTTGAGCCTTGATATTGTTATATATTTGTTCATTTCGGATATAGGAGTGAGCCGGATGTTATGTGTAATTTAGAACTTGTCACTAGAATGCTTGTTGAGACCATGAACTTGCGAAATTGTGTAGAAGTGATAGAGGCACCTAGATTACCACTTCGTGTTAGCCTTGTTCTTTGTGTTATGTTTCCCGTAAACCTTACATTACCCTTTAGGATTAACCATGTCGAGCCTTCCCGTTTACCTTTGTCTACCCAATATTATCGCCCACTTAGCCATATTTAGCCTTTTTATATTTTAAACCTTTTAGCGTTAAAACTCGGCCGAAATAATCGTTTAACTAGCGCTTGTTATAGTTTACTTTCCATTGTATAAATCAGTTTGTTAGTATGTTATAAAAAAAAACAGAAAATAAAACACCCTAATATAGGGTAAAGTTGACAAAAATCGAGCAAATTTTGAATGCTTAAATGATAAAATCTTGTTTATGAGCTCGTTGTCGCATAAGTCGCCTTTTTAAGGCATTTGTATGTATAGTTTTGTTGTATTGCGCTTGTTAAACATAACTACCGAGTTTTAACCATTTCACCACTTTAAATATCCATTTCCATACCCTTCACCGAAGCCTAACGTTACAACCCGTAAAGACCTCTTGATTTACACTTTTTCGCATGTTAGTTGGTGGAGACGAGATCTTATAACAAGCTTATGATATTACACATTTCATTGACGAGGCATTGAGTGTTTGCACGTACACATTTTATGTATGTTTCATAAATAAAACCCAGTGTGTGTGAACATTGTGAGTTGTGTGAAGATTAACATGTTGAGTCAATTAAATGTGAAGTCACGGCTTTTTGGTTGTCGCTATATAATTGCATATGCTTGTTGGGTTTGAGTCTTTTGATGTTGTCTTTCGAAAAACCGGCTAACCGTTTATAGTGTTTTTAATAAAATAGTGTGTAAATTATCGTTCTTGTTTGATTCTATCTTTTATTGCATTTTAGTTTAGCTGCTTGAGGACAAGCAAGGTTCAAGTGTGGGGAGATTTGATATTCGCTAATTTACACATATTTTAGTCCCCCATTTTATCCCCATTTTATGCGTTTTCGGCCGTAAAATCGTCATTCGGATACTTAATTATGTATACTTTTGTTTACAGGCCTAAAACAGCATACCAGGCAAGATGATAGTGAAAACGAGGACTTTCCGGACAAAACGACGAAGCTGCAAACATTCTGTTAGAAAACTGGCCTGGGCAAGTGGAACGGTCGTGCGGTCTGAGGAACGACCGTGCATCTCCGACAAACCAAGACCAGCCGGTGATGAACGACCAGTGCAACACGGCGTGCAAGACAGTCCTGGTGACGCACGGTCGTGCCATACATTGCACCCCGTGCGGATCCGATGTTCAGCAAATTCCCGGTGATGAACGACTGCTTCAGTCCGTGCAACAAGATCCCGGAAACGCACGGTCGTGCGATATGAAGAACGGTCGTGCGAGACCGAAGACTAGTCAACTCTGCTGATGTCATGAACAGTAACTCCAATAATGCAAAAAGTGAACGGTCGTGCGATCGGTGCACGACCGTGCGACATCGAAAAAATATAAAAAGCGAACAGAAACATTCTGTTCGTAACTCTGGAATTTTGGAGAGCTTCACAGGCGATTTTCAGGCTCCGGAGGCATTAGCTTTCGCCCGGATTCAAGCCACATTGTCCCGTTTAGCTCAATTACTATCCGGATTCTCATTCTTATGCTTGTTTATGGTTTGGTTTCTTAAATCTTTCCATGTTTTTGTTAAGTTTCAAGCATTTAGATTGATTATTATGTATTAATGTAAGCCTTTGGGCAAAAACACAACAACCCCTTGCTTGATTATAGCCATTAGTATGCTAATCTTTGTTTGTAATGACATTTGGAAGTATTTTCTATGATTATCTTTGATGATTAGTTTGCAACCTTGTTATTGATATTGATTTCTTGATTATAAGTAATTGTGTTGGATGATTGGTACTTGGTTAGTTAAGATAGTTGAAAAATGAAGCTTAATTAATCATGTATTAGTAAACTTTTAATTTGGTTAACTAGTTTAACTTGGTTAAAATGTGGGCATCATGATACTAGAAATGGTTAGTGGTTTAATAAAATGTAATTATTGTTAATCAAGAAAGCTTGCCCTCACGGAAGGACCCTAACGGCTTAGATGGTGTTGTTATGAATTCTTGCCATGATTTGTTAGCTTAGTTAGTAGTTTCGGCCAAAATTGCTATCTTGGTGAATTTATGTGCAAGATTTGTAAAATGAACTCGGTTGTGATTTAATCTAGTTTATGCTTGTCTCGGTGGTTGCATTGTGTTTATCGGTGTAGCTTTCCTTGTTTAAGTGAGGTTAGAAAACTCCTAACGGATGACTAACTTATTTTTAGGAGATTTTCATAGACATTTATCAATTGCACGTTAAAGAACAATTTTAGGTGGTTAAAGTGTGTTTATCGTTTTAGCTTTCCGAATGATTGTCATGTTAGGATTCCCAAAAGGGATACTAATTGTCTTAAATTGGAAAATTGACCGAATGCTTCTAGTGCCAAAACCGACTTAGTTGACATGCTTTGGTTGTGTATTAAGCAAGACTATTTATCTATTTTAGTATTTGAAATCTACTATGTTTTATAAGTATTTGCTTATGCTTACTTTAGTTTAATTAAAACCAAACAACTTATGTTTTTACTGGTAATTTAGTGACAAAGGTCTAGTATTATTTTTCCGCCCATTTCCGTGGATCGATACTTGGTTCTTACCGATACTTTACTACATATATGACGGGGTACACTTGCTTCTTTCGTGTGTGTTTTGATGTAAAAGTAATAATCACTTTTATAAATTTAAAACCAAATCGTGTGTAATTTCATTGTAAAAATATGTGTAGTCGTGCACACATCAGCCCTACACCACTACATCAAGTGCGGCCTCAAAATACGCAACCTCAATTTCAACGGCCGATTCAACAACAACCACCAACGCATCAATATCAATATCAACCACCATTTGCACCTCAAGGGCCTATGCAAGGGCAAATAGGTCAACCAAGAGCACCTTTGGGTGCCCCTCAAAGACATCATCGGGAAGTAGTACAGGGAATTGAAGCTCACTTCCAGCCTATTATCACTAACAATCCTTCGCCAGTAGTGATTCCTCATCATGCGGATGGAAGAACGTTTGAAGTGAGAACAACCGCCCTCCAAAGTCTACCAAAGTTTAAGGGGTTAGCAATGGAAGAACCTTATTTTCATTTGGAGACATATGACTCCATTTGCAACACGATTGGAGGTCAAGGGTTTTCCTCGGATGATGTTAAGTTAGTTCTCTTCCAATTTTCTTTGGAAGACAAGGCAAAAAGATGGTTTCATACTCTACCCTCAACATCCATTTTTACATGGGCCGACATGCAACAAATATTCTTGGATGAATATTACACCTCACAGAAAACTAATGATGCTAGAAGAGGTTTGAGAAGCTTCCAACAACAATCGGGGGAGATGTTTCATGAAGCCTTCGAAAGTTTTAATATGATGTTATGGAATTGCCCTCATCACGGGATCCAACTTTGGGAGTTGTTGAACGCGTTTCACGAGGGGTTGAGTTCGGAGGATGCACGTGATTTGATTTCAATTACTAATGGTACATTCGGTACGAATTATGAACATGTTGATTGGGCATTTTAGAACAAATGGCAGTGAATTCCAAGAGGAAGGCTCAATCTTCACGAAGGGCAAGGCACGTGACACAAAGGCCACAAGTGCATGGAGTAGAGAGTGGCAATGTTCAAACTACGAATCAAGTGTACAATATGTGCACTAATTGCAATGAAATAGGTCACACGACGGAAGTTTGTGTAGTGGGGGTGGTTGATGAGCAAGTAGAGGAAGTGAATACAATTCAAGGGGGTGGTCGAAATTTCAATATGAACTCCAACACATACCACCCCGAGTTACGAAATCATCCTAATTTCCGTTATGGGAATGCGGCGAACCAAGCTAACCCAAACTTTCAAGGAGCTCAAGGTAACTTTGCACCTCGCCAACAATACAATCAAAGCAATTATTGGGGTGGAAACAATTATGGCTACCAAGGGCAATTCCAACAAACGGGTCAAAGTGGTTCGGGTCAAAATTCATCAAGCGGGAATGAAGTCATGGATATGCTTCGGGCTATGCAACAAGATATGCAAAAACGGAATCAACTCGATGAAGTCCGGATGCAAAAGGATGAGGTTCGTGACAAGAGCATTCAATCACTAACAACCCAAATGGGTCAATTGGCTACCGACGTGGCAGAGTTGAAGAAAAACAAAGGTCAACTTCCTAGCGACACCAATTGTGGCATAAAACTAACCCTTTTTTAGTACTAATGCTGGAAAAAAGTGTGTTTTTGTCTTCCTTTTGTATTTTCAGGATTAAATGAATTCAAATGAACAAAAGAAGCAAAAAGGCAACTAAATCTAACATAAATACAAGAAAAAGAACAAACGTGGCATGCCCGCCCCCCCCCCCCCCCCGACAGTATCTTCCCAAGCAAAATCAAGAAGACAGAAGGCTGAATACGCCCCGTGCTTAGTGAGCATGGGGGCGTGCCCAAGTGTCAGTAGAAAAGACAAAGTTGTAGAAGCTTCCATCGCCCACCACGTGGCCGTGCTCAGCGGACACGGGGCCGTGGTCAACTATAAGATTCGTGGAATCCAGGAAAATCTCGATAGTACAGATACGCTTCTGCACACGGGGTCATGCTCAGCAGACACGGGGGCGTGGTCAACTAATGTAGACAAACTGCAATTAATGAAGAAAGAGAGAAGGATGGACACGGGGCCGTGCCCGAGCTTCTGTTCAGCCTATAAATAGGAGTGCTTGGATCACTTGCAACTCATCCCTTGGCACACCACCTCTCTCACACTTCACCCACCACCCACCACCCACCACCATCACAACACCATCATCCACCACCATCATCCATTGTCCATCATAGAGTGTGTGAGTCATCTCGGGATCCAAGATTGATCGCAAGAGTTCTTGACAATCAAAGGCCATGTTTGCCTAAGTCTCTTACATCACTTGGTGAAGACAAGTGTCTAGTGTAATACTTTTTATTTTTAATCTTTTCGCACTTTTTACTTGGTTATGTATTAATGACTTTAATAACTAGTTTCTTATATTGAAGGTGATTCTTCCTTATCGTTTGTCCGTGGTGTCTTGGCATTATTTTACTGTCTATATAAAATAAAAGATTTTCACCATTCATATATGCACGGTCTATATGGAGGTATGTTGGCTACCTGGTCGGGGGTTAAGGGAACGGTTTGGTAAGAGTCTTTCCATTGTTCAGTGTATAGATCCTGCAAAGGACCTGGGTCAAATTTAGTAGGACCTCCTTCAATACCCACCGGTATTGGATGGCGGGGGTCCAAACTCTTTGATCCCCTCATAAGTTAAACTACTATTAATATTTTAACCCGGCTACTTAGGACTGTATCCCTACTGACTAGACTACTTAGCCGAGGGTAACTTCACCTTCAAAAGAGGGGCCTACCACAATATGCATTAATAACTTAATTAATTATCTTTCAATAATCCGACCCTTTAGGATTGTATCCTTGCTGACTCAAACTACTGGGTTGAGGGTAACGTCACCTTCAAAAGAGGGGCCTACTACAATAACTAAGATAATCTCTTAAAAAGTGCAAAATTGCGGAAACAATCAAAGGTTACACTATACACGAGTCGGAGCCAAGTGATTCATCTTGTCTATCTATTTTTATTTTTATTTTATTTTTCAGCATTTTAGTTAGTTTTTATTTTTCTAGTTTAAAACCTTTTTCTAAACTTTTTGATTTGATTAGACGTTGAGGATAAACCGGTACTAAAAGCTCTTGTGTCTTTGGACGACCTCGGTATCTTGCCAACACTATACTACGCTCACGATGGGTGCACTTGCCCATATGTGTGTTTGGTGTTAGTAAAATATCGTGTTTTATAAATTTAAAACTTGACTAACGTGTAAAAAGGGCTTAAAATATACTTAATTCCATATACACACCAATACGCATCAAGTTTTTGGCGCCGTCGCCGGGGACACAAGGATTTTAAGAAAGTTAGGAATCAACGGCCTAATCGATTTTTCTAATTTTTCTGTTTTTTTAGGATTTTCGTAGTTTTTCAGTTTCTGCAGAGCTTAGCACGGGCCGTGCCTAGCATTGTCACTGGCAGTTTTTATTTTCCGAGTTACAGACAGTTGTGCACGGGGCCGTGTCGGTGCAACACGGGGCCATGTCCAACTCCCCAGTAACAGGGATCCGGAAAACAATCACTGTATCTCCGACCACGGGCCGTGTTCATCTGAGCACGGGGCCGTGGTGAACCTTCTGACCAACGTTCTTTTCTGTTTTTATTGCAGGACTAGGAACCCAGGCGCCACAACTTTTTACGTAGTGTATGAGCTCCAGTTCTAGTAGAGACATAAAAGAACATCTCGAAGAACCCGAACGCTTTCTTAGAAAAAGACTTAAAGCTAAAAACCAAGAGAAAGCTTTGGGAGACCCACTTCCGATGGCGGACCAACGTACCCTCATGGATTACCTACGCCCCACCGTAGGTAATCTCGGCGCCGCTATCAATGCACCGAATGTCGAAGCCAACAACTTCGAACTTCGGCCACATTTGATACAAATGCTTCAAAACTCCGCAACCTTACATGGGCTTGCGGACGAGGATCCTCATCTACATATTACTAATTTCTTAGAAATATGTGATACCTTTTGGATCACTGGGGCATCAAACGACGCCATCCGCCTTCGTATGTTTCCATTTTCACTAAAAGACCGAGCTAAGGCTTGGCTTAATATCCTTCCAGTTGGCTCAGTAAACACATGGGATGAACTAGCCCAAAAGTTTCTATATAAGTATTTCCCTCCTGCTAAAACGGCTAAATTAATGACTGAAATTAATACATATTCACAAGAGGATGGGGAGTCCTTATATGAAACTTGGGAAAGGTTCAAGTAGCTACTAAGAAAGTGTCCTCATCACGGTCTTGCGATATGGCAACAAGTATCCACTTTCTACAATGGGTTGTTGCCACACACTAGACAAACACTTGATTCTAGCTCCGGGGGACTTTTTGGTAATCGTCGCCCAAATGAAATATATAACAAACTGAGGAAATTGCTCAAACCAATTTTCAGTGGCACACTCCCCGAGGCAATAAATCTATTGCCCCAGGCACCCATAAGGTTGATGAAAGCACTTCTTTGTAAGCCCAAATCGAGGCCCTTTCTTCAAAAATCAAAAAAATTAGAAATGGCAAAAACGGTCTCGGTAATGGCTTGTGAAGGGTGTGGTGGGCCACATGAAAATTGGAGTTGTATGAAAGAATTAGATGATCAAACGGAAACGGTAAACTACATTGATAATAGACCTAGGCCGTCGGGTCCCCCAACGGGTACCTACAACCAAGGATGGCTTAACCACCCTAACCTTGGTTGGAGAGATCCCGACAATAGTAGTAACCAACAAAACCAACGAACTAACTTTCAACAACCACAAACTTTTTCTCAACAACAAAGTCGATGAGAAAGGCTTGAAGATACTGTATCTCGCCTCATCTCCGACACCGAAAAGAAAAACTCGGATCGATTTCAACAATTGGAATCGAATTTTAGAAATCAACAAGCTAGCATTCAAAACATTAAAAACAATTAAATCAAATAGCTCAAAATTTCTCCGAGAGACCACAAGGCGCGTTACCAAGTAATACCGAAACCAACCCAAAGGCGCAAGTACATCTCATAACATTAAGAAACCGTACCGTGGGTCCTGAAGATGCTCCACTTCCACCAACTGAAGGAAGCCAATCTAAACAACCAACTCCACCCGCGCCCCAACAAGAGAAGGCTTCTCCACCAATTCAAGAGCCGGCTAAGACTCCTCCGGTTCCATACCCCGGTCGGTTAACTCGTCAAAAGACCGATGAGCAATTTGCAAAGTTCAAAAATTTACTAAAACAATTGCATGTTAATATTCCATTTATCGAGGTCCTAACTCAAATGCCTAAATATTCAAAATTTATGAGGGACTTCCTTACTCATAAAAGGAAAATTGAATCATTGCAATTAGTTAACTTAGGCGAAGAATGCTCCGCCTTAGTACTCAATAAACTTCCGCAAAAGAAGCTTGACCCCGGAAGCTTCATAATTCCTTGCTCGATTGGGAAATCTCCCATTCGTAATGCACTAGCAGATCTCGGGGCAAGCATCAACCTCATGCCCTCATCAATGTTCAATCGACTCGGCTTAGTAAAAACAAGTCCTACAAAAATAAGTATACAACTCGCTGATATATCCGTCAAATATCCACAAGGTGTCGCTGAAAATCTATTGGTCAAAGTCGGCGAATTTGTCTTCCCGGCCGACTTTGTCATACTAGATATGGAGGAAGATACCGAAGTACCACTCATCCTAGGGAGGCCATTCCTAGCTACAGCCCAAGCAGTGGTAGATATGAATGATGGAACACTAACATTGAGGGTTGGGGACGAGGAAGTAAAGTTTGGAGTCGGAAAAAGAGTAGAAGACGAAGACCCGGTGAACTACATGAAGGTCATTGACTCAAGTTTAGATGATGCCCTCCGACGGTGTAGCATGGGATGCAAAACATCCCACTTGGGTAACATATGACAAGACTTTGGGTCTAGCCAAGGACCCTTATAAACGTGGCGCACCACGGAGGCATTCCGCGGAACTATCCTTAGTTTAGTTTAGATTAATTTTTATGTTTTCTAGTTTAGTTTTAATTTTCAGGAATAAAACACACTCGGGATGGTGAAGGAAAACAAGGGAAACTTGCACCAGCGACCCATGCACGAAAACAGGGCCATCCGACAAATTTTTCTTCGTTACAGCAAGTTCAGCACGGGTCGTGCCCACCCAACACGGCCCCGTGCTGCACAATCTGCAGAAAATGCCCAGTTTAGGTAACTGGACACGGGGCGTGCTCACTGAACACGCCCCCGTGTCCAGGCTTTTGTTTCTTTTTACAAACTTTTGTTACTGGCACTTGAACACGGGGTCGTGCCCGGACAACACGGGGCCGTGTCCAGACGCCCAGTAACACAAAATTTTGCTTTTTCACACCTTTTCACACATTCAATCAACCTAAAAACTTATTTTTGGGACACATTGAGGACAATGTGTAATTTAAGTGTGGGGGGGGGATGCTAAAACCTTGAATCTTGCAAGTCCTAATTAACAAGCCATACACAAAACTCTATTGGAACCGCTAATCACCCCAAATTTTTTCAAAAAACTTCCATTTTTTTTACTTGTCTAGGTTTAACTTAGGAATTTCAAGTTCTAAAAAGGTTATATTTTTACAAATTTACAACCTATAGCGTCGTGATAAAAAGAACCAACATAAGAAAATTATGAAACGGCATGACAAACTTAGTTAAAATTTGATTATATATACTTGATCACATAAAAACTCATTCCTACAAAAGTGAGTTTTGAGCCTTTATTGGGCATACAAATATATATCTTTAAACTAAATGCTCATTTTTCGTTTCTTGTGTGAATAGCCGCTTGGTTCTTACGACTCTAGAACTTGCCACGACGATACATTCCCGGTCCTTACCAACTTAAACCCGAGTAAGTAAATGATGGAGGCATTAGGACTAACTCTTTTTATTTCTACACCATTATTTTTCTTTTTTTACCACCTACCCAAAATCCCCCTAGTTAACCCCTTTGAGCCTAAACCTTTTCATTTCATAACCCAAACCAAACACCCTTTACCCACCTAAACTCTTTTTCATTTTAAAACCTTTATTTTAGTAACAAAGCTCGGTTTTTAGTATGACTTGATTCAAAAAAAAAAATGAAAATGATGAAGTCAAAGAAATAAACAAACAAGTTTATCAAAAATAACTTTGTTTGAAGGAAATGCTTCATCAAAAAAAAGTTTTGAAAAATATCGAGTCTTACGAAAACCGACGCTTTTTACGCTTCTCGCCCTTTTACTAACTACTAACCCAACCACCTACCTTTAGCCCAAGCCTAACCCTTCACCCAAAAAGTCCTCTTGATATTTACAAAGGTATATAGTTAAAAAGGAGGAGGATTGATTGCTTGGCAAGCTTATGGTAGAAGTAAGTTCCATGCCACTCTCGAGTGATTCACTAAAAATACACCTTCGGCCGAGTGTTGAGTGATCCCCCGTGAGGTATGTGAACTTGTATATAAATGGAATTTTAAAAAGGCATGTTATGCCCTAATAAGTAATTTATTTTATGAAACGTTTTTAATAAATCATGACGAATAGGATTGTAAATAAATAAAAATAAAACTTAATAAAGAATCTTGGAAATCCCGACACTCTATGACAAGCCCAAAAACCTTCTCTTCTACCCATTCCATTTGGGAGTGTAAAGCCACATTATAAAGAGTTTTGCTTGAGGACAAGCAAAGATTCAAGTGTGGGGGCATTTGATGTGCACAAAATGCAACATATAAATTGCATCAATTGTGGCATAAAACTAACCCTTTTTAGTACTAATGTTGGAAAAAAGTGTGTTTTTGTCTTCCTTTTGTATTTTCAGGATTAAATGAGCTCAAATGAACAAAAGAAGCAAAAAGGAAACTAAATCTAACATAAATACAAGAAAAGGAACAAACGTGGCATGCCCGACCCCCCCTGACAGCATCTTCCCAAGCAAAATCAAGAAGACAGAAGGCTGAACACGCCCCGTGCTCAGTGAGCACGGGGGCGTGCCCAAGTGTCAGCAGAAAAGACAAAGTTGTAGAAGCTTCCATCGCCCACCACGGGGTCGTGCTCAGTGGACACGGGGTCGTGGTCAACTATAAGATTCGCGAAATCCAGGAAAATCATGATAGTACCGATACGCTTCTGCACACGGGGTCGTGCTCAGTGGACACGGGGGCGTGGTCAACTAATGCAGACAAACTGCAATTAATGAAGAAAGAGAGAAGGATGGACACGGGGCCGTGCCCAATGGACACGGGGCCATGCCCGAGCTTCTGTTCAGCCTATAAATAGGAGTGCTTGGATCACTTGCAACTCATCCCTTGGCACACCACCTCTCTCACACTTCACCCACCACCCACCACCATCACAACACCATCATCCACCACCACCATCCATTGCCCAATGGACACGGGGCCATGCCTGACTCAAACTACTGGGTTGAGGGTAATGTCACCTTCAAAAGAGGGGCCTACTACAATAACCAAGATAGTCTCTTAAAAAGTGCAAAAGTGCGGAAATAATCAAAGGTTACACTATACACGAGTCGGAGCCAAGTGATTCATCTTGTCTATTTATTTTTATTTTTATTTTATTTTTCAGCATTTTAGTTAGTTTTTATTTTTCTAGTTTAAAACCTTTTTCTAAACTTTTTGATTTGATTAGACGTTGAGGATAAATCGGTACTAAAAGCTCTTGTGTCCTTGGACGACCTCGGTATCTTGCCAACACTATACTACGCTCACGATGGGTGCACTTACCCATATGTGTGTTTGGTGTTAGTAAAATATCGTGTTTTATAAATTTAAAACTTGACTAACGTGTAAAAAGGGCATAAAATATACTTAATTCCATATACACACCAATACGCATCAAAGTGGCAAAGAATTTAAAGCAAACTTGTCACCAGGTTTGGTTGAGGGGGTAGTTGAGGATGTCACGGGTAATGAGAGTGATGATGAAGTTTCACCGGTTAAACCTAAAGAATTAAATGTTGAAAAACTGGGGTTGGGTGAAAATGAGAAAAGTGAAAAAGATGAAGGTGAACCGAGTCAAGTCCCGTTTCCATCGGCTTTACTTGACCCGGGGAAGAAAAATTTTATTGCATCAAGAGGTCCCCAAAAAGAAGAGTTGTGGGACATGTTTAAACAAGTTAAAATTAACATTCCACTCCTTGATGCAATAAAACAAGCACCCGCCTATGCAAAATTTTTAAAAGAGTTACGTACACAAAAAAGGCAACAAAAGAAGAAAATGCCTAAGCGGGTAGATTTGACCGGGCAAGTGAGTGCGGTTTTGAATGGGGAACTTCCTCCTAAGCTCCAAGATCCGGGTACGCCATTAATAAATATACAAGTTGGTAATTTTAAAATGGCAAAGGCGTTACTAGATCTTGGAGCCGGGGTGAGCATTTTACCGGGGGGCTTATATGACCAATACGACTTTGGTCAGTTAGCAAGAGTAGAGACAACAGTTGTTTTGGCCGATTTGTCTCATAAGTTACCCAGGGGGATGGTTCAAAATGTGATTGTGAAAATCGATGAGTTTTATTACCGGGTTGACTTTTTATATTGGACTACTCATCCGCAGACCCAAAACAACAACAAAATGTTATTTTGGGTCGGCCATTTTTGAGCACCGCGCATGCTGTGATCGATTATAGATTTGGTACAGTCGATATGACCTTTGGAAACCGGAAAATGCGTTTGAATGTTTTTACTAACAATTCTAATGTTGTTGGTGTTGATGAGTGTTTCATGGCAGATTTAGTCGACGGATGCAACCCGCATGAGTACGAGGAGGATGGCATAGATGTTTGTTTGTGTGATTTTTTTGAACAGGTACATGCGTGTGCATTACGGGTTGAAGAGGAAAAACAGGATGCCATGGCTTTGAAGGAAGGTCGACCGCCATGGACTCACCAATTCGAAGGCTTGCCGGTGGAAATAAATTCGGGTACTAGACCATCATTAGAAGAACTACCAAAGTTGGAGCTCAAAGACTTGCCAAGCCATTTGAAGTATGCCTTTCTAGGGGATAATGACACACTACCGGTCATTATTGCCTCTAATTTAGAGATGGTGCAAGAACAAGCCTTGTTGGAAGTCTTGAAAGAGAACAAGGGAGCTATGGATGGACAATTGCCGATATCAAAGGAATTAGTCCATCAGTCGTCATGGACAAGATTATTACCACCGAGGATGCAAAACCGACACGAGAAGCTCAAAGGCGATTGAATCCGAACCTAAGGGAGGTAGTAAAGAAAGAGGTAATTAAATGGTTGGATGCGGGAATTATCTATCCAATTTCGGATAGTGCTTGGGTAAGTCCTACCCAAGTTGTGCCTAAGAAAGCCGGCATTCAAGTAGTCAAGGATGAAAATGGTAAACAAGTTGCCACCCGACCGGTTACCGGGTGGCGTGTGTGTATTGACTACCGTAAATTGAATGCCGCCACTTCTAAGGACCATTTCCCGCTACCTTTTATTAACCAAATCATTGAGAAACTGTCGGGTCAAAAATACTACTACTTTTTGGACGGGTATTCGGGTTACAATCAAATAGCAATACACCCGGATGACCAACACAAGACCACCTTCACTTGTCCATATGGTACTTTTGCCTTTCGGCGAATGCCATTTGGCTTGTGTAATGCACCGGCAACTTTCCAACGATGGATGATGAGTATTTTCTCGGACATGGTTGGAGAGTCGCTTGAAGTGTTTATGGATGACTTTTCAATCTTTGGCACTAGTTTTGAATCTTGTCTCAATGAATTACAAAAAGTTTTAAAAAGATGTGTTGAGAAAAATTTAGTGCTTAGTTGGGAGAAAAGTCATTTCATGGTCCAAGAAGGCATTGTGTTAGGCCATGTAATATCGGAAAAGGGCATGGAGGTGGACAAGGCAAAAATACGGGTAATATCATCCTTGCCACCACCGAAAAATGTTAAGGGTGTAAGGTCATTTTTGGGGCACGCAGGATTTTATAGACGTTTTATAAAAGGTTTTAGTGTTATCACCAAGCCTTTATGTAACTTGTTATTAAAGGACGTTCCATTTGATTTTACTAATGAATGTTTGCAAGCCTTTAATGTTTTGAAGGAACACTTGGTGAAGGCTCCCATCTTGCAACCACCGGATTGGTCCAAGCCATTCGAGATCACGTGTGACGCAAGCGATACTACAATTGGTGCAGTTTTGGGTCAACGAGTTGATAAAAAGCCGGTGGTAATTTATTATGCAAGCAAGACTTTATTCGAAGCGCAACTGAATTACACCACAACCGAGAAGGAGTTACTAGCGGTGGTGTATGCTTTGGATAAGTTTCGTTCGTATATTTAGGGGAGCAAAGTGGTGGTATATTCGGATCATAGTGCGGTCCGGTATCTAATGGAGAAAAAAGGTGCCAAGCCTCGTTTAACCCGGTGGGTGTTATTGTTACAAGAGTTTGATTTAGAGATCCGAGACAAAAAGGGGAGTGAGAATATAGTGGCGGATCACTTGTCTCGGATCCCGGTGGAAGGCATTGATGACTTAAGTGAAATAAATGAAAGGTTCCCCGACGAGCGACTCTTAGCCGTATCTACCTTTGTTGCACCGTGGTATGCTCACTACGTAAATTACTTAGCCACGGGTGCCATTCCAAATCACTGGACCAAGAAGCGAAGACAACAATTTATGGTCCAAGTGAAGCAATTCATTTGGCATGAACCAGATCTTTTCAAGATTGGGCCGGATCAAGTCATTAGGAGGTGTGTGCCCGAAACGGAGGTGTTGGAAATCTTGACTCATGCCCACTCATCCGCATGTGGAGGTCACTTTAGTGGGCATAAAACGGTTTACCGGGTTCTCTCATGTGGGTTTTATTGGCCCACAATTTTTAAGGATGCGTGTGAGTTCGCTAGAAATTGTGTAAATTGCCAAAGGATGGGAAGCATTTCCAAGAGGGATGAGATGCCATTGCAACCAATTTTGGTTGTAGAAGTATTTGATGTATGGGGCATTGACTTCATGGGTCCCTTTCCAAATTCCAACGGGTTTCTATACATTTTGGTGGCAGTGGACTACGTCTCTAAGTGGATTGAGGCTATTGCAACAAGAACAAATGACCACTCGGTTGTTTGTAAATTCGTTCAATCCAACATCTTCTCCCGCTTTTGTATTCCGAGGGTTATTATCAGTGACGGAGGATCACATTTCAAGAACTTTAATTTCGAAAAATTGTTGAAGCGATATAGCGTGAATCACCGGATTGCCACACCTTACCATCCGCAAACGAGTAGACAAGTTGAAGTGTCCAACCGTCAAATAAAAGAAATTCTCATGAAGACGGTTAGAACGGATAGGAAGGATTGGTCGAGCAAGTTGGATGATGCATTGTGGGCATACCGAACGGCCTACAAAACTCCAATCGGCACAACACCTTACCGATGGTGTATGGAAAGGGTTGTCACTTGCCGATGGAGTTAGCGCATCGGGCATATTGGGCAATCAAGACGGTAAATGCAGATTATAATGAAGTGGGAAAGATGAGAAAGTTGCAATTGAGTGAAATCGAAGAACTTAGAGACGAGGCATATGAGTGTGCATCGGCTTAGAAAGACAAGCTCAAGAAAGTACACGATGCAAAATTGAGGAAGAAAACCTTTGAAGTGGGTTAAAAGGTTTGGTTGTACAACTCAAGACTCAAGATGTTTGCGGGCAAGCTTAAAAGCAAATGGATGGGCCCGTATGTCGTTCGGCGAGTTGGGAGGTTTGGTGATGTAGATATCCAAGATGAGCAAACAAACAAACAACAAACGGTGAATGGCCATCGGTTGAAGCCATACTTGGAGGGGAACGACATAAACAACTTGGAGCTTGAGAAAGCGGGCTACATTCTATGCCCGGTAGACGATGATCAACCATGAGAGGCCCAGGTTTGGTAATGTAAATAGTTAGCATTTTGTTTTGTTTGTTTTGTATAATTGGCACAATTACCGAATTTGCTTGAAGTCCGTGTTTGAAACAAGTGTGGGGATGTTCGGGTCACGAATAATTCTAACATTGTGTTGAGGACAACACGGGACTTTCGAGGGGGTAGGGTAATTTTTATATGTTTTTGAAAATTTTAAAAACACAAAAAATTGAAAAATCTGAAAAAAAATATAAAAAGAAACACTTAAAATCAGAATTTTTGGCGAAGCTTGAATCCCCAGTGTCCACCGTAATTTACGGTGGCACCGTAAGTTACGGTGGGGGTTGAAAATTTGTGGGCTTTACGGTGAAAACCTACTGAGTTACGTTAGGATTTGAGTGCCAGGGTCCACCGTAATTTACGGTGTCCACCGTAATTTACGGTGGACCTGGCGAACTGAAGGGTCGAGCAGGCAGCGTATATACATAAAAAAATAGTAATAATAAGGAAACACGTGATCTATTCCCTGGCCATTCGTTTCTTTCTTTCTCCCCTAACCACAAACAACCTCTATCACTTTCATCCAACCCCACAAGATCTTCTACAAACTCCACAACCCCACAACCTTCATTCTTTCATATCTTTCTCAATTCTTAGCCAAATCAAGTGAAATCTAGGTCTATCTTGACTAATTTTTCACGTACTTGCTGATTTTGAGAAGAGATTTGTGAAAAAACGACATTTTCTGGTTCGAATCACAAACCCTAGGTCCGAAAATTTTGGGGGTTTTTGAAGTTTTTGTTTCACTTGTGTTCTAGCATCTTCAAACAAAGGTATGGAAGTTTATTAGTTATATTTTGATGATGCATTGTGAAGATTAAGGTTGTTTTTAGATATTTGTTCATATCCACTTGCTTGTTCATAGTTTTTGTCATGAAACTTGTTATTTGATCATTGTAATGGTTGTAGATGTAGGATTGATGGTAAAGTAGTGAACTTTTGGGAACCTCTATATTGTAGAGACATCATGCCAAATTTTTGAGAAAATAATTATAAAATTTTTGGTTCACAAACATCTACAACTACAGTAACAAGCAAGTGTGGGGATGTTTTGGAAAAAAGGGTCTAACTTTTCTGTGTTTGGTTGTGTTGTTTGTCTTGAATGTGTGTAGGAAAATGGTAAGAACGAAGGAAAGAGCAGGATCTAGTTTGTCTTCTTCGTCTAAAGGCAAAGGCAAACAGCCGGAAGTACAACCAAAGAAGAGGCAATATTTGGGGAGAGTTAGTGAAAGTGAAAGTGAGGAGGAAGAAATGATGGAGTTAGACCCGGCTGAAAAGCCAAGGTGGGAATCGGGTCCTCTAGATGATCAGCCGGATGAGTGGTAGCCCACACTATTCCATGATAGTATGAATCGGTTAAAAAACAAGGCTGCTGCATTCATCTATGAGAGGGAAGTTCGAGAGGTCGAGTTTGGGCCTTTTAATGTGTTTGCCCAGTTCCGTGCCTTAGGATGGGAGGCGGCACTTAGTTGTTATGATAAGGATAGTAAAAATCTGTTTATGGATGAGATTCAAGAATGGATGGTAACCCTCAAATGCAACAAGTATGATAGGCCATCACAGATGAAGTTGACGGGTGAAGTTAATGGGAGTAAGGTGGAAATGTCGTTTGATACGCTATGGAAATTGGGGAAATACGACAATCTACCTGCTCGTGATGACATGATCCCTAGTCTTGATGATCCGTTGGTTAAACCGGAGAAGCATCCACGTTGGAATGACATGTTAGCGGCTTTGTTCTTGCACGACACTTATAGTGGCATTTTGTACCGGAAGAACTTAAAGATTGAAGCCAAATTGTTGTTAACCATTTGCATTTTGAATGTCATTCCAAGAAGAGGAGATAATGAACAAGTAAGATACCCGAAAGTACCAGTCTTCTATTCGTTGCTCAATGGGTCTCCTCGGTTCCCAATTCGGTATTTGATTATGAACCATCTTTGGATTTTCCAAAACAAGTTGGGGAGGAGCATTATCCCGTATTGCTGAATTATCACGGGATTGATGAAGCAGTTTAAGGCAATCACTTCAGAGGATAGGGGGCAGCGAAAAGGCACAAGCCTTTTGAGATTTCAAAGATGGGTATCGGGTGGACCTACACTCAATCGGAAAGGTATCACAAGCTTAAATCGGAGGGTCAAAGATGGCGAGCATTGAAAGTTGATGCGAGAGCTCTTCTACCGGGTGAAGAGGATGAACCGAAGAGTGATGCGTAACCTCTGAGTGGTGATGAGGATTATGCGGATGAGCCTCATGGTGAGCATGTGGAGGTGGGCCAAGGGGGCCCAAGAGGGGGTTATGGTGGTGTTTTTTATGATTACATGGAACGCTCATATGAGCCGAATTGGGCTTATGATGGCACTATGCAAGAAGTCATTGAGAATCAACGTCCTCCGGCACCCGTTTTTGAGTCATGGTCGGGTTCGGAGCGTACTTTATTTGATCAACAAACAATGATGAGTGCTAGTATGGAGCGGGCCTTAAAGCATAACTTCGATCGTCACGAATCATGGAATCGTGCACATGCTTACTCTCATGAGCTAGAGATGAATAACCGGTATGAAGATGATCAAGCGAGACGGATGCATGCGGATTGGCATGCCGGGTGGCCCGTGGTTGTGGATCCACCTCCGGTGGACTATGCGTCTCTACCACCATACGATGGTAGTGTATCATATCCAACCCCGCCGCTCCATCATTCACAATAACTAGATCCGCGTAAACAACAAGGAGCTTCACAACAAGGTGGAAGTGGTAGCGGTGCATTCGCTTTCGGAGAATGGAACGAGATGATGTCTTCCATTTTCGGACCGTCTCAACCGCGCTACTATTAGTCAGGTCGTGCTCCTTCTTGTATATTTTGTGAATATGTGTTGTTTTGTTATGATTATGGTCGGGTGGATGGGTGGTGTTAGTTTGTGATGTTATGTTTTGGGTTGGAAGAGTTGGTGGTGTAATCTTTAAAAGAAGAAAAATATAAAAAAAAAATATAAAATGAAAAATACCAAAAAGAAATTTGTGGTTTGAGTGTTGAGCTTTCAATTGGTGTTAAAGAGTTTTAGCGATCAAATCCTCCTAAAACCATACATTGGGGTCAATGTATCCCAAGTGTGGGGATGGGGGGAAATTTTTGAAGTTTTTGAAAAATTTTTAAATCAAGCAAAACAATGTGAGAATTTGAACACCTTGGACTAACCCCAAATGATGCACCGGCAACCCTTAATACCCTTTGTTCTTGGTGAGAGTTGAAGCCACACATGTAAATAAATAATACTTATCGTTGATGAGAGTGGCAACGGGTGGGGGTGCATTAGAACTTGTGCCTTAATATGGTTTGAGTCCTTAGTTGAATGTGAATGCAAAAAGGATAAGGGCAATTAGGTAGCCTTGTCTTGGTGAGTGCGAGTGTGGGACTTGGGGGGTCGGACCTCATTAATTATATATATGAGCATGGTTGCGAGAGGGGCGGGGTTTGGACATTTAGTTGCCCATTTTGTGCCTAAAGCCTATCGTTTGTTACCCCTTAGCTAGTTCCTAAAAATTTACCCGACTTGACCCGGTCTTATAGTGTTAGTAGTTTTAATAGTATGTAGATATGTTTGATGTTATGTTGAATGTTTGCTATGAATGATGTTTAAAAAAAAGGCAATGAAAAAGAAAAATAAAAGAGAAATGATGTTTAGTTGTCTTGTACATAGAAGTTTAAGTTTGGTAGTTATTTGTTGTTTCATTGTGTAATAAAAGACCGGGTTAAATTCTTCGCTACTTCATATATATTCCATTTCCTGCCCATTCGCCTAGCCTCGTTACAAACTTAAAAGCCCCTTTGATTTGCATTCATATTTAGCTCTTGTAGGAGGAGGACCGATTTAGGTACAAGCCTATAGTTGTGAACCACCCGTTTGCCTTTTGTGTGTCTAGCTAGTCTTTGCTAGTGCTTACTTGTAGCCGAGAGGAGAGATTTAGTGAGGGGTGTGTTGTTTGGGTGTTAAGAAAGGGTTAGTAAAAGGACTACATGTTTATGCTTGGTTTATATTGATCGTTTGTTTTGAAAATGGTTTGATGAGTTGCTTGGGACAAGCAATGGTTAAGTGTGGGGATGTAACGGGTGGTCCATAGGACAACCCTTAATGATGTTAAAAGACGAGTTTATCCCTCACTTGATCGAGTAATTATCTTGAATTAGATAACTACAGTTGCTTATGTTTCAGGTACACTTTGGAGCTTAAAAGGGTCAAATTGCTGCTATGAACGGATTGGAGTGGAACGGGTGATACATGGAAGGAAAGGAGAGAAGAAACAAAGAAGTCAGGGCTCCACCGTAATTTACGGTGAATACCGTAAATTACGGTGGCCCTGAAAACCTGCATTTCTCCACCGTAACTCAGTAGCATCTCACCGTAGCAATTTGAAGTCCACCGTAAGTTACGGTGGCTACCGTAAGTTACGGTGGAGATGACGGGAAAAAGTGTAACTGCTCATTAAAACCGTTTTTGATGGTGTCTTTTCACATTATTCATGATTGGACAGTTTCTCTGCACTTGGGGGGCGATTTTGGCTGGTTCTTGTTGGTTTCAAACATTTCTAAACATTTGTTTTGTGTTTTTGATTCGTATGAACTTGAACATTGAAGTTATGATGATCAACCGAACAATGTCCGGCTAAATTTGTGGTGATTATCTTAGGTGAAGGTTTTCTGAAACTCTTGTGTGTTTGTTCCTTTATTTCTAGAATGATAACTTTGTGTTTGCTTTGATTATCATGGTGTATGAGTAATTGATTGTAGCTTGTTAATTGGTATTGCAAGTCTAGTCTAAATCGTACGTTCTTGGTGTCGTTGACAATCGAGATATCACGGGAAGGGTTAGGGTTGGATATTGATTGATTGATCATCGGGAAACAACCTCGCATTCATATAATCCGAGTACTTTGTTCTCTTTTATCACAACAATTGTTTATACACGAGTTATGTCTATGTAACTCTTTCTAGTTGGAATTTCACACAAGTGTTAAAAGAAACTGAATCCTAAGATGGTCATTGTTCTCATAATCTGAATTAAACATCCAATCTTGATTAGTAAGTAATTGATAATTTAGTTTTCTAAAACAACATTCCAAATCATTGATCTTTAATTTCTGCATATTAGGTTAATTGTAGTTAAATTGCAAAGCTATAACATAAACACATTTTCCACATACTCCCTGAGTTCGATACCCATTTACCACTATCTATTAGTTGTTATTTGGATTAAATTTGCGTGTACTACGACAACACGTCACACCTCCCTCGTTAAATTGTTAAATTATGGTGGTAGGTATTGAACCACGGCAACCACGACCCTCCCATTTGAAAGTTTTAAGACAAAATTAAATTAAAAAATAAAAAGGATAGTGATTTGGGTCATGACTACACTTTTAGGGTAGTGGTTTTGGATGGTGGATTAGAGATGGATAACATGATACCTATGTGGAGGGTCATGGTAGTCATCAGGGTCATAACCACACCCTATAGCCTTATTAACCAGTTCTAGCGGTTATTTTCTCCGTTGTTAAACTGGTTATTGCTTTAACTAGTTTGGTTATTCACTCTAAGTGGTTCGACTAATAACCGGCTATTCTCAATTCTTTTTTTCATTTTTTAGTTAACTGGTACATCTGTTAAAAATAACCAATTACCATCATAGATATCTATAATCAATTACGACCCGACAATTAATATTAACTAGGAACCGGTTACTGGTCTATCGAATATTAACCAATTCCAGTTAACAAACTTGCTTTTTTGCTCACCTCTAGGCTTTAGGCATAGGGACGTGGTTGATCAGGCATGACCCTGTACTTTAGAGTCTTCTTTGTCTTTTCTAACAAGTTGAGGTGACGATGTTAATGATTTGTTGGAAAATGGATTGGTTTTAGTTTATTTATTATGAATATTTGTTGAAGGATAAAAGAATAAAAATAAAAATGATTATAGATGAAACATGTATGGCAAAATAAGTAAGTTAAATGAATTTATAACGTAATTCTAGCTTTTTGTTAAACCTTATGATAAAACTATCTAAAAATAATCTTCATTTGAAATGTACTTTTGGTGTATTTGTGTTGGTACATATTTTATATGTTTGCCACTGTGCGAATAGACTAGATAGAGCATGTGTTGAATATTGTATAGAACTGTGTGTATAAAGGATAAGATTTAGTATGGAACAAAGTCCATCCGGACGGATGGACAACATGTTCATCCATTAAACCCCATCCGCCATAGGTTCAACATTGTAAAGGCCCATCCGGACGGATGGACATAGGTTCATTCGGGGTTCCCACTTGGACAAGCTTTTGATTCCCTATGGGGAGATGCTGTCCAACTGGTTTGCGGGTATGTAACTTCCATATTTTAATAAGAAACTAGATTATAAGTGACTGTTCGGTGTCGTTTCTCTATCTTCTACTCGTTTCTTATCACCGAACTGATCATCTCGGGACCAAAGCTCTGTCAAATTTTTTGAATTTTTTTGGACATTTGGGATATCTGATATCCGAAATATTAAAATAGTTATTTTTATTAATATTTATTAAAACTAAATATATATATACCCTATTCTAGAAACATTCACCCACTTTGGCTTCAAGTTTCACCCCCCATACGCACGACCTACCCCACTCCGTCAATAAAGTTAACTTCCTATAATTGTCATAAGTATTTGGTAAGAAAGAAGTATTGTATGTGATACGTTGGTTATCATGATACTTTATTATTCTAAAGTAATCGGAGTAGTTGGATGCAAGTATCATATATCAACATGTACATACATAAATGTTAGTATTGAAAATCAAATGTTAAACCACTATAAAGTGTTTATATTTAGACAATTAAATAGAAGTAGATTCCTTAGTAACACTTTTGTATTATAAGTTAAAAGGGCTTAAGCTCATCACACATTTCTGATAGTATATCTTATCAAGCTGGATAGCTCTGAATGAAACATCACAGAGAAAATATATATGATGATAAGCTCGTGGAAAGCGGGGAAACCTAGCCAACTTCAGCTGCATTTTAAAATCTCCACTGATTATTACCCATATCAATTGATGGTGTTACTTCCGAAGAACCCCCAGTTGTTGTTCTTTCATGTAAGTTTGATTGGACCGGAAGTTGAGTAATATAACTTGATCGTATTTGGAGATTGTGTATACGCTATTCAAGAACGCACGAAGAGTGTGGTTTTTACTTACTCTTGTAATAATGATAAAAGTTCCTAGTTCCAGATCCGCTTTAATGTTATCGAGTGCACTAAAACTTACATGTAGCCCAAGTTTTGCAAGTGAATCGGTGTTATTTTGGTATATATTTGTATGTTAGAAGTTTTGAGTTGCGAGTGGTTTGTTTCCAATATGTGAGTTGCAGGTGGTTTGTTCCTAGTTCCAGATCCGCTTTAATGTTATCGTGTGCACTACTATTAGGGCTATTTTTGTACGTGTCTTCAACCCTCTAGGCTCATTTGTTCTTACAATGTGTTCAACCCTCTAAAACAAAAAAAAAATTGTTAGATTTTCATTATAAATTTATATGAGAATCAAAATGAAAATAATAAATGGTAAAAAGGGCAAGGAAAACTTACCATGCCAACACTATGGTTGTCCATCCTACGAACACAAGCTAAATCCACCACTGTCTTAATACATTTGATGACAATGGCCATTTGAAGTTCTACCACAAAGAAACTATGATGTCTAAATACTTTAATACTAACTCAAGGATTTGAATTAACAGGCATGAATTAAAACTTAGTATTTAAATTTAATATTTCTCTCTCTAGATACCCCCTCTCTCTGTCTCTTGTTGGTTCTCTCTAGAGAATGAGCCCGTCGTAGTTCCACCACCACCATAGGTGACCAAAACTTTAGAGAGAAAGTAAACCTTTAGAGATATTAAGGAGAGAAACCCATTAGAGTGGGAAAGAAAAGGTGTGATCAAAAAGGCTGAGATTATGAGATTAAGAGGACTTGAGGACACCTAGCATTATAAGATAGGATACGATACGATACGTGGAGATGTAAAGATTAATGTTGCAGGAGAGAGTTGTACATGATGCTTTACTACACATGTACAAAACAGCTACAGTAACATTATGACACAAACCAAACATTGCAATTTAAAATATATATTAGTTGTGTATATACACACAACTATAAGTCCATACATGTGTGTACAACTTGTATTTGATAAAGAAGTAGAAGAGAAAACTGTTAACTGAACGTGGGACAATATGATCCGAAAGCAAGCAAGCAAATGTCTAAGGGTTGGTAACTACGAGAACCGTGCTTTCCACCCAAAAAACTCAAGGTGGGAGACGACGATAAAGGTGATTGACACGACATGATAATACCTTAACAAAAGCCAACAAACCTATAAAATAAATTCAGATATTGGACACATTTACAAATATGATAAATGTTTAACAAGAGTAAGCTAGGCATTAGGGGTGTGCAAAAAAACCCGAATCCGAAACCAAATTCGAATTATCCAAAATTTCAGATTTCCGAAAATTTTGAAATTCGGATATCCAAAAATTCGGATGCGATTCGGATACCATTTTTGAAATTTTTTTGGATATTTCGGATATCCGAAATACTAAAATAGTTATTTTTATTAATATTCATTATAACTAAGTATATATACCATATTCTAGAAACATTCACCCAATTTGGCTTCAAGTTTCACCCCATACGCACGACCTACCCCACTCCGTCAATAAAGTTAACTACCTATAATTGTCATAAGTATTTGGCAAGAAAGAAGTATTGTATTTGATACGTTGGTTATCATGATACTTTATTATTCTAAAGTAATCGGAGTTGTTGGATGCAAGTATCATATATCAACATGAACATACATAAATGTTAGTATTTAAAATCAAATGTTAAACCACTATAAAGTGTTCATATTTACACAATTAAATAGAAGTAGATTCCTTAGTAACACTTTTGTATTATTAGTTAAAAGGGCTTAAGCTCAGCACGCATTTCTGATAGTATATCTTATCAAGCTGGATAGCTTCGAATGAAACATCACAGAGAAAATATATATGATGATAAGCTCGTGGAAAGCGGGGAAACCTAGCCAACTTCAGCTGAATTTTAAAATCTCCACTGATTATTACCCATATGAATTGATGGTCTTTCTTCCCAAGAACCCCAGTTGTTATTCTTTCATGTAAGTTTGATTAGTCCGGAAGTTGAGTAATATAACTTGATCGTATTTGGAGATTGTGTATACGCTATTCAAGAATGCACGAAAGTGTGGTTTTTACTTACTCTTGTAATAATGAAAAAACTTCCAAGTTCCGGATCCGCTTTAATGTTATCGGGTGCACTAAAACTTACATGTAACCCAAGTTTTGCAAGTGAATCGGTGTTATTTTGGTATATATTCAACCGCATACTTTGTATGTTAGTAGTTTTGAGCTGTGGGTGGTTTGTATCCAATATGTGAGTAGCAATATATAAGTAAATAATGAAAGAAATTCCAAGAAGAATGAAAATTATTAGGGCTACTGTTAGGGCTATTTTTGTACGTGTCTTCAATCCTCTAGGCTCATTTGTTCTTACAATGACTTCAACCCTCTAAAACAATTTTTTTTTTCGGTTTTCATTATAAATTTATATGAGAATCAACATGAAAATAATAAATGGTAAAAAGGGCAAGGAAAACTTACCATGCCAATACTATGGTTGTCCATCCTACGAACACAAGCTAAATCCACCACTGTCTTAATGCATTTGATGATAATGGCCATTTGAAGTTCTTTCACAAAGAAACTATGATGTTTAAATACTTTAATACTAACTCAAGAATTCGAATTAACGAGCATGATTTAGAACTTAGTATTTAAATTGAACTATTTCTCTCTCTAGATACCCCCTCTCTCTGTCTCTTGTTGGTTCTCTTTAGAGAATGAGCCTATTGTAGTTCCACCACCACCATAGAGACCAAAACTTTAGAGAGAAAGTAAACCTTTAGAGATATTAGGGAGAGAAACCCATTAGAGTGGGAAATAAAAGGTGTGATCAAAAAGGCTGAGACTATGAGATTAAGAGGACTTGAGGACACCTAGCATTATAAGATAGGAAAAGATATGTGGAGATGTAAAGATTAATGTTGCAGGAGAGAGTTGTACATGATGCTTTACTACACATGTACAAAACAGCTACAGTAACATTAAGACACAAACCAAACTTTGCAATTTAAAATATATATTAGTTATATATATATATATATATATATATACACACACAACTATAAGTCCATACATGTGTGTACAACTTGTATTTGTTAAAGAAGTAGAAGAGAAAACTGTTACCTGAACGTGGGACAATATGATTCGAAAGCAAGCAAATGTCTAAGGGTTGGTAACTGCGAGAATAGTGGTTTCCACTCAAAAAACTCAAGGTGGGAGACGGCGATATAGGTGATTGACACGACTTGATAATACTTTAACAAAAGCCAACAAATCTATAAAATAAATTCAGATATTGGACACATTTACAAATATGATAAATGTTTAACAAGAGTAAGCTAGGCATTAGAGGTGTGCAAAAAAACCCGAATCCTAAACCAAATTCGAATTATCCAAAATTTTGGATATCCGAAAATTTGGAAATTCGGATATCCGAAAATTCGGATTCGTTTCGGATACCAGTTTTGAAATTTTTTGGATATTTCGGATATCTGATATCCGAAATATTAAGATAGTTATTTTTATTAATATTTATTTTAACTAAATATATATACCCTATTCTAGAAACATTCACCCAATTTGGCTTCAAGTTTCACCCCCCATACGCACGACCTACCCCACTCCGTCAATAAAGTTAACTTCCTATAATTGTCATAAATATTTGGCAAGAAAGAAGTATTGTATGTGATACGTTGGTTATCATGATACTTTATTATTCTAAAGTGATCGGAGTAGTTGGATGCAAGTATCATATATCAACATGTACATACATAAATGTTAGTATTTAAAATCAAATGTTAAACCACTATAAAGTGTTTATATTTAGACAATTAAATAGAAGTAGATTCCTTAGTAACACTTTTGTATTATAAGTTAAAAGGGCTTAAGCTCATCACACATTTCTGATAGTATATCTTAACAAGCTGGATAGCTCCGAATGAAACATCACAGAGAAAATATGTATGATGATAAGCTCGTGGAAAGCGGGGAAACCTAGCCAACTTCAACTGCATTTTAAAATCTCCACTAATTACTACCCATATGAATTGATGGTCTTTCTTCCCAAGAACCCCAATTGTTGTTCTTTCATGTAAGTTTGATTGGTCCGGAAGTTGAGTAATATAACTTGATTGTATTTGGAGATTGTGTATACGCTATTCAAGAACGCACGAAGAGTGTGGTTTTTACTTACTCTTGTAATAATGATAAAAGTTCCTAGGTCCGGATCCGCTTTAATGTTATCGGGTGCACTAAAACTTACATGCAACCCAAGTTTTGCAAGTGAATCGGTGTTATTTTGGGATATATTTGTATGTTAGTAGTTTTGAGCTACGGGTGGTTTGTATCCAATATGTGAGTAGCAATATATAAGTAAATAATGAAAGAAATTCTAAGAAGAATGAAATTTGTTAGGGCTACTATTAGGGCTATTTTTGTACGTGTCTTCAACCCTCTAGGCTCATTTGTTCTTACAATGTCTTCAACCCTCTAAAACAAAAAAAAATTGTTCGATTTTCATTATAAATTTATATGAGAATCAAAATGAAAATAATAAATGGTAAAAAGCGCAAGGAAAACTTACCATGCCAATACTATGGTTGTCCATCCTACGAACACAAGCTAAATCCACCACCATCTTAATGCATTTGATGACAAAGGCCATTTGAAGTTCTACCACAAAGAAACTATGATGTTTAAATACTTTAATGCTAACTCAAGAATTTGAATTAACGAGCATGATTTAGAACTTAGTATTTAAATTGAACTATTTCTCTCTCTAGATACTCCCTCTCTCTGTATCTTGTTGGTTCTCTCTAGAGAATGAGCCCGTCGTAGTTCCACCACCACCATAGGTGACCAAAACTACAGAGAGAAAGTAAACCTTTAGAAATATTAGGGAGAGAAACCCATTATAGTGGGAAAGAAAATGTGTGATAAAAAAGGCTGAGATTATGGGATAAAGAGGACTTGAGGACACTTAGGATTATAAGATAGGATATGATACGTGGAGATGTAAGAATAATTTGCAGGAGAGAGTTGTACATGATGTTTTACTACACATGTACAAAACAGCTACAGTAACATTAAGACACAAACCAAACTTTGCAATTTAAAATATATATTAGTTATATATACACACACAACTATAAGTCCATACATGTGTGTACAACTTGTATTTGATATAGAAGTAGAAGAGAAAACTGTTACCCGAACGTGGGACAATATGATCCGAAAGCAAGAAGATGTCAAAGGTTGGTAACTGCGAGAACCGTGGTTTCCACCCAAAAAACTCAAGGTGGGAGACGATGATAGAGGTGATTGACACGACTTGATAATACTTTAACAAAAGCCAACAAATCTATAAAATGAATTCAGATATTGGACACATTTACAAATATGATAAATGTTTAACAAGAGTAAGCTAGGTATTCGGGGTGTGCAAAAAAACCCGAATCCGAAAGCAAATTCGAATTATCCAAAATTTCGGATATCTGAAAATTCGGAGTCGTTTCGGATACCAGTTTTGAATTTTTTTTGATATTTCGGATATCCGATATCCGAAATATTAAAATAGTTATTTTTATTAATATTTATTATAACTAAATATATATATATATACACCCTATTCTAGAAACATTCACCCATCTTGGCTTCAAGTTTCACCCCCCATACGCACGACCTACCCCACTCCGTCAATAAAGTTAACTTCCTATAATTGTCATAAATATTTGGCAAGAAAGAAGTATTGTATGTGATACGTTGGTTATCATGATACTTTATTATTCTAAAGTGATCGGAGTAGTTGGATGCAAGTATCATATATCAACATGTACATACATAAATGTTAGTATTGAAAATCAAATGTTAAACCACTATAAAGTGTTTATATTTAGACAATTAAATAGAAGTAGATTCCTTAGTAACACTTTTGTATTATAAGTTAAAAGGGCTTAAGCTCATCACACATTTCTGATAGTATATCTTATCAAGCTGGATAGCTTCGAATGAAACATCACAGAGAAAATATATATGATGATAAGCTCGTGAAAAGCGGGGTAACCTAGCCAACTTCAGCTGCATTTTAAAATCTCCACTGATTATTACCCATATGAATTGATGGTGTTTCTTCTGAAGAACCCCCAGTTGTTGTTTTTTCATGTAAGTTTGATTGGTCTGGAAGTTGAGTAATATAACTTGATCGTATTTGGAGATTGTGTATACACTATTCAAGAACGCACGAAAAGTGTGGTTTTTTACTTACTCTTGTAATAATGATAAAAGTTCCTAGTTCCGGATCTGCTTTAATGTTGTCGGGTGCACTAAAACTTACATGCAGCCCAAGTTTTGCAAGTGAATCGGTGTTATTTTGGTATATATTCAACGACATACTTTGTATGTTAGTAGTTTTGAGCTGCGGTGGTTTGTATCCAATATGTGTGTAGCAATATATAAGTAAATAATGAAAAAAATTCCCAGAAGAATGAAAATTATTAGGGCTACTATTAGGGCTATTTTTTACGTGTCTTCAACCCTCTAGGCTCATTTGTTCTTACAATGTCTTCAACCCTCTAAAACAAAAAAAAATTGTTCGATTTTCATTATAAATTTATATGAGAATCAAAATGAAAATAATAAATGGTAAAAAGGGTAAGGAAAACTTACCATGCCAATACTATGGTTGTCCATCCTACAAACACAAGCTAAATCCACCACCGTCTTAATGCATTTGATGACAATGGCCATTTGAAGTTCTACCACAAAGAAACTATGATGTTTAAATACTTTAATACTAACTCAAGAATTTGAATTAAGTATAATATATCGCCGGAGATAATATTCCTGCCAAATTGAGAGGAGAAGGCTGTGCGATCTCTCGAAGGTGAGAGATCTGGAGAAAGTGTAGAGGCGAAGACTTCAAAATACAGCAAAAATTCGAAATAGTATTGGGGGTGGGGGCGGGGGCGGTTGAAGGGTTGAACGTGTAGAAATGAAATTCCGGTTTTTCTTCCTTTTTTATTTATAAAGTTCAAAAGCACACCCTTGAATTTTCTTCAATTAATATTGTCTTCACTTGGGGTTTAAATTTTGGTTAGTTTTACATGCCCTGCTTGCAGTGTACACATATAATGTATATATGTGTAGGCACTCGGGGGGAAGAGGTGAAATGGTACTAACGTTAACGTTATTTTACTAATTTCGTCAAAATAACGTTAAAAGCGGCGGATGGTTAATCATGCGTGGTGATGTTGACAGCTGAAAGACACGGGGGTACATGCACCAATCAGTCTCTGTCCCGATTGTTTGAGTGTTATGTGTCTTAGGTCCAAGGCTTGATACAAAACTACAATCGAGTCGGGGGTCTCACTGGAAACAGTCTCTCTATTCCTACGGGGTAGAGGTAAGGCTGTCTACATCTACCCTCCTCAGACTATACCTTATCTTTGCTATTGGTGGGATTTACTGAGTATGATGATGATGATGATGATGATGATGATGATGATGATTTCGGTTAGTTTTACGCTAGGGGTATGGGGGTTATGGTTGAGTTATTATTAGCCATATAGGATCATTATTTATGCATTACACCACCTCCCTCATTAAATTATGGTGGTTCGCAGGGATTAAACCACGACAACCACGACCCTCTCATTTGAAAGTTTTAAGTCAAAAATAAATTAAAAAAAATAAAAAGAATAGTGGTTTGGGTCATAACCACACCCATAGGATAGTGGTTTTGGATGGTGGATTAGAGATGGATGACATGATAGCTATGTTGAGGGTCATGGTAGTCATAAGGGTCATGACCACACCCTATAGCCTTATTAACCAGTTTCAGCGGTTATTTTCTCCGTTGTTAAACTGGTTATTTCTTTAACTGGTTTGGTTATTCACTATAACCGGTTCGTTTAATAACTGGCTATTCTCAATTCTTTTTCATTTTTTAGTTAATTGGTACATCGGTTAAAAATAACTTGTTACCATCATATATATCTATAATCAATTTACAACCCGACAGTTAATATTAACTAGGAATCGGTTACTGGTCTATCGGGTATTAACCAATTCCAGTTAACAACCAGTTCTGGTTAATAAATCGGTTTTTTTCTTACCTCTAGGCTTGAAGAAACACTTATTTAATTGATCGGAATCAATTGAACCAGGGGGTTTGGATCTGCATAAAAGGGTTGAGTTTTCTCGTTTGATTCGGGGGTGAACGGTCTCCTTCTTCGAACAATAACTGCAAAACAACAGCCGTTAGACTCGCCACGGGGAGAATGGGGGTTCTCTCCGTGACCACCCTCTGGCGTGAGAATAAGTACAGGTTTTGATGAAGAAGAAGAAGTAATAGTAAAGTGAAGTGAGAGTAACTTGAGAAATTGTACCTGAATTATCCTTTATTTATAGCCGAAGTTTGGGCGGGAAAGTTTGTTGACGGAGAACGTAATGGAAAGTAATTTCCGTAAGCAGCGGGTGTGTGTGCACATGGATCGTGGTCATGATCAACGGCTGGGGTGATGCCACGTGGAAAGTGGGCAAGTGTGGATCTTCCTACAATTTGGTGCCATCATCGTGACTTTGAGGAGTGCCTAGGATGATGCCACGTGGCCATTCGGTTATAACCGAATGGTTATGCACGATAAAGCCTTCTAGAAGGATTACAGCTGTAATCCTATGTGGCTCTTCCTCATGCTAATTCTGTTATGACAGAAAGGTTATTTTTGTCCAAGTTTGGGTGATCTTTGCACAGAGATATTGTTGGGATCTTATCCTATCTGTTGCATGAGATCTGACGCAAGGATTTATTAGTTCCTTTTGGCGCGCGGATGTTAACTACTGTTTTTCTTTTTAAGTTTTCTTTTAGAAACACTGCGCGACCGCGCAAGGTTCATTCTAAAGAGAGCTCATTGAGAAAGTTGTGGTATGGTCTCAAGCACATGTGCAAGGTTTTTGGGACCATACCCCTTCAAGTCCCCCCAGTCTAGTGTTGCTCTTATACAAATAAGTGGAGCACTGAACTATAAGAGGTGGGTGATTTTTGCTGTAGAGTTTTTGGGCGCGAAAAATGGAGAATCTTCTTGGGGAAGATACTCTTTCTCATCATTTCGATTTTGAAAATCTTGACTTTTGGCAGGTGAAAGGGTGCAGTGATGACTGTTGACGTGTGATAGCCTTTCGCTTGTCAGTTGTACGTCGTTGATCGTGGCTTCCACGCGCGCGTGAACTCGCGTCATTGTTATTCCCACTCGCCCCTGGTGCTTCGATAACCGTGTTTTCTCTGAAAAAGGTGTTTTAGCGGTTTTCTAGGTTATTGATGGCGGTGGGTATATAAATCACTTAATTGCCTTTGTTTCCTTATTTTCTGCTCTTGGGTCTTCTTCGTCTTCTCCGTTAATTTCTTGAAGAAACATGCAATTTCCCCCTTTATGTCAACCGGAGAACACCTCGAAGACTCTTCTGAAGAGATGTCGTCTGGTCTTCCACCATTGAAGTGGCCGAAAGAAACTTTCGATGGTATGGTTCGAAACTGGAAGTTTCCTGACAGTTGGGATGCTCGATATCTTGAAGAAGGTCAGACGGCGGCAGACGCTCCGGCCGGATACATTACTCTTTTTTGGGATTTTTTTCTCTGCATAACGAAGTTCTTTCTTGACATTCTTTCGTATTACAAGTTTCATATCTCCCAAATGCATCCTATAGGAATTGTTCGGGTTCGACACTTCGAATTTGTATGCCGGGGAATGCATATTGAGCCGACGGTTAATCGTTTCCGTGTATTCCATCAAATGCATTATTCACAGGGGTTTTATTCCTTTATTCAACGTGCTTCGGCAAAGAAGATCTTGTTGAACCCCCCAAAATCCTTTCAAGATTGGAAGCCAAAATTCTTTTTTATTAAAGCCGGAGTGATCCCGTTGAAGATGGTTTTCAGGGGTAAAGAAGATGTTGTAACAGAGACTATACAAACTCCTTTCTCGGAGGCTTGGTACCAGGACATAAAGGACGTTCTATCGATTGCTCTGCCAGAAAAAGCCCTGGTTGGTGCTGGTATGAGCCTTTGTTGGCGGATGAATCGAGAAGACAAACCGGTGTACATGGAGGGTGACAGCATTAAGATTCTAGATCTCTTTCCCTCTTTTCTTCTCTCTTTTTTTTTGAATTTGCCCCTTTTTCCCTTTTGTAGTTGTCTCTTTATATGTTGTTGGCTTCGAGAGAGAAGGTGGGAAGATGGCCACCGTTCCAAAGAGGGCAAATGAGGAGCTTTGGTATCTTCAGATTGTTAAGAGTTTTGTTCTTCCGCGGGATGAAGATTTGTCCGCGCAACCCCCCACAGACGCTGGTAATTTTACTATGATTCTTTTTGAAATTACAATATTATTTTTTGCTGCTTTTGCGCGTAACTTTTGCAAGATTTGCTTTTTCCAGTATGTGAGTTGTCTAAACTGGGCATAGGCCCTGAAAAGAAAAAATGTGCGCCAGCTGCCACTGCTGCGTCGAGAAAGAATGATGCTGAGAAGGCTCAATCGTTAAAAGCCAAAAATGTTAAAGGAGAGAAGAAAGGTACGCGCCATTCCTCTGACTCCTGGTGTGATTATGTAGTGGTGTCTGACTCATTGGAGGGACTTGCGCCTGTAGTTGTGAAGAAGCCAAAGGCGGAACCTAGGGATACTGCTGACATCCCTCCTTTAAATCCTGAGGACCCAATTGACTTAGAGTCAAGTCCAGAGCCTTTGTTGAAGACAAAGGCGGGAAAAAGAAAACAGACAGACGATGAGGCTGAAGGGCAGCCTGCCAAGAAGGTTCAAAGAAAAAAGAGCACCAGAAGGGGCAATCTTGATGCCTTTATTGCGAAACCTCCTCCAGGTAAGCGGATGTGTGCAAAATACAACATATAAATTACATCAAATGTGGCATAAAACTAACCCTTTTTAGTACTAATGTTGGAAAACGTGTGTTTTTGTCTTCCTTTTGTATTTTCAGGATTAAATGAGCTCAAATGAACAAAAGAAGCAAAAAGGCAGCTAAATCTAACATATATACAAGAAAAGGAAGAAATGTGGCATGCCCGACCCCCCTGACATCATCTTCCCAAGAAAAAAACAAGAGATCAGAAGACTGAACATGTGACACCCCAGGATAACCGGGAAAACCTTGCAACCTAACTAGCTTCCTCAGTGAGTGCCATCAAATTTCGGGACGAAATTTCTTTCAACTTGGGGATGATGTGACAACTCGAAATCTAGAACCTTTCGTTGTGTCTTGATGTAACTTGCTCGTACTTTATGTGACTAGTTAACCGATCAAACTTAATGATAATGTGAACCTTTATGTGATATGTGCTTTATTATGTGTGCATTGTATGTATATATGTATATGTTACATGCGAGCCGAGAACCCAACACGAAACAACAAGGACCCGACTCGAGACCATGTGGTCTCGAGTGAACCGTAACCATTAGGCCGGTTTGGGCCTTTGGCCGGTTGGGCCATTGGGCCGAAAACCCTTAGCCGAAACCCATGAAGGGTGCAACATTTGGAGCTAATATATATACCACACCTTAGTTAAACCTTGTCATTTGTTGAAACATCACACACACACTCTCCTATCTTCTCTCTCACTAGAACTCTAGAACACAAACACACCTCCAAGCTCTCGGATCCACTCGGTTGGCACAAGAACTCTCGGATTTGGACTTTGGATCGGCACACACACACACTCCACCAACCGGTTAGTATTTATCATGTTTATTGATTGATGTTTGTTGTTGATTACATGATAATATGGGTAATATGATTCAACTAGTGTAAGATATGTTTGATGATGTTTATGTGTGTTAAAAAGCTTTAATGTTGAATGTGTTGCTAAAAGAACTCATGATATCTTATGAACAAGTATTACACAAAACCCTTGATTATTGATATTATGAAAAACCGGTTTTGTTTATGTGAAGTACTATGATAATCGGATAGGTGTAGATATGATTTTGAGATGTTTTGATGAGTATGTTAAGTATGTTTCATTATGGTTCATAATTTTACTAGAACAAAGGTTGATTATGTGATGAATATGTTTGAATATTTGAAGAACACTTTGAATGATAGTTGAAGATATGAAAACCCTTGTGATTTTTGATCCACTTTGACTAATAGCCTGATTAGGAAAACTGTTAGTGGAATTCTATTGGTTGTTTCCTGATTTGGGCCTGATTACATTGTACCATTAAGCTGACCATATCTGCATCAACACGTGAACATGAAAACGACAGCTACCGACTCGCAATCACCCAGTTGCGACTCGCAACCACAGCGTGATGACTCGAGACCACGCGGTTGCGACTCGCAACCATAACAGGACAAGCCGAGACCACAGGTTACGAGTCCCGTTGCGACTCGAGACCTCAGCATCACAAGCCGAAACCATGGTTGCGACACCGGTTGCGACTCGCAACCACCTGAGATCAGCACACACAGCATGACTCGAGACCATGCTTGCGAGTCCGGTTGCGACTCGAGACCACACTTTTGGGCCTAGGTTAGTGGGCCGGACTTGGGAACTTCTGTGCTTCTATACGTGTTGTTTGGGCCTGTTGTCACACCCCAACCGATGGCGGAATCATCGGGGCGCGGCACTGAGCGAAACAGATTGTTCAGAAGTTTCCACAACAACTATCATACAATTCAGTTATATAACACGTCCCATACCGTGTCCCAAACAATAACAAGTTATCATAGAAATCATCTAAACAATATGGGAACTGTTCCGACAACTCAAATTCTTAGTTATTACAGACCGAATTTAAATATTGTTTTAAGACTTCTAGACGGCTAACTGTAAATCTTACTGACTACAGGTGCCAGTACAAGATCTACAGATAATTATGGCCCTGGAGCAGTTACGTGGACACTGTCCTAAGGTCACTGGCTCCTAGAAGCTTATTATTGCCTCGCTTCCCTAGCACGCTAGTAGCTTAAACACCTGTCACATACGTTAAAATAAAAGTCAATACATATAATGTAAAGGTGAGTACACAAGTTTGATATAGCATATATAGTTCGAAAAGTTTACGCATAACCAAGCACGTACACAAGGGCAAACGATGCATGTAAATTATCAACATGGGACCATCGATACCAACGACTTCAAGTTGACTGTCCGAGACAGTTCGCAATACATGATTACCACCGTAATCCATGCAAGTAATTGTCCTTAGCAACCCCCGTGTGTACGGGTGCTGAGTCCAAACTATAGTACTACGTTGCTAAAGCAGGTAGATAGCACTCCACGTGTAAACATAATAAACATCAATCATTTAGACAAGTAATACATGCAAGTAGGTTAGCGTTCAAATAGTTTGTGTTGTTTGTGAATTTGATAGGTTACGTATGTAACACCCAAAAGTGCTGAAAGCAAAAAGGGATCGGGTATACTCACAGTGGTTGATTGTGGATTTGAAGGGAGCACAGAGAATAGGTTAGCCTGAATAGTTCGATAACACAACGATGAGTAACGCGGAAAAAGTGAACAGTGGAAACTGGATCGGATAGACCAATCGATCGGACAGCTGTTCGATCGAGTGGGCTGTTCGATTGGTTTGAAAGTCCGTTCGAACATCCATTCGATCGGCCGGCTGGCTTGATCGGCTGGTTCCTTCAAGTGGATTGTTTCTTCCTTTGATGAGAAGGATGTGTTTGTGTATGATGGTTGTACTACCTTTCAAGTTGGCCGATCGAACAGCTGTTCGATCGGTTAGCCCAACCGATCGGTTAGCACTTCATTGTTTTCAAGTCTGTCACTCGATCGGTTGGCATGCTCGATCGGGTGACATTCCAATGTTTCGAAAAGTCTAAGTGTTTTGAAGTATAGTATCTCATGATTCGAGTAGTAATGTTTATAATCGAGTGGCGTAGTCGATCGAACAGAACCCTTGTCAATACTACACTTCATGAGTTTGTGGGACTAAGTGCTAGTCGATCGGTTAGCCTAACCGATCGGCTGGCTTAGTCGTTCGGTTGGGCTGTTCGATCGAACAGCCTAGCCGTTCGGCCAGCTTCTCGATTCGGTTAACCTTTCACTTAACACTTGGTTATTCCCGTTACTTGGTGATGTTTTAGAGATATTTTGACTACGAGTTGAACCACAAAGCTGAAGTCCCTACTTAGTTTACTGACTCGAGCAGGAATCACCCAAGCTCGGTCAGAGACGGTTTGGAACCTAAGTTTAACGTTTAACCCGAAATCGGTATATCTCTCGGTAAAACCCGAATCTTGAACCATGTGTTTGTTTAGATTGATTTATAAATCGGTTCAAGTCTCGTTTTCACCCTTTTGAGTGTAAAAGAGTTGAAAGATAGATGAAAACTCATCTTCCAATCCTTTTTCACCGTGAAATGTTAAGATCTTTGGAAGATTTTAGGTTATTTATGTGGAAATCGGTTAGATCTAAGTTATTCATGGTGGAATGATGCCAAAACTTAGTGTTCTTGAAGAACACATGATGACATCACCCAAGAACACCTAGATCTTGGTGATTTCATGGATGAAATCCAAGTTTTGAAAGATAGAAAGATGGAGAATCGATTAATGAACAAAAACGTACAAGGATTAGAGCGAAATACTTACCGGTTTGAGAGAAATCTGAGATTTAGTGAGAAGAAGAGGCTGGTCGGTCAGAGCTTTTCCAAAAGTGGAAAGTTTGACAAGGACAGCCCTATTTATAGGCTTCCAAAAGAGGAAAGGGTCAGCTGATCGAACAGCATCCCTGATCGAGCAGCTGCCCGATCGAACAGCCTGTTCGATCGGCTAGCCTGTTCGATCAGGTTGCCCTGTTCGATCGGCTAGCCTGTTCGATCAGGTTGCCCTGTTCGATTGGCTCGCCTTGTTTTGAGTGTTTCGCGACGATTTTTGATATTTCGACTTCGATGAACGATGATTTGAGAATGATAGAATTCCTAATCAAATTACTTTTAGTCTCAACTACTATATCTAACATACAAGCATCCTTACAACCATTTCGGGTTCGATTTCCATTGAGTTTGATTCACCTTTGAGTCTTGATTGATTTTGATTGATTCACCACACACTTTAACATAAAAGTAAACATGCACAAGTAACACATAAGGCACACACACACGTATAAAAAGTACTAAAATCCCCACACTTGAGTTCGATGATTGATTTGATTCACCTTGGTTATTGATTGATTAGCTTTATTGCGTTGTTACTTCCTACCATTCACAGTCGGTCGTTGATTCACAGTTCGATTATCGGTCGATTAGTTTGATTATACAACACTTACTCCAAATAATACGAAAATCAAAATGAAACTAAAATGAAATTAATCTTTATTGATCTTTAATTCCAATAACAGTCAACTCTTGACTTTGACTTTGACTTTTGGAAAACACGGGGTGTTACAGTCTCCCCTCCTTTAGGGAATTTCGTCCCGAAATTAGGCCGAGAACCGTACATCGCCGTGTGATTTACCAATTTGATGCTTCAGATCTATCTGAACAACTGCGGGTACTTGGCCTTCATGTCACTTTCGAGTTCCCAAGTGAACTCCGCGCCTCGTTTGCCTTCCCATCGTACTTTTACAATAGGGATGTGAGAGCGTCTGAGTTGCTTGGTCTGTCGGTCCATGATTTCGACAGGCTTTTCCACGAAGTGTAGCGTCTCATTGACCTGAAGATCGTCGAGTGGTATTATCGCGTCGTGGTCGGCTACGCATTTTCGAAGGTTTGAAATATGGAAAGTCGGGTGGACATTGCTGAGTTCCTCCGGTAATTCGAGTTTGTAGGCAACTTTACCGATCCTTTCCAGAATCTTAAAAGGTCCAACAAATCGAGGCGCAAGTTTCCCTCTTTTGCCGAATCGGACTACTCCCTTCCAAGGTGATACCTTTAGGAGCACGTAGTCGCCAACTGCAAATTCGCGGGGCTTGCGTCGTTTATCGGCGTACATCTTTTGTCTGTCCCGGGCCTTTACCAAGTTTTCCCTTATCTGGTGGATCTTGTCAGTCGTTTCTTGCAGAATCTCGGGCCCAGTCAATTGTGAATGACCGACCTCGTGCCATACAATAGGCGAGCGACATCTCCTACCATACAAGGCTTCGAAAGGTGCCATTTCGATGCTGGAGTGATAGCTATTATTGTACGAAAATTCGACCAACGGTAGGTGTTTGCTCCAACTACCACCAAAATCGATAACACACGCACGGAGCATGTCTTCAATAGTACGAATCGTCCTTTCCGTCTGCCCGTCGGTTTGCGGGTGGAATGCGGTACTCAAATTCAGCGTCGTACCAAGAGCTGCCTGAAAAGTTTCCCACAATCTCGATGTAAACCGAGCATCGCGATCAGAAATGATGTCTCGAGGCGTACCATGATTCTTAATGATCTCGTCGGTGTAGATTTGGGCTAGCTTGGCCACCTTGTAGTCTTCTCGTATTGGCAGAAAGTGGGCTGATTTGGTTAGACGGTCGACTATAACCCAAATACTGTCGTGACCTGATGGCGTGGTCGGAAGCTTAGTTATGAAATCCATAGCTATGCTTTCCCACTTCCATACGGGTATCGGCGGTTGTTCGAGTAAGCCTGAAGGTCTTTGGTGTTCAGCCTTGACTCTTGCACAAGTTAAACAGCTACCAACATATAGAGCAATATCCCTTTTCATCCCAGGCCACCAGTACTTGTAGCGAAGGTCCTGGTACATTTTGTCCGCACCGGGATGAATGGAATATCGGGATTTGTGGGCTTCGTTCATGATGATCTTTCGCAAATCTGTCCTCCTCGGAACCCAGATTCGGTCCAGATAATAGAATATCCCGTTGGCTTTGCTCACGAGCTGAGTTCCATCGTGATAGATTCGTTCTTTCTTCAACGTACGCTCGTTAAAGCAAGCGTGTTGTGCTTCGCGGATGAGAGCTTCGAGGTTATACTGAGCCTGGATGTTTCGAACACCTATCACGTAATTCTTTCTGCTGAGGGCGTCTGCAACTACATTCGCCTTGCCTGGGTGATAACGGATCTCACAGTCGTAATCGTTGAGAAGTTCTACCCATCGGCGTTGACGCATATTGAGTTCTCTCTGGTTAAAGATATGTTGTAGGCTCTTGTGATCGGTGAAGATCGTGCACTTTGTACCATACAGGTAGTGTCGCCAAATCTTTAAGGCAAAGACAACTGCGCCTAGCTCGAGGTCATGGGTTGTGTAGTTCTTCTCGTGGATTTTGAGCTGTCGAGATGCGTAAGCTATAACCTTGTCTCGTTGCATGAGAACACAGCCAAGTCCAAGGTTTGAAGCATCACAATAGACAACGAAGTCATCGCTTCCGTCCGGCAGTGTAAGAACTGGTGCATGGCACAGCATGTGTTTGAGGGTTTGGAAAGCAGTCTCCTGCGCGGTTCCCCACACAAAAGGCTTGTCTTTATGAGTAAGGGAGGTAAGCGGTACAGCAATCTTTGAGAATCCTTCGATGAATCGCCGGTAGTAACCGGCTAATCCGAGAAAAGAGCGAACTTCTGACGGATTCTTTGGCGTAACCCATCCCTTGACTGCCTCAATCTTTGCAGGATCAACGTGTATACCCCGACTATTCACAATATGACCCAGAAATTGAACTTCCTCCAGCCAGAACTCACACTTGGAGAACTTGGCGTAGAGTTGGTTTCCCTGAAGCAACTCGAGAACCAATCGCAAATGCTGCGCATGTTCGGCCCTCGATCTGGAATAGATCAGGACATCGTCGATAAATACAATGACGAAACGGTCTAAGAACGGTTTACACACGCGATTCATCAGATCCATAAAGACCGCGGGTGCGTTGGTCAAACCAAAAGGCATGACAACAAATTCGTAGTGGCCGTATCGGGTTCGAAAAGCGGTTTTGGGTATGTCTTCCTCTTGAATCCGCAACTGATGGTAGCCTGAACGTAGATCAATCTTGGAGAAACACTGAGCACCTTGTAATTGGTCAAACAGATCATCGATTCTTGGTAAGGGGTATCGGTTCTTGATGGTCAGCTTGTTCAATTCCCGGTAATCGATGCACATTCGGAACGACCCGTCCTTCTTTTTGACGAAAAGGACCGGTGCGCCCCATGGAGAGGTGCTCGGGCGAATGAAGCCTTTTTCAAGTAACTCTTGGAGTTGGTTTGAGAGTTCTCGCATCTCAGATGGAGCGAGTCGATACGGAGCTTTGGCCACTGGGTTAGCTCCTGGAATAAGGTCGATTCGAAAGTCGATATCACGACTTGGAGGTAATCCAGGAAGATCATCAGGGAACACCTGAGGAAATTCTCGGACAACAGGAACATCCTTGACTTCAACTTTCTTTTTCTTGTCCGTCTCCGCTACAACAATGTTGGCCAAAAAGGCTCGATATTCCTTGCGGAGATATTTGCGAGCTTGAAGACAGGACATGAGCTTGAGATCTTTTGCAGTAGTTTCACCATAAACACATAGAATATCACCACTAGCTAGCACAAAACGAATCATCTTATCGGAACACACAACTTCAGCACGGTTTTCACGAAGAAAGTCCATGCCTACTATGACATCGAAACTTCCGAGCTGCATTGGAATGAGATTAATCGGGAATATATGATTGTTGAGCTCGAGAGTACAATCACGGAGCACAGAATTAACAGCAATGGTTCTTCCGGTAGCGACTTCTACTTCGAAGGGTGACGAAAGATAAGAGCGCTTACGTCTAAGAAGTTTCTCAAACTCAAATGACACAAAGCAGTTATCGGCTCCAGTATCAAACAAACATGATGCATATATACCATTCACAAGGAACGTACCATTGACCACGTTGTTATCAGCTTGAGCCTGGCGTGCGTTGATGTTGAAAGTTCTGGCGTGAGCGGCTTGTTGTTGAGGCTGCTGTTGTTGTTGCTGGGGTTGTTGAGCTTCTTGTTTCACCACTCTGTTCGGGCACCGGTTTGCGAAGTGGTTAGGGTCACCACACGCAAAGCAGGTCCGAACATTGTTCGCTGGGGCCTGTGCAGCTTGAGGAGCTTGAGGAGCAGGTAGCAGGGCTTGGTTAACAGCGGCTTGAGCTTGCGTTTGACGAGGACCATAGCGGCAACTCGCAGTGAAATGCCCGTAAACGTTGCAGTGGACACAGAAACGGCAGGCCACACCCACCGGGTGATGATAAGAACATGTAGCACAGAGTGGGTGGGGGCCGGTGTACGCACGCTTAGCTGGCGGCGCATTGATCACTGGCGCAGTGCGCTGTGGTTGTTGCTGTTGTGGCGGTACTGACTGAAGAGGAGCAGCATTGGTTGCGGCGGCGCAATTCTTGTTCTTCTTTCTTCTTCTCGAGGACTTGGAGGCTTGAGCAGTAGGGTTGTTGGTTGATGCGGTAGTAACTTGATGCAACGACTTGGATGGCTTATCCCAGACACCAGCCTTAACTCGCTTGTCGTTAATCTCGGCAGCGAGTAGGTAGGTTTCCTCGATTGATGCGGGTTTGGCGGCGAACACATAATCTGCAACACAATCCGGAAGAGCACGGATGTATTTCTTGATGGTCATTTCGGGAGTCTTGACCTGGTCTGGACAGATAATGCTCAGTTGTTTGAAACGGGCGGTGAGACCAGCGTTGTCGCCCTCCTTCTGCTTGATGGTCCAGAACTCATCCTCCAACTTTTGGCGTTCGTGGGGAGGACAGAACTCGTCCAGCATGATAGCCTTCAGTTCCTCCCACGTCAGCTCGTAGGCAGCGTTGTTCCCGCGCTTATTCCTTTCGGCTGTCCACCAGTCCAATGCCCGCGACTGGAAGACACCGGTAGCATTGAGAGTTCGAAGATGATCCGGGCATCCGCTTTGACGAAGGGTAACTTCCACTGAGTCAAACCAGTGAAATAAGCCTGTAGGGCCCTCTTCACCGGTGAACTCCTTCGGTCCACATGCCTTAATTTGCTTGAAACTGAACGGAGTTTTGCTGGGCTCAGTGAGGGTTCGGGATTCTTCCGACGACTTGCTGGAGTTTTCGTACACCTCACTGACAGCTTTCGCTACAGACCTCGAGATGAGCTTGGCGAGACGTCGGTCTCTCTTTTCCTGACGGGTAAGGTTTTGGCGGATTCTTGATGATGACGACATGGTCTGCAATAGACATCGCCATAGGGCTCAACACAACGAATTCGAATCTCGCACGTCTTAGTTTACTAAAGCTTAGAATCACGTCGCATCTCACGTCACATAACACATATAAACACATAAGCACATAATCATAGAGGCACATAAGCACAGAAGCAATTAGGGCACATAAGCAATTTAGCAAATAGAGCACTTAATTTCCTAAACACGTACGCACTTTTATCACAGAGGATGTCAGAAAACAGAAACCTATAACCACAAGTCGAGTGTCGTTCGCTTTGCATATCGGATGGCATCACGTTGTATCGTCTAACTTAGTCGTATAACGTAGCATAGCACACTGGTTTCGTTTAGATCACATCAACAGGGGTTTGAATCGAGATAGGATAGCAACAAAGGTCACGCAGATTGATAACAAATGGAGTAACCAACGAATCTTAAAACACGTAAACAGGTAAATCATATAAAATCAACAAAGCAACACTCAAAATCGGAAAATGGATTGTCTGCGGCTACTAGACTTTGGCTAACCATGGCAATTTAACTATTCACAGTTGACTTGTCGTCACTTTCGACTCTAGGGGACATGTTTCTGCCTCGATTCTTGGGCATTATGCATGCGCATTCTAGGCCATACTCGTGAGTTCAGGTCGTTGGAGTCCGTCAATTGCCTTGGCGAGATAAAATAATGTCGGAATAACTGCCAAGGTTAGGGTTTCACCCCTAGCTTAGCAATTTCTTCCTTGTTTTAAGAAAATTTAGAGGAAAGTTTTCATCAAATTACGGGTTTCAGCCCTAATTTGGTATAATTCTCCCCTGTTTGTTGATAGAAATTCACACAAAATAATTGGCGAAATTTGTAATTTAGGCAGGAATTTGCGGGTTTCACTCCTAATCCCGTCCAAACTACAAAATTTGGCTCGGAGTTCGGATGTAATGATAGAATAGAAGGAAACAACATAAAATAAGCACATAGTCTTGGTCTCTTGGTTCCTAACTATAGTCTAGGTCTCTAAGACAGCGATCCGGACTAGATCGTGTCTAACCTAATTCCCTATAGTTATGGCTCTGATACCAATCTGTCACACCCCAACCGATGGCGGAATCATCGGGGCGCGGCACTGAGCGAAACAGATTGTTCAGAAGTTTCCACAACAACTATCATACAATTCAGTTATATAACACGTCCCATACCGTGTCCCAAACAATAACAAGTTATCATAGAAATCATCTAAACAATATGGGAACTGTTCCGACAACTCAAATTCTTAGTTATTACAGACCGAATTTAAATATTGTTTTAAGACTTCTAGACGGCTAACTGTAAATCTTACAGACTACAGGTGCCAGTACAAGATCTACAGATAATTATGGCCCTGGAGCAGTTACGTGGACACTGTCCTAAGGTCACTGGCTCCTAGAAGCTTATTATTGCCTCGCTTCCCTAGCACGCTAGTAGCTTAAACACCTGTCACATACGTTAAAATAAAAGTCAATACATATAATGTAAAGGTGAGTACACAAGTTTGATATAGCATATATAGTTCGAAAAGTTTACGCATAACCAAGCACGTACACAAGGGCAAACGATGCATGTAAATTATCAACATGGGACCATCGATACCAACGACTTCAAGTTGACTGTCCGAGACAGTTCGCAATACATGATTACCACCGTAATCCATGCAAGTAATTGTCCTTAGCAACCCCCGTGTGTACGGGTGCTGAGTCCAAACTATAGTACTACGTTGCTAAAGCAGGTAGATAGCACTCCACGTGTAAACATAATAAACAGCAATCATTTAGACAAGTAATACATGCAAGTAGGTTAGCGTTCAAATAGTTTGTGTTGTTTGTGAATTTGATAGGTTACGTATGTAACACCCAAAAGTGCTGAAAGCAAAAAGGGATCGGGTATACTCACAGTGGTTGATTGTGGATTTGAAGGGAGCACAGAGAATAGGTTAGCCTGAATAGTTCGATAACACAACGATGAGTAACGCGGAAAAAGTGAACAGTGGAAACTGGATCGGATAGACCAATCGATCGGACAGCTGTTCGATTGAGTGGGCTGTTCGATTGGTTTGAAAGTCCGTTCGAACATCCATTCGATCGGCCGGCTGGCTTGATCGGCTGGTTCCTTCAATTGGATTGTTTCTTCCTTTGATGAGAAGGATGTGTTTGTGTATGATGGTTGTACTACCTTTCAAGTTGGCCGATCGAACAGCTGTTCGATCGGTTAGCCCAACCGATCGGTTAGCACTTCATTGTTTTCAAGTCTGTCACTCGATCGGTTGGCATGCTCGATCGGGTGACATTCCAATGTTTCGAAAAGTCTAAGTGTTTTGAAGTATAGTATCTCATGATTCGAGTAGTAATGTTTATAATCGAGTGGCGTAGTCGATCGAACAGAACCCTTGTCAATACTACACTTCATGAGTTTGTGGGACTAAGTGCTAGTCGATCGGTTAGCCTAACCGATCGGCTGGCTTAGTCGTTCGGTTGGGCTGTTCGATCGAACAGCCTAGCCGTTCGGCCAGCTTCTCGATTCGGTTAACCTTTCACTTAACACTTGGTTATTCCCGTTACTTGGTGATGTTTTAGAGATATTTTGACTACGAGTTGAACCACAAAGCTGAAGTCCCTACTTAGTTTACTGACTCGAGCAGGAATCACCCAAGCTCGGTCAGAGACGGTTTGGAACCTAAGTTTAACGTTTAACCCGAAATCGGTATATCTCTCGGTAAAACCCGAATCTTGAACCATGTGTTTGTTTAGATTGATTTATAAATCGGTTCAAGTCTCGTTTTCACCCTTTTGAGTGTAAAAGAGTTGAAAGATAGATGAAAACTCATCTTCCAATCCTTTTTCACCGTGAAATGTTAAGATCTTTGGAAGATTTTAGGTTATTTATGTGGAAATCGGTTAGATCTAAGTTATTCATGGTGGAATGATGCCAAAACTTAGTGTTCTTGAAGAACACATGATGACATCACCCAAGAACACCTAGATCTTGGTGATTTCATGGATGAAATCCAAGTTTTGAAAGATAGAAAGATGGAGAATCGATTAATGAACAAAAACGTACAAGGATTAGAGCGAAATACTTACCGGTTTGAGAGAAATCTGAGATTTAGTGAGAAGAAGAGGCTGGTCGGTCAGAGCTTTTCCAAAAGTGGAAAGTTTGACAAGGACAGCCCTATTTATAGGCTTCCAAAAGAGGAAAGGGTCAGCTGATCGAACAGCATCCCTGATCGAGCAGCTGCCCGATCGAACAGCCTGTTCGATCGGCTAGCCTGTTCGATCAGGTTGCCCTGTTCGATCGGCTAGCCTGTTCGATCAGGTTGCCCTGTTCGATTGGCTCGCCTTGTTTTGAGTGTTTCGCGACGATTTTTGATATTTCGACTTCGATGAACGATGATTTGAGAATGATAGAATTCCTAATCAAATTACTTTTAGTCTCAACTACTATATCTAACATACAAGCATCCTTACAACCATTTCGGGTTCGATTTCCATTGAGTTTGATTCACCTTTGAGTCTTGATTGATTTTGATTGATTCACCACACACTTTAACATAAAAGTAAACATGCACAAGTAACACATAAGGCACACACACACGTATAAAAAGTACTAAAATCCCCACACTTGAGTTCGATGATTGATTTGATTCACCTTGGTTATTGATTGATTAGCTTTATTGCGTTGTTACTTCCTACCATTCACAGTCGGTCGTTGATTCACAGTTCGATTATCGGTCGATTAGTTTGATTATACAACACTTACTCCAAATAATACGAAAATCAAAATGAAACTAAAATGAAATTAATCTTTATTGATCTTTAATTCCAATAACAGTCAACTCTTGACTTTGACTTTGACTTTTGGAAAACACGGGGTGTTACACCTGTTATCACGAGCCCAACTGTTTGGGCCTCACACTTGGACCTTGGGTTTGTATATAACTGTCAAATGTGAAACTGTGCACTGTTGTTAAACTGCCATGATAGAAACTGTATGCCGTAACTGCTACTTGTACGTGCACTGCTTGGTTCGAATCTGATTATAAGTGATATCCGTGTTAGGACGTTATTGACTACTTGCGACTTGATTGACTTTCTGTGATTAACTGCCGAGCAAACCAAGGTGAGTTCACACCCTCTACAAAGCATGGGATTCCCTGGGTTGGGAACGGGGTTAAGGAACGTGGATTCCTCGTCCTCCTTGGGTAGGACGTCAGTGGTTCAGGAATGTGATTCCTCGTCCGGATGGACGGATTAACGTACTAGACTAAAACTCTATCACGAAGTCCCTCCTTTTTGTATCGACTAATCGCCGGGCCAATGGCGAGCGGGTCATTAGTTAGATAGCGCTATTTAGGTCTGACAAGCCTCACACCGTGCCGCAGAGGACGGGCGTGAACTAATGGATCTGGGGCACGTCAATGATGATAGACATTGATGTTTTTCAGGGCACTTAAACATGACTACAGTCAGCAGTCGATATGGTAACGAGTCTAGTGTACGCATGGGGTAGCCCCCACGGCCGAAATGCCTGATAACTAAACATGGGGTAGCCCCCACGGCTGGTGTGCCGGAGTAACTGGGAATGAACATGTCACGTTTTAAACTATGGGGTAACCCCCACGGCAGGATGCCAGTTAAAGTAAACTGTTTTTGAAACAACTAAAACGAACACCCAACCGTGAACTCACTCAACTAGTTGTTGACTCGTTACTACATGCTTTGCAGGACCATAGGTACTCAGTTGGAGCTTGCATGGAGGAGGGTCGTTGTGGGACACGGATTGCTACGTGCTATGTTAAACTTGAAACTTTTGAACTTATGTTATAACTTTAAACTTATGCTTCCGCTTGCAACTTAACTTGTTTGTTTTGAAACACCAATCGTATTGGTTAAACTATTACAACTGTTTATATGCTTGTTCAGTATGATTGGTGGCTGGATCCTGGTCAGTCACGCCTCCAAGCGGTAGTACTCCGCAGGTGGGATTTTGGGGGTGTGACAGATTGGTATCAGAGCCATTGGTTATAGTGAACTTGGTTTTAATAAAGGAGAAACGTTTTTGTTAAAACCAGACTATAACCGGTTTAGTGCTCAACGGTCCACAACGACACTTCGCTCCTCATGCAAGGCTCGACGTTCTAGGTAATATGGTGTATGTATATTGCCTACTTGTTGGTTACATAGTACATTGCTCATGGTATGCTTGATTAGTATAACTACTGTTGTTTGAACACGTGCGTGCTTACTCTGTCCTACTATCGTGCTTTCGCGAACCTCTCTCACACGTATTACTTTTATTATGAAGAACCATGTCTGGACGCGTTAACATGACACAAGCCCAGTTGACGGCTTTGATCAACGAACGAGTTGCCGCAGCGCTTGCAGCTGCAAACGCAGGAGGTATATCCTGCAGTCCGAAATTGTTCTAGGATCATTTGGATCCTACTCTCGTGAACCAACCTTTGTGTTAAACTCTGTCTTTCTTTCACCTACCTTAGGTCAATATGCTCAGGCACCGGTGTGCACTTTTAAGACCTTTATGGACTGTCGACCCACAACTTTTAGCGGAACTGAAGGAGCAGTAGGTCTCCTACACTGGTTTGAGAAACTGGAATCTGTGTTCGAAATGTGTGAATGCCCTGAGGCGCGCAGGGTGAAGTATGCTACTGGTTCTCTCGAGGGTTTGGCCCTCACGTGGTGGAATGCTCAAGTGCAGATGCTGGGGTTGGTTGCTGCCAACGCCACCCCATGGGAAAACTTCAAGGAAATGATCAGGGAGGAATACTGCAGTCGTGACGACATTCACAAGCTGGAAGATGAGTTCTACAACCTCAAGATGTCGGGGTCAGAGATTGAGGCATACACTAAGAGATCGCATGAGCTAGCCTTGTTGTGTCCTACTATGGTGGATCCTCCGTATAAGCGAATTGAACTCTACCTCAAGGGCTTGGTGCCAGAAATCCAAAGTCATGTGACTTCAGCAAACTTGACTACTATTCAGCAGGTTGTACAGTTGGCTCACCGTCTCACTGACCAAGCGGTGGAGCAGAACAAGTTACCGAAGCGTATAGGTGCTGCAACTACTACTGGTACTTCTAATGGGGACAAACGGAAATGGGATGGAACTTCAAGTAGGGGTTCAACTTCTGTGCAATCTCAGTCTCAGCAGAGAAAGACGGACGATCACAAGAGCCCCAGTCAGCAATCGTCTGGTGGTCAAAGTCATGGTGGATACAAGGGGAATCACCCCAAATGCAATCGTTGCAACCTACACCACAGTGGGCCATGCACCAGGGGCAACTGTCATCGGTGCAACAAGCCTGGTCATGTTGCAAAGGATTGCAGGAGCGCATACCCCGCCAATCAGAATCGTCAGCAACCTCAGCAGAACCAGCGACAGCAGCAGGGTAACAACAAAGGATGCTTTCCGTGTGGAGCTGAAGGCCACTTCAAGAAAGATTGTCCCCAACTGAACAACAACAACAACAACAACAACAACAACAATCAGGGGAATGGTAACAATGGGAACAACAACAACAATGGTGCTAGGGGGCGTGTGTTCGTGATTGGTCAAGGTGAAGCAAGGAATGATCCCAACGTGGTGACGGGTAAGTTCCTTCTCGACGACTTTTATGTTACAGTCTTATTTGATTCGGGTGCCGATACTAGCTATGTGTCACTAGAAGTTAGTAAGATGCTTAAGCGTATTCCTACACCCCTGAGCGACAAGCACAGTGTAGAGCTAGCTAATGGTAAGAGTTTGGAAGCCTCACACGTAGTCAAGGGTTGCCAGCTTATTCTCGCTAACCAGACCTTCTCTGTTGATCTTATTCCTATTGTCTTGGGTAGTTTCGACGTTGTCATTGGGATGGATTGGTTATCCCAACACCGAGCAGAGATTCTTTGCAACGAGAAGATCGTTCGTATTCCTGGTTTAGGTAGTGAACCTCTCATGATTCGTGGCGACAAGAGAAGTGCTGTTGAGAACATCATCTCTCTTCTTAAGGCCCAGAAATGCTTACGAAAGGGCCACACTGCGATTTTGGCTCTAGTTACTGACACCACAGAAAAAGAGAAGAAGTTAGAAGATTTTCCCGTTGTACGCGACTATCCTGAGGTATTCCCTGAGGAATTACCTGGTCTTCCGCCCCATCGCCAAGTCGAGTTTCAGATTGAACTAGCTCCTGGAGCTGCGCCTGTAGCCCGTGCACCTTATCGATTAGCGCCATCAGAATTGGAAGAACTCTCCACGCAACTACAAGAACTCTTGGATAAGGGTTTCATTCGTCCTAGCTCATCGCCTTGGGGAGCCCCAGTACTTTTTGTGAAAAAGAAGGACGGTACCTTCAGAATGTGTATCGACTATCGTGAACTCAACAAGGTGACTGTGAAGAATCGTTATCCTCTACCGCGTATTGACGACTTGTTCGACCAGTTGCAGGGGTCGAGCTACTATTCAAAGATCGATCTGAGATCGGGATATCACCAGTTGAGAGTTCGAGAAGAGGATGTCTCTAAGACAGCCTTTAGGACTCGATATGGGCACTATGAGTTTCTGGTCATGCCGTTTGGGCTGACGAACGCACCGGCAGTTTTTATGGATTTGATGAACCGAGTTTGCAAGCCGTACCTGGACAAGTTTGTTATAGTCTTCATCGACGACATCCTGATCTATTCTAAGAGCAAAGAGGAGCACGAACAACATCTACGACTTATTCTGGAACTCCTTCAGAAGGAACAACTTTACGCGAAGTTCTCGAAATGCGACTTCTGGCTTCGTGAAGTCCATTTCCTAGGGCATGTGGTGAACAAGGATGGGATTCACGTTGATCCGTCCAAAGTGGACTCTATTAAGAACTGGCCTGCGCCTCGCACACCAAAGGAAATTCGCCAATTTTTGGGATTGGCAGGTTACTACAGGAGATTCATTAAGGATTTCTCTAAGATTGCGCAGCCTCTGACCTTGCTAACACAGAAAGGCGTTGTCTATCATTGGGGAAATGCACAAGAGTTAGCTTTTCAGCATCTAAAGGATAGACTTTGTAGTGCACCTATCCTTTCACTGCCAGAGGGCACAGAAGATTTTGTGGTTTACTGTGATGCATCAATTCAGGGTCTTGGTTGTGTATTGATGCAACGAGATAAAGTCATAGCCTACGCCTCACGACAACTCAAAGTTCACGAGAAGAACTACACTACGCATGATTTAGAGCTGGGAGCTGTTGTTTTCGCACTTAAGTTATGGCGGCATTACCTTTACGGAACCAAGTGCGCCATCTACACCGACCACAGAAGTTTAGAACACATATTCAAGCAGAAGGAACTGAATATGCGACAGCGACGATGGGTCGAACTGCTGAATGATTACGAGTGCTCTATCAGGTATCACCCGGGCAAGGCCAATGTTGTGGCAGACGCCCTCAGTCGAAAGGACACTGCGCCTAAGCGCGTAAGATCTCTACAACTCACGATCCATTCTAGTCTACCTTCGCAAATACGAGCTGCTCAGATAGAAGCACTGAAACCAGAAAACGTTAGAGCTGAAGCTCTGCGCGGGTCAAGACAACGTTTAGAACAGAAGGAAGACGGTGCTTATTACGTAACAGGACGCATTTGGGTCCCACTCTATGGCGACTTACGAGAACTTGTGATGGATGAAGCGCACAAATCTCGCTACTCGGTACACCCCGGTTCGGATAAGATGTACCACGATATTAAAACTACGTATTGGTGGCCTAGCATGAAGGCCCACATAGCAACTTACGTCAGCAAGTGTTTGACTTGTGCGCGAGTCAAGACGGAATATCAGAAACCCTCAGGCCTACTTCAGCAACCAGAGATACCACAATGGAAATGGGAGCAAATTTCCATGGATTTCGTTACTGGCCTACCTAGATCACAGCGCGGAAATGATACTATCTGGGTGATCGTGGATCGACTCACGAAATCCGCACACTTTTTGGCAATCAAGGAGACGGATAAGTTCTCCACTTTAGCAGAAATATACCTCAAGGAAGTTGTTTCGAGGCACGGGGTGCCCACTTCTATCATCTCTGATCGAGATGCACGTTTTACTTCGGAACTGTGGCAAGCAATGCACAAGTCTTTTGGCTCACGTCTTGATATGAGCACAGCGTATCACCCACAGACGGACGGGCAGTCCGAGTGAACTATTCAGACATTAGAAGACATGCTTCGCGCTTGTGTAATCGACTTTGGCAACAGCTGGGAAAGGCATCTGCCACTTGTGGAATTTTCATACAATAACAGCTACCACACCAGCATTAAAGCTGCTCCGTTTGAGGCATTGTACGGACGTAAATGCCGGTCACCCCTCTGTTGGGCAGAGGTAGGAGATAGTCAAATCACTGGTCCAGAACATGTGGTGGACACTACTGAACGGATTGCTCAAATACGACAACGCATGGCGGCCGCTCGTGACCGTCAAAAGGCATACGCCGATAAGGGCAGGAAACCACTTGAGCTCCAGGTTGGGGAGCGGGTATTACTCAAAGTTTCACCCTGGAAGGGTGTGGTTCGTTTTGGTAAACGAGGCAAACTCAACCCACGATACGTTGGACCTTTCGAAATCCTTGAGAAAATAGGCAAGGTGGCCTACAGACTGAACTTACCAGCAGAACTCGGTGCAGTTCACAACGTTTTCCACGTGTCAAATCTGAAGAAGTGTCTGTCAGATGAGACGCACGTAGTTCCTCTGAAGGAACTCACGATCGACGAACAGTTGAAATTCGTCGAAGAACCAGTCGAAATCACGGACCGGGATGTTAAGGTCCTAAAGAACACTAGAATACCTCTTGTTCGAGTTCGTTGGAACTCACGTCGCGGCCCAGAGTTTACCTGGGAGCGCGAAGATCGGATGAAACAAAAGTATCCCCAACTGTTTGAGAACAGTACAAACGCTACTGAGGCTGAAGCTACGGAATTTCGGGACGAAATTCCAGATCAACGGGGGGTGGATGTGACACCCCAGGATAACCGGGAAAACCTTGCAACCTAACTAGCTTCCTCAGTGAGTGCCATCAAATTTCGGGACGAAATTTCTTTCAACTTGGGGATGATGTGACAACTCGAAATCTAGAACCTTTCGTTGTGTCTTGATGTAACTTGCTCGTACGTTATGTGACTAGTTAACCGATCAAACTTAATGATAATGTGAACCTTTATGTGATATGTGCTTTATTATGTGTGCATTGTATGTATATATGTATATGTTACATGCGAGCCGAGAACCCAACACGAAACAACAAGGACCCGACTCGAGACCATGTGGTCTCGAGTGAACCGTAACCATTAGGCCGGTTTGGGCCTTTGGCCGGTTGGGCCATTGGGCCGAAAACCCTTAGCCGAAACCCATGAAGGGTGCAACATTTGGAGCTAATATATATACCACACCTTAGTTAAACCTTGTCATTTGTTGAAACATCACACACACACACTCTCCTATCTTCTCTCTCACTAGAACTCTAGAACACAAACACACCTCCAAGCTCTCGGATCCACTCGGTTGGCACAAGAACTCTCGGATTTGGACTTTGGATCGGCACACACACACACTCCACCAACCGGTTAGTATTTATCATGTTTATTGATTGATGTTTGTTGTTGATTACATGATAATATGGGTAATATGATTCAACTAGTGTAAGATATGTTTGATGATGTTTATGTGTGTTAAAAAGCTTTAATGTTGAATGTGTTGCTAAAAGAACTCATGATATCTTATGAACAAGTATTACACAAAACCCTTGATTATTGATATTATGAAAAACCGGTTTTGTTTATGTGAAGTACTATGATAATCGGATAGGTGTAGATATGATTTTGAGATGTTTTGATGAGTATGTTAAGTATGTTTCATTATGGTTCATAATTTTACTAGAACAAAGGTTGATTATGTGATGAATATGTTTGAATATTTGAAGAACACTTTGAATGATAGTTGAAGATATGAAAACCCTTGTGATTTTTGATCCACTTTGACTAATAGCCTGATTAGGAAAACTGTTAGTGGAATTCTATTGGTTGTTTCCTGATTTGGGCCTGATTACATTGTACCATTAAGCTGACCATATCTGCATCAACACGTGAACATGAAAACGACAGCTACCGACTCGCAATCACCCAGTTGCGACTCGCAACCACAGCGTGATGACTCGAGACCACGCGGTTGCGACTCGCAACCATAACAGGACAAGCCGAGACCACAGGTTACGAGTCCCGTTGCGACTCGAGACCTCAGCATCACAAGCCGAAACCATGGTTGCGACACCGGTTGCGACTCGCAACCACCTGAGATCAGCACACACAGCATGACTCGAGACCATGCTTGCGAGTCCGGTTGCGACTCGAGACCACACTTTTGGGCCTAGGTTAGTGGGCCGGACTTGGGAACTTCTGTGCTTCTATACGTGTTGTTTGGGCCTGTTATCACGAGCCCAACTGTTTGGGCCTCACACTTGGACCTTGGGTTTGTATATAACTGTCAAATGTGAAACTGTGCACTGTTGTTAAACTGCCATGATAGAAACTGTATGCCGTAACTGCTACTTGTACGTGCACTGCTTGGTTCGAATCTGATTATAAGTGATATCCGTGTTAGGACGTTATTGACTACTTGCGACTTGATTGACTTTCTGTGATTAACTGCCGAGCAAACCAAGGTGAGTTCACACCCTCTACAAAGCATGGGATTCCCTGGGTTGGGAACGGGGTTAAGGAACGTGGATTCCTCGTCCTCCTTGGGTAGGACGTCAGTGGTTCAGGAATGTGATTCCTCGTCCGGATGGACGGATTAACGTACTAGACTAAAACTCTATCACGAAGTCCCTCCTTTTTGTATCGACTAATCGCCGGGCCAATGGCGAGCGGGTCATTAGTTAGATAGCGCTATTTAGGTCTGACAAGCCTCACACCGTGCCGCAGAGGACGGGCGTGAACTAATGGATCTGGGGCACGTCAATGATGATAGACATTGATGTTTTTCAGGGCACTTAAACATGACTACAGTCAGCAGTCGATATGGTAACGAGTCTAGTGTACGCATGGGGTAGCCCCCACGGCCGAAATGCCTGATAACTAAACATGGGGTAGCCCCCACGGCTGGTGTGCCGGAGTAACTGGGAATGAACATGTCACGTTTTAAACTATGGGGTAACCCCCACGGCAGGATGCCAGTTAAAGTAAACTGTTTTCGAAACAACTAAAACGAACACCCAACCGTGAACTCACTCAACTAGTTGTTGACTTGTTACTACATGCTTTGCAGGACCATAGGTACTCAGTTGGAGCTTGCATGGAGGAGGGTCGTTGTGGGACACGGATTGCTACGTGCTATGTTAAACTTGAAACTTTTGAACTTATGTTATAACTTTAAACTTATGCTTCCGCTTGCAACTTAACTTGTTTGTTTTGAAACACCAATCGTATTGGTTAAACTATTACAACTGTTTATATGCTTGTTCAGTATGATTGGTGGCTGGATCCTGGTCAGTCACGCCTCCAAGCGGTAGTACTCCGCAGGTGGGATTTTGGGGGTGTGACAGAACACTCCCCGTGCTCAATGAGCACGGGGGCGTGCCCAAGTGTCTGCAGAAAAGATAAAGTTGTAGAAGCTTCTATCACCCACCACGGGGGCGTACCCAGCGGACACGGGGCCATGGTCAACTCTAAGATTCGCAGAATCTGGGGAAATCTTGATAGTCCAGATACGCTTCTGCACACGGGGTCGTGCCCAGCGGACACATGGGCATGGTCAACTAATGCAGACAAACTGCAATTAATGAAGAAAGAAAAGGAGGAATGACACGGGGCCGTGCCCGAGCTTCTGTGCAGGCTATAAATAGGGGTGCTTGGCTCATTTGCAAACCATCCCTTGGCACACCACCTCTCTCACACTTCACCCACACTCCACCACCACCACAACACCATCATCCACCACCATCATCCATCATCCATCGTAGAGTGCGTGAGTAGTCTCGGGATCCAAGATTGATCGTAAGAGTTCTTGACAAGTGTCTAGTGTAATACTTTTTATTTTTAATCTTTTTGCACTTTTTATTTGTTACGTATTAATGACTTTAATAACTATTTTCTTATGTTGAAGGTGAATCTTCCTTATCATTTGTCCGTGGTGTCTTGGCATTATTTTACTGTCTATATAAAATAAAAGATTTTCACCATTCATATCTCCACGGTCTATATGGATATATGTTGGCTACCTAGTCGGGGGTTAAGGGAATGGTTTGGTAAGAGTCTTGGCTTGTTCAGTGTATAGATCCTGCAAGGACCTGGGTCAAATTTAGTAGGACCTCCTTCAATACCCACCGGTATCGGATGGCGGGGGTCCAAACTCCTTGATCCCCTTATATGTAAGCTACTATTAAAACTTTAACCCGGCTACTTAGGACTGTATCCCTGCTGACTCAGACTACTTAGCCGAGGGTAACGTCACCTTCAAAAGAGGGGCCTACCACATTACGCATTAATAACTTAATTAATTATCTTTCAATAATCCAACCCTTTAGGATTGTATCCTTGGTGACTCAAACTACTGGGTTAAGGGTAGCGTCACCTTCAAAAGAGGGGCCTACTACAATAATTAAGATAATATCTTAAAAAGTGCAAAAGTGCGGAAATAATCAAAGGTTACACTAAACACGAGTCGGATCCAAGTGATTCATCTTGTCTATCTGTTTTTATTTTTATTTTATTTTTCAGCATTTTAGTTAATTTTATTTTTCTAGTTTAAAAACCTTTTTCTAAACTTTTGATTTGATTAGACGTTGAGGATAAACCGGTATTAAAAGCTCTTGTGTCCTTGGACGACCTCGGTATCTTACCAATACTATACTACGCTCACGATGGGTGCACTTGCCCATTTGTGTGTCTAGTGTTAGTACATATCGTGTTTTATAAATTTAAAACTTAGCTAAAAAGTGTTAAAGGGCTTAAAATATACATTAAAAACTATACGACACCCCTCGGCTCGGAGTTCTACGAAGCTTTTAGATACCGGAAAGCTATTTCCGGAATTTTGGTTCCTACTGTAAAAGTAGAGCTCCTTAGGATGATTTTATGTATCACTTGACCTATCTAATTTAGGACCTTTAACTTTTATTTTTTCTAATTTGTTTTTCTAAGAATATTATGTAATTCTCTCTATTTAATGGAATGATGGTTTTAGTTAATTTGGTGTTTGGATGATGTTGTAATGGGAAAAACACACTCGGGATGGTGAAGGATACCAAGGGAAACTTGAACCAGCACCCCATGCACAAAAACAGGGCCACCCGACAATTTTTCTTCATTAGAGCAAGTTCAGCACGAGGCCGTGCTCACCCAACACGCCCCGTGCCCAACCATCTGCAGAAAATGCCCAGTTCAGGTAACTGGACATGGGGCGTGCTCGCTGAACACGCCCCCGTGCCCAGGCTTCTGTTTCTTTTTACTAATTTCTGTTACTGGCGATCTGAACACGGGGCCGTGCCCGGTCACCATGGAGCCGTGTCAAGACGCCCAGTAACATAAATTTTTGCTTTTTCACACCTTTTTACACATTCAATCAACCTAAAAACTTATTCTAGGGACACATTGAGGACAATGTGTAATTTAAGTGTGGGGGGATACTAAAACCTTGAATCTTGCAAGTCCTAATTACAAGCCTTACACAAAACTCTATTGGAACCGCTAATCACCCCAAATTTTTTCAAATTTTTTTTACTTGTCTAAGTTTAACTTGGGAATTTCAAGTTCTAAAAAGGTTATATTTTAACAAATTTACAACCGATAGCGTCGTGATAAAAAGAACCAACATAAGAAAATTATGAAACGGCATGACAAATCTAGTTAAAATTTTATTATATATACTTGATCACTTAAAAACCCATTCCCACAAAAAAATGAGTTTGAGCCTTTATTGATCATATAAATACATATCTTTAAACTAAACGCTTATTTTTCGTTTCTTGTGTGAATAGCCGCTTGGTTCTTACGACTCTAGAACTTGCCACGACTATACATTTTCGGTCCTTACCAACTTAAACCCGAGTAAGTAAATGATGGAGGCATTAGGACTAACCCTTTTTATTTCTACACCATTATTTTTCCTTTTTTTACCACCTACCCAAAATCCCCCTAGTTAACCCCTTTGAGCCTAAACCTTTTCATTTCTTAACCCAAAACAAACACCCTTTTACCCACCAAAACCCTTTTTTTATTTTTAACCCTTTGTTTTAGTAACAAGCTCGGTTTTTCTCATAACTTCCTTAAAAAAATGATGAGGCCAAAAGAAATAAACAAACAAGTTTATCAAAAAGAACTTTGTTTGAAAAAGTGCTTCATCAAAATAAAAATTACAAAAAATAAAAAGTCTTACAAAAACCGACACTTTTTACGCCTTTCGCCCTTTTACTAACCACTAACCGAACCACCTACCTTTAACCCAAGCCTAACCCTTCACCCCAAAAGTCCTCTTGATATTTACAAAGGTGTATAGTTAAAAAGGAGGATGATTGATTGCTTGGCAAGCTTATGGTAGGAGTAAGTTCCATGTCGCTCTCGAGTGGTTCACTAAAATACATCTTCGGCCGAGTGTTGAGTGATCCCCTGTGAGGTATGTGAACTTGTATATTGTCACACCCCCAAAATCCACCATGCGGAGTACCACCTCTTGGAGGCGTGACGTGACCAGGATCGAGCCACCAATCATATTGAACAACGTATTTAAGTAAATAAAACCAACCACAATACAATTGGTGACCAAAAGCCAGTTAACCAAGTTTTAAATTAAACAGCGGAAGCATAATACGTGATACCAAAATATAAGTTCATAGTCCATAAGTTTAAAATCCAAAACGTAGATTTAATAAGTTCATAAGGATTAAGTGTTTATTACGGAACATGACAGTCCGTATCCCACAACGACTCCTTCCTCGTGCAAGCTCCATGCATTTAGCGACCTGTAAGGCATGTAACAACGAGTCAACAACAAAGTTGAGTGAATTCACAGCTGGTAGTTTAGTTATAGCATTCGCTTCGTAAATCATTTGTTCGTTTTGTAAATCATGTATCGTATAAATTCGTATCGCGGTCTTTCTGACATGTTTGCGAAGATTGGTGGGGGCTTCCCATGTGTTACTAGACCACGCGTATCGACTGCTACGAAAATGTAAGAGGTGCCCTAAGTCAATGTCTATCAGCATTGACCCTTTGCCCATAGTCCATTAGTACACGCCCGTCCGACTGGCACGGTGTGAGGTTTGTTAAACCTAATAGCGCTATTAACTAATGACCCGCTCGCCATAGGCCTCGGCGATTAAGTCGATAAATGAGGGACTTCAATTGATAGAGTTGATGGTCTTATGGTCGTGTACGTAGGCTTTACGTACGTGCCCTTCAATCCGAGGACAGTAGTAAGTAGTTTAATAGAAATGATAGTTCGAGTAGCCATTCAATCCCATTCCCAACCCACCGGGAATCCCATGCCTTGGAAAGAGTGTGAACTCACCTTGGTTGCTCGGTTTGATTCTCAAATATAGCTAATAGTCAAGGTCGGTCAATCACGCCCTAGTATAATTATCACTTAGTTTATTAGTGATTTCAAATAGAACACAAAGTCCCTACACGTATCTATCACATAACATGCATCACTTTAACGGTTCATGCCCTTATAAGTTTCCCATCTATTCCCCACTCGTAGACAAACATACAACATTGCACATAACACTTTTATTGACATATAACATGCTATAGCATTCTCGGATAACCCACTCGACATTTAGGCACGCAAATCACTACTTATGTCGTTTCAGCTTTATTAATCGAAACTCGACTGTTTTCGAGCATTTTAATAAAATAGTTAACCTTTTCCAAAAATTCTCAAACTTTTACAGAAGGTTCTATATGTTCCAAAGTTTATTATGTAAAAATATCAAAGTCGAGTTCGTTACCCATATTTTATAGAAAATCATTTTCTCGACTGCAATCTGATTTGTTACTTTCTGATTGCAGTTTACGGAAATATTTACTAAAAATTAACTGTAAGTCCGTTTGACAAAATTCCAGTTGGAGGGTCGTCCTGACAACGGTGTCCATCTACTGTAAAAATTCCATGAGTCGGTTTCACTCAGGTTTCAGGTTATGACTTCGAAAACAACACACTTTTTCTGCAGTAAAAATGCAGCTTGAGCTGCTGTCCAAAAATAGTCTTTTAAAAATAGTAAACGGTCTCGAAAAATTACGATTCTAGTGCCTTTTGTTTAGTTATTCCAAAATACTCATTTTAGGCTTTAGAAAATCCATTTTTCGATTTAAAGTGATCCCGTTACAGCCTGTTGAAGTTGGCTGGAAATCCAACTCAGCAAGCTGTTTATATTGTAGAGGCGACTGAAAATGCATAAACGATGATCCTAACCATGGTTTATTGATGAACAAATGTTAAAACTTCAAAAATGCTTTAACCAACCCTAAACCATTCAGATTTCAACCTCACACAACCTTTTTATATGTGGTTTTTAGGCAGAATCTTAAGTTCATATTTTAGTGTTTAAACTTTTGTGTGTCATGAACATTCAAACAAAACATAACAAGAATAAGATGGAACAAGGGTGTGAAGGGACTTACTACTAGCACAAGGCTAGGGTAACAATCTTAGGACAAAGATGATGGTGAAAGAGGTGATGATAAGATTAGAACAAGGCTTCCTTGAAGTTCCTTCAACTTGCTACCTTCATGAACCACCTTCAATGCTTAAATGGATCTTAGAAATGGATGAAGATGGTGATTAAGTGGTGGTGATGGTGAAATCAGCTATGGGCAGCCGAAAATGGGAGAGAGAGGTGTGAGGGTGGAGTGTGATCTTAATGTAATGATAAGAATCCTTGGAGCCATGTGCCAATCTAGCCTAGGATCATAATTACCTAGATCTTGGCCAATAGAAATCAAGATTCCCTTTACACATAATCTTCACAAAATATTTTAAATGATTATGGCAGATTTTCGGTTGGGGGGGGGGGTAAAGTGAAAGTTTTTGTTAACTAATAGGTATTAAGTTAGAAGGTTAAGGGTATTTCCAAGTATAGTGGGTGTATGCCATGTTTTCATGGTGTATAGGGATTTTTGTGATCATAATTAATTAGAAATGAAAAAATAATATTTCTAATAATATTTTCATGTCTCGGGTAATGTCTGGTTGTTCGGTTTCACATCGTTCCGTTAAAGAGTTTAGTTGTTCTGTAAAGCGTCTTTTGTCCATCTTTTTGTAACGAAATTAATTCCTAACACATAGGAAAATATACCGGACTATTTAGTAACTTTTCTGTATACTACTAGTATGCTAACCCGCACATGTAATTATAACACAGTAATCGGAGAGCAGTTAAATAATTCAGCACAGTCATCAAGTACTTTTATTATCATTAATAAACTGTACGGTTACATGCAAATTTGAGGGTTGTCACATTCTCCCCCTGTTAAGAAAATTTCATCCCGAAATTTAGCACGTGGTTACTGAGAAGCTAGTTAAGTTGCGTTGGTTTCTTGGTTTTCCTGGGGTGTCACATCATCCCCCTGTTGATTTGAAATTTCGTCCCGAAATTCTGCAGTAGCTTCAGTCTCAGTAGTGGTTGCACTTTTCTTAAACAACTGGGGGTACTTGAGTTTCATTTGGTCTTCTCGTTCCCAGGTATACTCTGGGCCACGACAGGAATCAACGAACTCGGACGAGAGGTATTCTGGTGTGCTTGAGAATTTTAACGTCTTGATCCGTAATCTCTACTGGTTCCTCGACGAATCGCAGCTGGTCGTCAATAGTGAGCTCTTTTAAGGGAACTATGAGGGTCTCGTCTGACAGACACTTCTTCAGATTTGACACGTGGAATACGTTGTGAACTCCGCTGAGTTCTTCAGGTAGATTTAACATGTAGGCGACCTTGCCAATTCTCTCGGTGATTTCAAAGGGTCCAACGTATCGCGGGTTGAGTTTGCCTCGTTTGCCAAATCGGACTACACCTTTCCAAGGTGAGACTTTGAGCAGCACTCGATCCCCAACCTGGAACTCGAGTGGCTTTCTTCGCTTATCAGCATAGCTTTTCTGACGGTCACGAGCTGCCGCCATTCGTTGTCGTATCTGAGCAATCTTCTCTGTTGTATCTACTACTAGTTCTGGGCCAGTGATTTGACTGTCACCAACTTCTGCCCAACAGAGAGGTGATCGGCACTTGCGTCCATACAATGCCTCGAACGGAGCGGCCTGGATGCTGGTGTGGTAGCTGTTGTTATATGAAAACTCCACTAACAGGAGATGCTTTTCCCTGCCGTTACCAAAATCGATTACACATGCCCTAAGCATGTCTTCAAGAGTCTGGATGGTGCGTTCAGATTGCCCATCTGTCTGTGGATGATAAGCGGTGCTCATATCTAAACGTGAGCCAAAAGACTTATGCATAGCTTGCCACAGTTCAGAGGTAAAACGAGCGTCACGATCAGAAATGATGGAGGTTGGCACTCCGTGCCTTGATACCACTTCTTTTAGGTAGATGTCTGCTAGAGTAGAAAACTTATCCGTTTCTTTGATAGGCAGAAAATGTGCAGACTTGGTCAGTCGATCTACGATCACCCAGATGGTATCGTTTCCGCGTTGAGATCTGGGCAGGCCGGTAACGAAATCCATGGAAATTTGCTCCCATTTCCATTTAGGTATCTCTGGTTGTTGGAGTGGGCCTGATGGTTTCTGGTATTCGACCTTAACTCTCGCACAAGTCAAACATTTACCGACGTAGGTTGCTATGCTGGCTTTCATACCAGGCCACCAGTATGTAGTCTTGAGATCATGGTACATCTTGTCCGAACCAGGATGTACTGAGTAACGAGACTTATGCGCTTCATCCATCACAAGCTCGCGCAAGTCTCCATACAGTGGAACCCAGATGCGTCCGTTAACATAGTAGGCGCCGTTTTCTTTTTGTTCTAGCCGTTGCCTCGATCCTCTTAGGGACTCAGCTCTGATGTTCTCTGCCTTCAATGCTTCAACCTGAGCATCGCGAATCTGAGCTGGAAGGTTAGATTGGATGGTAAGCTGTAACGCACGTACACGCCTGGGTATTGTATCCTTTCGACTGAGGGCGTCGGCCACAACATTGGCTTTGCCCGGATGATACTTGATCGCGCATTCGTAGTCATTCAAGAGTTCGACCCATCGACGTTGACGCATGTTTAACTCCTTTTGCTTGAAGATATGCTCGAGACTCCTGTGATTGGTGTAAATGGTGCACTTGGTACCGTACGGGTAATGTCTCCATATCTTAAGCGCGAAAACAACTGCTCCCAGTTCCAGATCGTGAGTAGTGTAGTTCCTTTCGTGAACTTTAAGTTGGCGTGATGCGTAGGCAATGACCTTGTCGCGTTGCATCAACACGCAACCAAGTCCTTGGATGGAAGCGTCGCAATAAACCACAAAATCATCTGTGCCTTCAGGCAATGAGAGGATAGGCGCGCTACAGAGTCTATCTTTCAAGTGCTGAAATGCGGACTCCTGTGCATCACCCCAACGATAGGTAACACCTTTCTGAGTCAGTGAAGTGAGAGGTTGCGCAATCTTTGAGAAATCCTTGATAAACCTTCTGTAATAACCTGCCAAACCCAAGAATTGGCGGATTTCTGTTGGTGTACGGGGTGCAGGCCAATTCTTGATCGATTCAACCTTAGATGGATCCACATGAATTCCATCCTTATTTACCACATGGCCTAGAAAGTGGACTTCGCGAAGCCAAAAGTCACATTTCGAAAACTTGGCATACAACTGCTCTTTTCGAAGAAGTTCTAGTATAAGTCGTAGATGCTGCTCGTGTTCCTCCTGACTCTTAGAATAGATTAGGATATCGTCGATGAACACAATAACGAACTTATCCAGGTAAGGCTTGCACACTCGGTTCATGAGATCCATGAAGACCGCTGGTGCATTCGTCAGCCCGAATGGCATAACCAGAAACTCGTAATGGCCGTAACGAGTTCTGAATGCTGTTTTGGAGACGTCCTCCTCTCGGACTCTCAGCTGATGGTAGCCTGACCTTAGGTCAATCTTAGAATAGAAGCTCGACCCTTGCAACTGGTCGAACAAGTCATCAATGCGTGGAAGAGGATAATGATTCTTCACGGTCACCTTGTTGAGTTCGCGGTAGTCAATACACATCCTGAAGGTACCGTCTTTCTTCTTTACGAACAACACTGGAGCTCCCCATGGCGAAGAGCTAGGACGTATAAAACCCTTTTCCAGAAGTTCTTGTAGTTGCGTAGACAGTTCTTCGAGTTCTGATGGAGAAAGTCGGTAAGGCGCACGAGCTATTGGTGCTGCTCCAGGAGCTAGCTCGATTTGAAACTCGACTTGTCGATGAGGCGGAAGGCCAGGTAATTCCTCAGGAAATACCTCGGGAAAGTCGCGTACAATAGGAATGTCTTCTATCTTCCTTTCTTCCGCGGATGCATTAGTAACGAGGGCTAGGATAGCGGTGTGGCCCTTTCGTAAACACTTCTGGGCTTTAAGGAAAGAAATGATGCCTACAACAGCACCACTCTTGTCGCCACGAATCACGAGCGATTCTTTACCAGAACGAGGGATACGGACGATTTTCTCCTTGCAAATAATCTCCGCTTGGTGTCGAGATAACCAATCCATCCCAATGACAACGTCAAAACTAACTAGAACGATAGGAATGAGGTCGATAGAAAAGGTCTTATCGGCAAGGACAAGCTTGCAACCCTTAACTATATGTGTAGCCTCTAAACTTTTGCCATTTGCTATTTCTACCGTGTGCTTGGTGTTCAAAAGTGTTGGAGTGCGCTTAAGCATTTGGCTAACTTTTAAGGACACGTAGCTAGTATCGGCACCCGAATCAAATAAAACAGTAACAAAGAAATCATCCGGAAGAAACTTACCCATCACAACGTTGGGGTCGTTCCTTGCTTCTCCCTGACCAATCACGAATACACGACCCTGGGCGCCATTGCCATTATTGTTACCCCCGTTGTTGCCTCCATTGTTGTTCCCATTGTGGTTCCCGTTTCTTTGGTTGTTATTCTGATTTTGGTTCAGCTGGGGACAGTTTCTTTTAAAGTGGCCTTCGGCGCCACACTGAAAGCATCCTTTATTGCCCTGCTGATGCTGCTGCTGGTGGTTCTGTGGAGCTTGTGGTTGTTGGCGATTCTGATTCACAGTACGTGGGCTCCTGCAATCTTTGGCTTCGTGACCCAGCTTGTGACATCTCTGACAGCGACCCTTGTTGCACTGGCCGCTGTGGTGCAGATTACATCGATTGCACTTAGGGTGATTTCCCTTGTACCCACCCTGACCTTGATTTCCAGATGACTGCTGACTGGGGCTCCTGTACTCATCTGTCTTTCGCTGCTGAGATTGAGCTGAAGTAGAACCCTTGCCCAGATTTCCATCCCACTTGCGCTTATTGTTGTTGGGAGCATCAGAAGTAGTGGCGCTAATACGTTTGGGCAGTTTGTTCTGCTCAACCGCCTGATCAGTGAGACGATGAGCCAACTTGACAATTTGCTGTATAGTGCCAAGGTTAGCTGAGGTTATGTGGCTTTGAATTTCTGGCACCAAGCTCTTAAGGTACAGCTCAATGCGTTTGTAGGGAGGGTCCACCATAGTAGTACACAGGATGGCCAGCTCGTTCGACCTCTTCGTGTATGCCTCGATCTCAGACCCCGTCATCTTCAGAATGAAAAATTCTACTTCCAGCTTGTGGATGTCGTCACGACTGCAATACTCTTCTCTAATCAGTTCTTTGAAGTCGTTCCATGGGGTAGCGTTAGCAACCGCCAACCCAAGCAATTAGACCTGTGCTTTCCACCAGGTTAACGCAGCTCCTTCGAGTGTTCCAGTAGCATACTTCACCTTACGATCTTCCGGGCAATCACACATCTCGAAAACAGACTCGAGCTTCTCGAACCAGTGAAGAAGGCCTACAGCACCTTCTGTGCCGCTGAAAGTGCTTGGTCGGCAATCCATGAAGGTTTTGAATGTGCACACAGGAGGCTGAGCATGTTGACCTGTGGTGCGAGAATAAATGACAAGGTTAAGCACGAGGGTAGGTTTGCGAAGGTAAGATCTAAACGTCCTAAGATAGGTCGAAGTAGCAGGTTATACCTCCTGCAGGAACAGCTGCGAGTGCCTCAGCAACTCGTTCGTTGATCAGAGCCGTCAACTGGGCTTAAGTAAGGTTGATACGTCCTCCGCGTCCGCTCATGATCTTCATAACGAAGCAACGTAAGTGAGGAAAGTGTCGTGAATGTGCGTAAGTGTGGGACGATAGTAGAGCGTAAGCACACAAGGTTCAATAGCAATTGTCACATTATCTAATGCATAGCGAGAACTATCCAACCGACAATATAACATAAATCATACCACTTATGATGTCGAGTCTTGCACATGGAGCGAAGCGTCGTTGTGGATCGTTGAGCACTGTACAGGTTATAGTCTGGTTTTATCAAAAAGCTTTTCCCTTTTTAAAACCAAGTTCACTATAACCAATGGCTCTGATACCAATCTGTCACACCCCCAAAATCCACCATGCGGAGTACCACCGCTTGGAGGCGTGACGTGACCAGGATCGAGCCACCAATCATATTGAACAACGTATTTAAGTAAATAAAACCAACCACAATACAATTGGTGACCAAAAGCCAGTTAACCAAGTTTTAAATTAAACAGCGGAAGCATAATACGTGATACCAAAATATAAGTTCATAGTCCATAAGTTTAAAATCCAAAACGTAGATTTAATAAGTTCATAAGGATTAAGTGTTTATTACGGAACATGACATTCCGTATCCCACAACGACTCCTTCCTCGTGCAAGCTCCATGCATTTAGCGACCTGTAAGGCATGTAACAACGAGTCAACAACAAAGTTGAGTGAATTCACAGCTGGTTGTTTAGTTATAACATTCGCTTCGTAAATCATTTGTTCGTTTTGTAAATCATGTATCGTATAAATTCGTATCGCGGTCTTTCTGACATGTTTGCGAAGATTGGTGGGGGCTTCCCATGTGTTACTAGACCACGCGTATCGACTGCTACGAAAATGTAAGAGGTGCCCTAAGTCAATGTCTATCAGCATTGACCCTTTGCCCATAGTCCATTAGTACACGCCCGTCCGACTGGCACGGTGTGAGGTTTGTTAAACCTAATAGCGCTATTAACTAATGACCCGCTCGCCATAGGTATTAAGTTAGAAGGTTAAGGGTATTTCCAAGTATAGTGGGTGTATGCCATGTTTTCATGGTGTATAGGGATTTTTGTGATCATAATTAATTAGAAATGAAAAAATAATATTTCTAATAATATTTTCATGTCTCGGGTAATGTCTGGTTGTTCGGTTTCACATCGTTCCGTTAAAGCGTTTAGTTGTTCTGTAAAGCGTCTTTTGTGCATCTTTTTGTAACGAAATTAATTCCTAACACATAGGAAATATACCGGACTATTTAGTAACTTTTCTGTATACTACTAGTATGCTAACCCGCACATGTAATTATAACACAGTAATCGGAGAGCAGTTAAATAATTCAGCACAGTCATCAAGTACTTTTATTATCATTAATAAACTGTACGGTTACATGCTAATTTGAGGGTTGTCACATTCTCCCCCTGCTAAGAAAATTTCGTCCCAAAATTTAGCACGTGGTTACTGAGAAGCTAGTTAAGTTGCGTTGGTTTCTTGGTTTTCCTGGGGTGTCACATATATAAATGGAATTTTAAAAAGGCATGTTATGCCCTAATAAGTAATTTATCTTATGTAATGTTTTAAATAATCATGATGAATAGGATTGTAAATAAATAAAAATAAAACTTAATAAAGAATCTTGGAAATCCCGACACTCTATGACAAGCCCAAAAACCATCTCTTCTACCCATTCCATTTGGGAGTGTAAAGGCACATTATAAAGTGTTTTGCTTGAGGACAAGCAACGATTCAAGTGTGGGGGTATTTGATATGTGCAAAATGCAACATATAAATTACATCAAATGTGGCATAAAACTAACCCTTTTTTAGTACTAATGTTAGAAAAGTGTGTTTTTGTCTTCCTTTTGTATTTTCAGGATTAAATGAGCTCAAATGAACAAAAGAAGCAAAAAGGCAGCTAAATCTAACATAAATACAAGAAAAGGAAGAAACGTGGCATGCCCTACCCCCGACAGTATCTTCCCAAGCAAAAACAAGAGATCAGAAGGTGAACACGCCCCGTGCTCAATGAGCACGGGGGCATGCCTAAGTGTCTGCAGAAAAGACAAAGTTGTAGAAGCTTCTATCACCCACCACGGGGGCGTGCCCAGCGAACACGGGGCCGTGGTCAACTCTAAGATTCGCAAAATCTGGGGAAATCTTGATAGTACAGATACGCTTCTACACACGGGGTCGTGCCCAGCGGACACGGGGGCGTGGTCAACTAATGCAGACAAACTGCAATTAATGAAGAAAGAGAAGGAGGATGGACACGGGGCCGTGCCCGAGCTTCTGTGCAGGCTATAAATAGGGGTGCTTGGATCATTTGCAAACTATCCCTTGGCACACCACCTCTCTCACACTTCACCCCCACTCCACACTCCACCACCACAACACCATCATCCACCACCATCATCCATCATCCATTGTAGAGTGTGTGAGTAGTCTCGGGATCCAAGATTGATCGTAAGAGTTCTTGACAATCAAAGGCCATGTTTGCCTAAGTCTCTTACATCACTTGGTGAAGACAAGTGCCTAGTGTAATACTTTTTATTTTTAATCTTTTATCACTTTTTATTTGGTTATGTATTAATGACTTTAATAACTAGTTTCTTATGTTGAAGGTGAATCTTCCTTATCATTTGTCCATGGTGTCTTGGCATTATTTTACTGTCTATATAAAATAAAAGATTTTCACCATTCATATCTCCACGATCTATATGGAGATATGTTGGCTACCTGGTCGGTGGTTAAGGGAATGGTCTGGTAAGAGTCTTGGCTTGTTCAGTGTATAGATCCTGCAAGGACCTGGGTCAAATTTAGTAGGACCTCCTTCAATACCCACTGGTATTAGATGGCGGGGGTCCAAACTCTTTAATCCCCTCATATGTAAGCTACTATTAAAACTTTAACCCGGCTACTTAGGACTGTATCCCTGCTGACTCGGACTACTTAGCCAAGGGTAACGTCACCTTCAAAAGAGGGGCCTACCACATTACGCATTAATAACTTAATTAATTATCTTTCAATAATCCAACCCTTTAGGATTGTATCCTTGCTGACTCAAACTACTGGGTTGAGGGTAACGTCACCTTCAAAAGAGGGGCCTACTACAATAACTAAGATAATCTCTTAAAAAGTGCAAAAGTGCGGAAAAAATCAAAGGTTACACTAAACACGAGTCGGATCCAAGTGATTCATCTTGTCTATCTGTTTTTATTTTTATTTTATTTTTCAGCATTTTAGTTAGTTTTATTTTTCTAGTTTAAAAACCTTTTTCTAAACTTTTGATTTGATTAGACGTTGAGGATAAACCGGTATTAAAAGCTCTTGTCTCCTTGGACGACCTCGGTATCTTACCAACACTATACTACGCTCATGATGAGTGCACTTGCCCATATGTGTGTCTAGAAATATCGTGTTTTATAAATTTAAAACTTGGCTAAAAAGTGTTAAAGGGCTTAAAATATACATTAAAAACTATACGACACTTCACACGCATCATAAGCATTTTCTTTATTTGCTTTCTATGCTCATTGCATGTTTATAATATGTATTTTGTTTTCGTAGAAAAACCAAGTTCCCCTGTGCATGCGGAGCCATCATCCGCGGTTAGTGTGGATATTCCGCCTTCACCCCCTCGCGCCCCGATCAACGAGCAGTTAGAAAATACTAAAGCCGCTGGTGAAGATGAGGCGGAGAAGACTGTTGAGGCAGGGAACCCTGAGGTTGAAAAACTTGTTGAAGTTGCGGTGGAAACGGAGAAGGTTGTGGTTTCAGAGACTTGCAGAAGTTGAGTCTGCTCGTCTTAAGTCTCCTGAAGTTATGGCGCGTGATGTTGAGAAAGGGAAATTCGTTCCCGAAGACCCGGTAATTACAAACCCTGTCTCTGCTCCTACTCCGGCGCCGGTGAATGGTGAGAGGAACCCAGCTGGAGATCAGGGTGCCTCTTCTTATGATGACGAGAATGATCCCCTTCGCCCAGATAAAACTTTGGGGGATCATTACTATAGAACTTATACGGAGAGAAAGGCATCTGAAGTCCGTACTCCAGTTTGGAATTTGAAGAAAGGTGATACCTTCTCAAACTGGAGGGTTTGTCGTGACTGGCTGTTAGATTTGAATTGATCAAAAAGGTTTTCCAAATGACAGAAATTAATATTTCTGAAATAAAAGATTTAAATCTTACTGAAAAACCTAAAAAGTACACTTCAAGAGTTCAACAACGTCTAAACAAGAAAAAAGGTTACAATTTTGGTTCTGGTTTTCAAAAGAAACCTAACCAAAATTGTAGCTACAAAAAGAAAGGATTAGGCTTTGTTCCACCAGAAAACTATAAAAATGATAAAAATTCTAAAACAAAAACAGAATTTGTGTCAGGTGGAAGCTCAGAAGATGAACAGAAGAAACCATTCTGGAGACAGACAAATCAGGAGTTTCTTGCTGAAAGAAAGAAGAATGGAACTGAAGTGTTTTATCAAAGAGAGACTCGAACCTGTTACAAGTGCAATGAAGCTGGTCATATTGCATGGAATTGTTAGAAAAATGCAAAAACAAAACAGAGAGTTTCAAGGAAATTAAAAGAAAAGATTGTTGATGTTGAACCACCAATCGAAAAACTTAAAGTTTTTGAAAACTCAACTTATGAGGTTGGTGAGTGTTCAAAGAAGAAGTTTTACAAAAAGAAAGAAAAAGACAATCAAGTGTGGGTTGCTAAGAAGGTTGATGTGAATGTCGGCGATGAATCTGGTTCCACAAAGCCAGAGGAGCCACAAAGTGAGATGAAAATTTCGGTGAATGATGATTTTCCATCGCTGAAATTTGAGGAAATTAAAAAGAAAGTTGGTAAAAATGAGATTTCAAATCAGTTTTACAATGAGAAAAAAGATTTTGATGTCGAGAAAACATTCAACGGGAGTGTTAAAAAGATTTTTGGGAAAATGTTGAGTGGAAAAGCAAAGGGGGTTAAAGATTTTTATGCGACTAAAAAGGCAACATACAACCCCACCGCGCAAGAACTGAAAGCCATCAAGTCTGAGAAGACTTGGATGGAAGTCTGTTTTCCATGATAGTCTAAGGACTACGCCGGAGATCCCAAGTTTATATCGTGGATCAGGAATCGGCATCATTCTAGTGTTTGAAAAGTTTGTTTGAAAAATGTTTCAATAAAATTTAAATGTTTACAGGTTGATTTACTATGCCGGAGCTTCCAGGTTGGTAATAGAGAAGCAGGAATCGGCATCTTGGTAATCAATTCTACAAGTGGTAAAATGATGATGTAGACGTAACATTCCTACAATCAACATTGCTTGGCTGTACTTACAAGTGGTATTGTGTATTTTTACAAGTGGTATTATTTCGGATATATTCACAAGTGGTACAGAGGTTGCTGAAATGTAAATGGTAAATCAGGGACATTAATTTGTACTTGATTTACTATCATACAAAATGATGAACCACATCCCCAGGCTTAATTAGTGATAAACTTACAAGTGGTAAAAACAAACTCATTTTCCGGAAAAATCATTTTGATTAAAACAAACTTAAGTGTTTTGAGATCTAAATGAGAAAATGGTTTGTGATAGGGGGAGTTCAGATTGTTTATGCCGAGTGAATGGAGATTTGATGTGATTCGATGTCAGTTGTCAAGTTTCTGTACAGTTTTGTTTTACTTTTTATTTTTCAAGTGGGTCAAGAGTCTAGAAGTTTTCAAATTTCCTTTGAAATGTGTTTGCATTTTAGGGGGAGTAGGGAAATTTCAGAAAATCCAAAAACATTTGAAAAATTTGAAAAAGACAAAAACATGATAAAATAAAAAATGAGTTTTGTTGTGAAAAGAGGAGATGATAGTACATCAGTAGGCTGTCACAACATGCTAAAGAAATGTAAAGATAAAATGTGATAAACAGTCTTACTATGGATATGTCAGTAGGTTTTTACACATTTAATAGATTGTGACGGGATATAAACCTAAAAATCAAACTTGCTTGTTCTGTGGGTTAACAACATCTTGGATATATAGGTAACCTCTGAAATCTTGTTTGAAAGGTCCCTTATTCTGAGATACTAGGTCTTTATGCTCAGTGATATCTGGGGTATTATCCCAAGACTTCTGCTGAATGGAAGTTCTGACCTAGTCCCCGGATAATACTTTCCGCATAATGCTTGAAACATAGCATCACCCTCAGCAAGCTGATGAAACAATAAAATTGATAGTCGCTGCTGTTGAAACAAAAGGATCCTCTAAAGGGGACACACCTAAAAGTCGAAGTCGTCATCTCTCAGCGTATACGGAAGTATCGACCTGAGCTCTCACGGCCCTCGCATCTAACCCCTAAACAGATATCATCTGTGGTATACTCACCTGTAAGACTGAATATTGGGATCTGGATACGGGAGTATATTCAAGTAGTGGGACACACGAATAAGTTAGTATCTAAGACATTCATATCGTATCTCGGATCAATTGAACTTTGTGTGAAAATTTCAGTGGATCAATATACTGACAATCTAGGTGAATTGTTTAGAACTTAAAATGAAATCAAGCTTAACGGTGTTAGTGACATGTCTCATAAACTGATATGATCCTCTTACACGAACTCACAAAAAATTGTTTGTAAATATTTCTTTTCTACATTTTCTTTTCACAATTGGTGTCAGTATCTGTCTTTACAAGTGGTGTCATTTACTTACTTTTTGAAAAAGTCAAAAAGATTTTCGACAACTGATGTTGGAAAGCTGATTTTCAAAATTCCGAGTGCTAAACATGATGACATTGTTGTGAGGGGGAGTGTGTTTGAAATGTCAATATATGTTTTCTAAAACAACAAGTGGTTCATCATGTGTGAATAATTTGAGGGAGAGTGTTGTTGATGCACATGTTATGAGAGGGAGTTATCTGATTATTTCAGACTGTTGGTGCATTACAAATTATTAAATTCGAAAATTTATTTCTGGGATAAGTCTTTGCAGGTTAAGTTGTGTCAGGACGATTCTGAGACTCAAGCTAGAAGATAGCTGAATGAAAGCCAGGTTACGATACCTGAGGACTTTGTTTGAAAATGCCAAGTGATGAGCCAGGCAGATCGATCCTGGAAATTGAAGAGACAGACGACGATCCTGTATCAGAGATTGCTGAAGAACAAAGGAATGCCAGCAAATCGAGATGGTGAGTCTGAAGATAGAGAGAGAGAAAAGCCTAGAGACTGATCAAGTCTGAAGATGTGAAGACACAAAATTGTCGTGACTCGATGGACGACTCCGTCAACATCTGAGGGGGAGTCTGTTGGTGCACTACATCTGTCGACTTGGTCTTATATCGAGTCTTACATTGTATTGTATAGTTTAGGGCACGATTTACGAGAAAACAGGAGATTGTATGTGTTTAGTGAGCAGGATTCGCTTATAGGGCATTAGAAATAGGTTTCGCTTATTTGAACATTGTGGTTCCGCTTATGTGTACAGTTGAGGTTTCGCTTATGTGACCACGTCACTTGGAGCGAAACCATCAAGCCTATATATAGCCCTAGAAGCGAAATCATTTGTAACTTTGTCGAATTCTATACCGAGGTGCTGCCAGTGTGAAGAACTGCGTGTATTTTCTTATAATCAATACAATTAGCAGTTTTAGTGAAGATACAGTTATTTCTATCCGTGTTTCTTGTAATTCCGCACCTGAAACATAGAAGAACGCCTCTGAACGACTCGTTCGGGTCAGATTACGATCCTACACCTTTCCTCATGCAGAGATTAAGTTTCAAGAAGATCGTGCTCAAGAACAAGCTTACCATGCTTACGTTGAGGAAGCTGCTAGGTATACGTCTACCACGCACCGTATAGTGCGTGATTGGCGTAGTATGTGCAAAGAGTGGGCTGCCTTTGAGGCGTCCAAGAAAAAATTTGATGAGGATGAGGCCCGGGTGGCTCAGTTGAAGGCTTTGTTGGAAGCTGACTGGGCCAAGATTGAGAGTGACCTGAAAACTGAAGAATGGTCTGTTGCTGGGTGGAAAAGAAAAGCAGAGGCTGAAGCCGCTCTCCTTTCTAAGGAGCGCAAAAATTGGAGAGAGATTTGCGAGAAGGACAACAATGAGAAGTTGGGTCTCCGCAATATTATTAATAATCTCAAAGCTGAGGTTGAGAGATTGAAGAAACAAGATGCGAGGATTGAGAGATTAAAACAAGAAAAGGCTGAGGCTGAAGCAGCGCGTGATGAGGCACACTCTCATAGGGAAAGAAGTGAACAGAAAGAGGTACATACCTGCGCTACCATTGCCCTTAGAGATAAGGAGATAGAAGAAATTACTTCTTTATTATTTGAGCAGGAACAACTTAAGGCGGAAGTTGTCTGCTAAAAAAGATTTGGAGCTTGAACGGACTGAAAAGGTTGAGACTTCCCGCCGTCTTGCCGAGACGGAAGATAAGTTGGAAAACTGCGAGACTGCGCGGGCAACTGCGGAGAGTGAGCTTGAACCGTTGAAGAGTGACATGTTGTGGTTGAAAGAGCGCGGGATCGCGAGCGTAAGTTTATATATCTTTGATAACATTTGGAGATGTTTACGTGTCTTCTTATTCTTCTTTTACTTTTGTGTTGATTGCCGACTCAGTTCTTAATTCTGAAGAACTAGACAAAACGGTTGCGCACCTGCTGGTTGCTGCGCGAAATGATGGGTATGCCCAAGGGTATGCAGAGTGTTCCTATCATGTGGTTAACGCTTTAAAGGTTGACTGGGACACTAGTAGGTCTGCTACTCATGGTGTTGATACCGAAGCTGCTCTTGCTGCTGCAAAGACTCGATTTAATACTTTACAGCTTCCAGTCATGGATCTCATTACTGTTGCGCTACAGTCTGAAGACTACGTGACGCAGCTGAGAGAGGTTTTCCCAGACAAAGAAGAGGATGAGAACGAAGACCTAGCTTAGGTTTTCTTTATTCTTGTGGTTGTATGAACAATAGATAGTTAACTTTAGGTGTGGGATGTGGATCCCTGTTTGTTAATGCGTTGTGGCGCGAGTAACTTTATTTTATACACTGTCGTGTATGTTCATAGTTTCTTGTTAAGGCATATGATACGCCGGTAACTGTTATGAAATGTGTTTGAATTACAATATTTTGCATGAGTACAATTTCTTTGATTAGGTAGGCGAATAAAGGTGGTATAAAGCTCATGTGTGAACGTAAGGCTGGGCCTTGCGCGATGCGTGTGATCACTGACCGTTCATGAGACTTGTGTTAAGGTTACCATAATGTTTTTGCGCTTACCACAAGGAACTGCATGCACTTTGTAATAAACATAGAAATAATAGAACTAACTTTGATTTGATTAATGATAAGGCTCAGAGGCCGTGGTACAAAGTTGTCTACTTAGGATAATTAAATTGGGACTTAACTTACTCATACTAATAGTTCTACGCCATGGATTGGTAAGTTAAAGAACCTAACCATTCATGAGAAGAAGCTATTGTGTGCTATTTGCTTCTTGTGCCGCTTAGTTTTTAGCTTTCTTACTCGGGCCTTCATCACCGCGAGTAATTTGTTTAATATCCTTCTGCACATTCTGGAGTAAGTGGGTAAGTTCACCACTTTTGAGTGCCTTCTCGATCTCAGTGCGGAGGCTTATACAATTATCCTTGTGGTAGTCACAATACTGATTCGAATCTTGACCCCTCTTGTTTTTCATTGGCGGAGGGGTTTTAAACTGATAGTCCTCTGTGCTGAGCACCTCCGTCGGAGTTTCGTTAGGGGGGTCCACTGCCGCTCTCTATTCTCTTGCTTTGTTTCCATCTGCACTGCGAGCTTGTTTATGGTCGCCTGAGCGTCGTCAGACAAGTATGTTCCAGAAGTTAAGTCGCGCCAATTCTTCTTGAATTTCTTTCCACCGCTACTACTCATGTCTTATGGACGATTGTGTGGTGGCGGTGGCCTGTTAGAGCTTAAGTTGCGCTTGGTTTGCACGTAGACCTTCGTTGCAGCCATTAGTTTCTCCCAACTCTTGGGTAAGCCTTCTATTCCGGACAGAACCTTGATCATGTCATCACAACGCACTGCATACTTGAACTGCGCACGAATCAAGTGTTCATGGACATCCCCAATCTCTAACACCTCCTTGTTATAACGCATGATAAAGTCTTCCAAGCTCTCATCATCACGCCTCCAAATATTCATCACATCGGTAGTGTCTCCGATAGATCTTCGCTGTTGGCTAAAGTGCACCAGGAATTTCTCTTAAATCCACCCACGACGTTATCTTCCCGACCGGTAAGTTATCGAACCGTAGTCGTGCTGCACCTATCAGGGTTTGGACGAATAGGTGACACCACATTGGCAAGGTCCAACCTCCTACCAGGCCTGTACTGGTGAATACACGAAGGTGATCGTCCGGATCTGTCATGCTGTAGAATTTTCCGACGTTTGATGGTAGTTTCACCTTTTCCAAGGGAGCTAAGGCAATCCCACTGACAAATTTCGAATTCTCCGCTGCCTCTGCCGGGCGGTAGATTAAGTTGTAATCGTGCTCTGCATCCGGGTTATAAACCGCACGAGGTTTATAATTTTTGCGATCCCGTTGCAGCCGGCTGAACACACTTGTGTTATCTCCTTCATGGTATGTTTTGTCATATTCATCGGTCTGGTTGTCCCGCTTTTGGTAAGAACGCGGGCCCAACCGAGAGTAAACTGACTGGCTTCTGTGAGAATATGCTCATCGTGGTAATCCCTTAAGTGAGTTCCGGAGTATGTAGATTAATACCTGGTAGGAGATCTGGAGTAGAATTCTGTGTCGTCTACGTCTACTCGTGATGGTGCATCATGGTGAGAAGTACGTGGTGCCGATGGTGCCCGTACGTGAGATGCAGGTCTTCGTGACTGAGTGACAGGAGGAGCAGTCTATGCACAAAGTTGTGCGTATACTGCGTTTATGGCACCCTGATATCTGACATACCACGAGATAGGAGTTTCACCGGGAGGTAAAATTGAACTTATCGGGATCTCGGGTTGTGCTCCTGGAGTAACAGGGTCATTCGGATGATTAACGTTGTCCTGGACCTCGTTATCATCCGAAGCCTCTTCCACAATCCCTTCGACTTGGGTATTGTGTGCGAAATTTGGCCGAGGGCCGGATTGACGATTTGTTGGAGTTTCTTCCATTGAACAACAGAGGTGAGAAAGTAAATCAAAACGAGAAGATGTGAGTAAAAACTGAGAAATCGGTGGGCGCCAATGAAGAAACACTGGTTTAATTGATCGGAATCAATTGAACCAGGGGGTTTAGATCTGCATAAAAGGGTTAAGTCTTCTCGTTTGATTCAGGGGTGAACGGTCTCCTTCTTCGAACAATAACTGTGACACCCGGCCTCTCAGGCCGTACCAGACAATCGTAATCTGTGTAGTAGACATGTAACGTGACTATTTGTGACTGACTGTGATGTAAATATATAATATTTGATGTATTGTTAAATTTAGATGTGTATAAAATTATGTTGGCTACGATAAAACTAATGCTTATCGCGTAACATTTAAAATACAAAACGAACGTCGGTGACCACCCGATCAGTGTTAAAATCCTAAAAATAATCTGTTATGATTAGAATAATAATTTTAATTATATCCGTGTGGAAAAATAATTTAAAACGCTAAGAAACTCTATCTTTTCGAATTTGAGCACGTACCGCGCGATACTGCGCGAATTAAACAAAATACCGTCAACGCAGCTAGTCAAGGCAACTGGTAATTATTTCAGAAAATTTTAAGTGATTATTTTTATAGAATGATAAAAATGATTTAAAACGCAATAAAACGAGATTAAAACGCTAGATAAAATATCCGGTACTCAGCAAAACACCTGTTTTAACTCAAATTTACATATCATATATATATATATATGTATATGAAATGTGTGTGAGAGGGGGGAGATGTGGCGGCACCAAGGGCTGCCCACGTTCTCTTGAATGTTGCAAATGGGACACTTGCCATTGCCTAGAAATGATAAGTGATGATTATGTTAGTTCATGCATCCATACATACTCAATTCCAATAACATAATTCAAAATCACACACTCTCTCTCTCTCCTTCAAGCTCACGGCCGAACACCCTCTTACACACTATCGCTTTCATTTTCAATACCAAATCTTAGAGAATCATGTCCATTCCAAGATGATTTCAAGCTTGTAAGAAGGTTTGGAGGTGATTTCAAGCAAGATTCAAGCAAGAACAAGCCTCATATCACCATCTTTTCTCAAAACCCACTTTGAAAACTTGAAGGTATAAAATATTTCTTTAAATATTGTTCTTGATTCATAGTGATAAAGAAGATATTAAAAAGTTTCTCTTGATTCTTGAAATCTAAACATAAACTTGAAAATTTCAAACAAATGAGTTTTGAATAAAATAAAAAGGAGTGTATGCATATATGTATATATGGCCGTAGATGTGTGTGTGTGTACATGTATATATTGTAGTTTGATTTTTGATGAAAAAGATCTTGATTTATTTGATTTCTTGAAAAGTAAGATGATTAAAGTAAATGTTAGTTGTCATACAAGAATGTTTAAAAAAGATAGAGTTAATAGCCAAAATGGTCCCTGAGGTTTGCTCACTTTTGCCACTTTAGTCCAAAATCCAATTTTTTTAAATCTGGGTCCCTGAGGTTTGCATTTTGTTGCCATTTTGGTCCAAAAATGAAATCAGGTCAGATTTTCAAAAAAAGAACATGCTATTTTGTCTTTATGCTTAGGGGTATTTTAGTCATTTTGGCTTAATTATAGAGTAATATTGATTAAAAACAATTAAACCCAAAAATCCGCCTCTCTCTTTAACACCCCTCTTCACTCTCTTTCTCTCTCTCTCTCTAACACCCCTATGCCTCTCTCTCTCTTCTCTCTCTTAACCTCTCTTCTCTGAACTACCACCACCACACCACCACCCCCACCACCAGATCATCCCCACCACCACCATCCCACTGCCGCCAACACCACCATCCCACTGCCATCATTTGTCTCTTCTCTCTCTCCTCTCTCTCGAACACCACCGCCACCGAACTCCGCCAACAATTTTGGGTAAAATCACTACAAAACAACAGTTGGCCGGTGAAGAAAAGACCGTTGGCCGGTGAAGAAAGTGTACGGAGAGAAAAAAAGGGAGTGATATTCTCTAAAGTAAAAAATCCCTAATTGTTTACCCCACCCACCCGCACACCATCTCCATCATAAAAGCAAGAATCATCACTGTCTTCCCTGTGACATCCACCTGAACCATCGCCTTCATCTATACCGTCGCCGCCGGAGGCTTCCTTGCCTTCACTGTTATCGTGGCTTCACATCTTCATCTAGATTATCGGGGTTCGTGTCAGCCGGAGGTGGGTGTGTGGGGAGAACGATGGGCTTTGGTGGTGGGAGATGATTTGATAGCCGACTGGGAGATGACTATCGGGGTTCATGCTCAGTGACCATTTAATGTTCCATGAAAAGAGGTGAGACATTTGGATTTTTGCAAGTTGGGTCTGTTTGTGGTGTGTGTGTTTGGTCGGATGGTTGGGTCTGCTCGTGGTTGCCGAAGGTTGGGTTGTGGTGGGCGCATTGTGGTCATGATCGGGTGGTAATTGTGGTTGGCTGGTGGTAATGTTGGAGTGAGAGAGAGAAAGAGGTGAGGGTTGAGAGAGAGAAGAGAGAGAGGCAGAGGGGTGTTAGAGAGAGAGAGAAAGAGAGTGCAGAGGGGTGTTAGAGAGAGAGGCAGATTTTTGGGTTTAATTGTTTTTAATCAATATTACTCTATAATAAAGCCAAAATGACTAAAATACCCCTGAGCATAAAGAAAAAATAACATGTTCTTTTTTGAAAATCTGACCTGATTTCGTTTTTGGACCAAAATGGCAACAAAATGCAAACCTCAGGGACCCAGATTTAAAAAATTTGGATTTTGGACTAAAGTGGCAAAAGTGAGCAAACCTCAGGGACCATTTTGGCTACTAACTCAAAAAGATATGTGTTATATTTTAAAAACATGATGTTAAAATGTTCTAGAATAAGATTGGAACATGAATGATGATGATAAAATTTGTAGAAGTGCATTAGATGCGCAAATGTAAACATGCATGATGATATATGAACTTAAAAAGATGATTTGAACATCATATGATAAAAATCCATTTTGATCAGAATATAAACACTAAAATAAAGTTATTTTGAAGTGTTTAATGAAATATAACTTTGTCATAATGTTTACTAGCTTTGCATGTGGTATTTGATGCATAAAAAGTTGTAAAATACGTGAAATCGCATGATTTATGTGACTTATATAAAAACTGCACTAATCTGATTATAACCACTATTTTAATCAGTAAATAACATGTATTGTGTTAAAATATCAAGTCATTTCGAGTTGGGATGGTTACGGTAACGTTTAACGCAAAACTATGCGTTAAAACGATCGAAAATCGGCTTTTCGAATGATTTCTATAAAACTGAATTAGATCAGTAAATAAACTGATATTTTTAGTTTAAAAATAAATATTTTAACTAATTTTAAGCTTACTTGGTGTTTGGTTGGTCATACGTGACTTCCGACCCCGAAAACGTTACCGAATCGCTAAAATACGCATTTTTCAAAGTACATTAGTATGGGTAAAATTTTGGGTAAACCTTATGTGTTAAAATGTGTTATGTGACTTAAACATGAAAATGTGAAAGTATGTTAAGTTTTAACATGTTGTTGGTAGTTTAGACCTTGCATGTATATATTAGTATGTTTTGTGCGGTAGAAACGATAAAAACTACGTTAAATGCGTAACATGTTTGTCGAGCATGAAATTTGATAGTCATGAGATGTTTTAGGTATATTTACTTCAAAAATGACAAAATAGATAAGTTAACAAGATTTCGCGTGTTTCGGTGTTAAATTATGTGGACGTTTATGTATATACATTATGACGCGCAAATCGTAGATATATTGCGTATAAACATGAGAGTTAATGGATTTACACAATAATGGTCACCAATAAAATCGTTCAAGTCGCAAAATCATAAAAATATATATATGGACTCATATATATGTATATATGTATATATATGTATATATGTATATATATAGGGGAAGGTTCATTTGAGAAGAAAATTTAATTGAGAAGAAAAAGAACAAAGGGTAATTTTGTAAAACATTAAATAGTTTTTTCACTTATCTCATTTATTATCATTTTTTACTAATTAATTAGTCACAAAGACTATTATCCTCCACACTAACTTTTTTTTGCCTACACATATCAAAAGTTATCCTACATATTTCGAAATTCATCCTACACGTTGAAATTTATCCTACACAACTCGTAGTTTGTCATACACAACTCGTAATTTGTCCTACACTTTAAATTATTTTATTATTTTATTTTATTCTTATTGGTTGAACTTTGTTCTTTTTTATTCTTACAAAAAATTTCTTCTCATTTGAACTCTCCACTATATATATATATAGGATAAGGATCATGTGAGAAGTAGTAGGCTATTTGAGAAACTTGAGAAGCATTCTAGACCACACATTTTCCTTAAGCAAAAAAATGAAAAAAAATGTAAAAAAAATGCAATTTTTTTTTTTTTTGAAAAATCGCAGGTTTTTCTTTTAGAATTTAATTTTTAATTTTTAATTTTTTTAATTTTTTTTGGGATTTATACACATGTGTATATTGTTAATCTTTTTAAGTATACATATATGTATATTGTCAATTATACATATATGTATATACATGTTTAAAATTGAAAAATAAGTGTTATTTAGGGTTTAGCATTAGTATTTAGGGTTTAGCATTAGGGTTTAGGGTTTAGCTTTATGGTTTAGGGTTTAGCTTTAGGGTTTAGCATTAGGGTTTAATAATAGTATTTAGGGTTTAGCTTTTGGGTTAGCATTAGGGTTTAGCTTTAACTTTTGGGTTTAGCTTTATCTTTAGGGTTTGCATCAGGGTTTAGCATTAAGGGTTTAGCTTTAGGGTTTACTTTAGCTTTAGGGTTTAGCATTAGGGTTTAGCTTTAGGGTTTAGAATTAGGGTTTAGCTTTAGGGTTTAGCATTAGGGTTTAGCTTTAGGGTTTAGGGTTTAGCATTAAGGTTTATCTTTAGTGTTTATGGTATAAGGTTTAGGATTTATAACACATAGTTAAAAGATTAACAATATACACATGTGTATAAATCCCAAAAAATTTTTTTTTTTAAAAAAAAATAAAAAATAAAAATTTTAATCCTTAAAGAAAAAGCTGCGATTTTTCCAAAAAAAAAAAAATTGCATTTTTTTCACCTTTTTTTGCATTTTTTGCTTAGGGAAAATGTGTGGTCCAGATTGCTTCTCAAGTTTCTCAAATAAGGTGGACTTCTCTTAGGATCCCTACCATATATATATATATATATATATATATATATATATATATATATATATATATATATATATATTAATGTGGCAACATAATAAAAAATGACAACTTTTCAAGAAAATCTCAAAGTTACGTGATAATTCTAAGAAACTGAGAAACTTAGGATTTTTGTGATTAAATGTTATTTTGATTTAGAATTGTTCCCATATTAGGACGTATATAATCAATATCTGGGATTGCGATATTAAAATGCGCACCCAAAGGTGAGTGTCACTAAACCCCTCTTTTTACTGTTTTGAATATATTTTGGGGGTGGAACACGTTGTTAAAAGGGTTTAATAATGTTTTTGAAATAAAACATACCTTTTACTATAAAATATATATTTTCGCTGAAAATATATGAAATTTGATAAGTTATACGTTTCGAAGTAAAACGTTTTTGATGAATAAATGTGGGACATTGGGATGGTACGGTGTTTCCGAGGCGAAACAGACCGTAAAGTTGGGACGGATGCCGACCTGAGTTTCGAGTGATGGAGATTCAGGGGATTCGTGCAACCACGTGTATTAAATTGTCATATTAGTAGGATATATATATATATATTGTACGTGAGGCAGACATCATATTGTTCTTCGAGAAAGAACCCTGCGCCCATGATGTCGTTTAATTAGTTTAAGTATTGCACGCGAGGAATTGTTGGTAGATCTATCGGGTTGACAACCCCGTCGTGACCGGTCGCCCCGTGTCAATGTCAAACGACGAATTAATATTCTGTTCATTTTCTAGTTTTGATTATCCCTGCATGGTTAATATATAGTTCGTATCGTCTAGCTAACATACGAGTCTGAAAATTGGCGCTATAATTTAATATACAAAACCTGGGCAGTATTATTATTATCGGAGTAATGACCCGATGGAAGGCCCATGGATTTTATCAGAGGAGTAAAATGGACTTTCTAAAATTACATAGATGTTTTCAAATAAACGCCTAATCAGAAAGTTTCCTTGAAATAAAATCTGTTAGTGAACGAATAAGCGAACTCACCTTCCTTTGTGTTGACACTTGATTTTAACGTGTTCTACAGGTACTTGAAATCGGCTTCGGGAAATCATGGCGTATCTTGTGGATGATGATGCATGTTGTTATGTTTAATTATGTTGGACAACTTTTAAACTATCTGGGACATTTGTAATAAGATCCGCGAGGATCAAAACAACTTAACTTATGTGGCTGTGACGTGACTTTTAAAAATATAATGTTTAATAGTTATGTTTTAAAATATGTCAAAATGTCCAACAAAAGAATGCATCGATGGACAAGATATAAATGGGCACGAACTTCTGTCTCCACTACGTTTAAATATTCTGCTGCGACGTTTTCGGGGTGTGACAGAAGTTGGTATCAGAGCCATTGGTTGTTAGCGAACTAGATGTTTTCGTGAAAAACACTAGACTTCAACCGAAGAATTTTGAAATATGAAGTCCAAAATTCTCGAAGCCGAGATTTTAAATAAACATAGAAAATATTTTACCATGTATGAAAACCATTATGTGTTCTATGTGCATATGTGATTTTCTGTTTATTTGACTTTAATTGTTACTGTTTATGTTGATTACGCACTTACTTGTACGATTATATGTGTGTCACAGATGTCGCACGAACACGAGGTCATCGAGATCCACAACTCAGGTTACGAGCCAGATTTCGAGACTTCACCCAGACCTACGCTGCCAGAGACATCTATCACGGCTCCACAGATGATTGGTACTACCGTGCTTACCTCATCTTTCCACGTCAATCCTGCTGCTTTTGTCAGTCAGGGAGACCCCTGGTGCGCTTTCACTAGCAACGGGTGGATAGATGATGATGATGATGTACCTCTCTCAATTCATGAGACTGGACGCTCATCTGGCACTGTACCAGTTATCGATAACGTGATCAGGAGTGTCCCTACTATCGGAGGATCTTCTAGTATCGCACCAGTGGTGGACGCCACTATCGTTACAGCTCGACCCTTAGAGCCATAAGCCGTCCCACCTGCTGCTGTGATCGAGCCTGCTACTGAGATCCCTCCGCTTGTTTTTTCTGAGTCTTCCTTTCTTGTTATAGAGTCATGTACTTCTTCGACGCCGTTGTTAGTTTATTATCGTCATAGGAAGAGGATTAGGCCCGCTGGAGATAGGATAGATCGATATTGCCGTTGTGATCGACAGCTCGCCGCATTGCGCAAGGACCTAGACATAGCCAAAGGAAAGGCGAAGTACCTCGAGGAACAGATGAACGATCATGAGGAGTTGAGGGTTATAGATCACGCCGCAAGAGATGAGATGCACTGGAGAGTTGTGGAATTGGAGAAGCTTGTCCAGGAGATGTTAGAGTCTCTAGGTCTGAGGCGTGGATGATTAATCATTTGTTTGTTGTTTCATTGTTTGATGGGTTGTACTATTAGATATTTCTTTTTATGTTCTTCGTGTTTGTGGCCTGCGTGTCAGTTTCATCTTTGGATATTAATTGGGAACTTTATATGAACTTGTTATGGATGTCGATGTAGGCATGCCAAGAACAGTCCTTGTACTGAAAATGAGTTTAAATGATTTCTTTAACAATTACCAATGATGTACTTTTGGTTTAAAATTTTCTCGTTAAATGTGGATATTTTACATGCGCCATGTTTGATCCATTAACATTTAATGATTGAATTATTTTTTGTTATCGTCTTATGTGGATATTATTGTTATGATAATAGAAACGACGAAATGCCACCAAAAGCAAGACAGGGTACCGGATTACCTACCACACCGGAAGAGTTGGCTCAACTCATAGCCCAACACGTTAATACGGCCATGGAACAGCTCAACGCTAACAATGGTCAGGGACGTGGTGCTCGTGGGCAAGGTTTTGGTGGGGCCCATAATGGAAATCCTCCAGGTAGAATGTGATCGGAAAGTTTTAGTAGTTCATGTGTTATATTATCATTGGAACGAATTCCTGATTTCCATTAACATTTTTTAACAGTGCACGGATGTACGTATAAAACATTTCAGGGCTGTAACCCACGATCATTTACCGGTACTGAAGGACCCTTAGATATCACTCGATAGATTGAGAAGATGGAATCTGTCATGGCAATCAGTGGTTGTGCTGCTGATCAACGAGTGAGATATGCTTCTTGCTCTTTTCTTGATGAAGCGCTATCCTGTTGGAACTCGCAAGTTCAAACTTTGGGTGAAGACGCTGCCTACGGTCTGACCTGGAATGAACTTAAGGAGATGCTCTTGAAGGAATACTGCCCGCGCAGTGAAATTCAGAAAATCGAGACAGACTTCTGGAATCTAACCATGGAAGGTCTGGATGTCAGAGCTTACACTTCTCGTTTTAACGACTTGGCAAGGTTGGTTCCACGAATGGCTACTCCTGAATATGTAAAGGTAGAAAGGTATATCTAGGGATTGTCGCCACAAATTCGTAGTATGGTTACATCTGCAAAACCGGCCACCTATTTAGAGGCTACTACATTGGCAAAATCATTAGCCGATGACACCGCTCGTAAAAGCAGTCTTGATAAAAAGGAGGAAACCGGGAAGTCATCGGGCAAGGCCAAAGCAGATGTGAAATCTGAATGTTCGGGGCATTCTGAGTCCAAGACAGAAGTTACGAAGAAGCGCAAGTCCGAGAGCTCTAGGAAGGAAACTGAGGAGAAGCGCAACAGGAAGCGCAGTTCTAAGAAGGCATATGCAGCAAATTCTAGTGGTACTAGAAAGGATGGTGCCAGAGATAGCCGAAGCGGATCCGAGAGAAAGGCTCTTGAAGATGGACAGAAGAAAAGCAACCGATGCGGACGAACTGGGCATGTTACCCGTGAATGCTATGCCTGGAGTACTGTGGAAGGATCAAGACTCGAAGGATGTTTCCAGTGTGGAGAACAAGGACATATCAAGAAGGATTGTCCCAAGACGGGAGGTCAGAATGTCAGAGGTAGAGCGTTCGAGTTAAACGCTGGGAAAGCACGTGATGATCCTGCTGTAGTCACTGGTATGTTTATGATTAATAACCATTCCGCGTTCGTACTTTTGGATTCTGGAGCTGACTTGAGTTTTGTTTCGAAAAACTTTGAATCATTCATGTGTTCACCTACAAGTAAGCTAAACAAGAAGTACTCGATAGAACTAGCAAATGGTAAACTGATAGAGACTAGCAAAGTCGTACATGACTGTAGTATACTGTTAGGCGATTCATAAATTTAGTATCGATTTACTACCAGTGGAGTTGGGAAGTTTCGATGTAGTTATAGGAATGGATTGGCTGTCCAAGAATAAAGCGGAGATTGTCTGCTCAAGGAAGCAAGTGCGAATACCTCGTCCTTGTAGTGGCAAAGCGATAATTATCCATGGAGATCGATCGGGTCGTGTATCGAGTGTTGTCTGTAGTATGAAGATGCTCAAGTTGTTGTGAAAAGGGTATCCTGCGTTCCTAATTAACGTAATGGATACAAAGGCCGAATGTAGGAAGATCGAGGAGATTCCTATTGTTCGTGATTATCCAGAAGTTTTTCCTAAAGACTTACCTGGATTATCCCCTATGAGACAGATTGAGTTCCGAATCGATTTGGTACCTGGTGCTGCACCAATTGCGAAATCTCCCTATAGATTGGCACCGTCGGAAATGAAAGAGATGTCGAACCAGTCTCAAGAGCTACTAGACAAAGGTTTCACTCGACCGAGTTATTCGCCTTGGGGTGCGCCTGTTCTGTTTGTGAAGAAGAAGGATGGATCCTTCAGGATGTGTATAGATAACAGGGAGCTGAACAAGTTAACTATCAAGAATCGGTATCCATTGCCGAGGATTGATGATTTGTTTGACCAGCTTCAGGGATCCAGCTACTACTCGAAGATAGATCTGCGTTCAGGCTATCATCAGTTGAAGGTTGCTGACAAAGACATTCCCAAGACAGCCTTTCGAACACGATACGACCATTTTGAGTTTCTAGTTATGCCCTTTGGTTTAACTAATGCGCCAGCTGTATTCATGGATCTCATGAACAGGGTATGCAAACCCTACTTGGACAAATTCGTGATAGTATTCATCGACGATATACTTATTTATTCACGAACTAAAGAAGACCATGAGCAGCATTTGAGGGTGATTTTGAAGTTGTTAAAGGAAGAGAAGCTGTATGCCAAGTTCTCTAAATGTGAGTTTTGGATTCGAGAGGTTCATTTTCTCGGACATGTCATAAATGAGAAGGGTATACATGTAGATCCGTCCAAGATTGAAGCAATAAAGAATTGGGAAGCGCCAAAGACTCCGTCGGTAGTGCGGCAATTCTTAGGGCTTGCTGGGTATTATCGGAGGTTCATTGAGAACTTCTCCAGAATAGCGCAACCATTGACGCTATTAACCCAGAAGGAGAGGAAGTTTGACTGGACAGAAAAGCAGGAGGAAGCTTTTCAGTCGTTGAAGGAAAAGCTCTGCAGTGCATCTATTCTTTCCCTTCCTGAGGGAAGTAATGATTTCATCGTTTACTGATGTGTGTCGGTGTATATATAATTTAGATGTATAATTAAGCCCTTTTTTACACCTTTAGCCAAGTTTTAAATTTATAAAACACGATATTTACTAACACTAAACACACATATGGGTAAGTGCACCCATCATAGACGTAGTATAGTGTTGGTAAGATACCGAGGTCGTCCAAGGACACAAGAGCTTTTAGTACCGGTTTATCCTCAACGTCTAATCAAATCAAAAAGTAAAAAAATGTTTTTAAACTAAGAAAATAAAAACTAACTAAATGCTGAAAAATAAAAATAAAATAAAAACAGATAGACAAGATGAATCACTTGGATCCGACTCGTGTATTAGTATAGCCTTTGATTATTTTCGCACTTTTGCACTTATTTAAGAGATTATCTTAGTTATTGTAGTAGGCCCCTCTTTTGGAGGCGACGTTACCCTCAACCCAGTAGTTTGAGTCAGCAAGGATACAATCCTAAAGGGCTGGATTATTGAAAGATAATGAATTAAGTTATTAATGCAAATTATGGTAGGCCCCGCTTTTGGCGGTGACGGTACCCTCGGCTAAGTAGTCTGAGTCAGCAGGGATACAGTCCTAAATAGCCGGGTTATAGTATTAATAGTAGTTAACTTATGAGGGGGTCAAAGAGTTTGGATCCCCGCCATCCAATACCTATGGGTATTGAAGGAGATCCTACTAAATTTGACCCAGGTCCCTTGCAGGACCTCTAAACGCTGAACAAGGGCAAGACCCTTACCAAACCGTTCCCTTAACCCCCGACCAGGTAGCCAACATACCTCCATATAGACCGTGGAGATATGAATGGTGAAAATCTTTTATTTTATATAGACAGTAAAATAATGCCAAGACACCACGGACAAACGATAAGGAAAGATCACATTCAACATAAGTAACTAGTTATTAAAGTCATTAATACAAAACCAAATAAAAAGTGCAAAAGATTAAAAATAAAAAGTATTATACTAAACACTTGTCTTCACCAAGTGATGTAAGAGACTTAGGCAAACATGGCCTTGATTGTCAAGAACTCTTACTATCAATCTTGGATCCCGAGACGACTCACACACTCTACGATGGACAATGGATGATGGTGGTGGATGATGGTGTTATGGTGGTGGTGGGTGGTGGATGAAGTGTGAGAGAGGTGGTGTGCCAAGGGATGAGATGGAATGAAACCAAGCACTCCTATTTAAAGGCTGAACAGAAGGCTGGGCACGGCCCCGTGTCCGCTGGACACGCCCCCGTGCCCGTCTGACACTCTCTCTCCTCATTAATTGTAATTCGCAATTACAATTAATGCGCCTGCTGTACTTTTACCACGCCCCCGTGCTCACTGGACACGGCCCCGTGGTGGGCAATAGAAGCTTCTACAGGTTTGTCTTTTCTGCTGCTTCTTGGGCACGGCCCCGTGCTGGCTGAGCACGGGGCGTGTTCAGGCTTCTGTTTTCTCTTCTTTGCTTTGGAGGATGCCGTTGAGGGTTCGGGCAGTCTACTTTTATTCCTTTTCTTGTATTTATGCTAGAATTAGTTGTCTTTTTGCTTCTTTTGTGAATTTGAGCTCATTTCATCCTGAAAATACAAAAGGAAGACAAAAACACTTTTTTTCCAACATTATTTCATCCTGAAAATACAAAAGGAAGACAAAAACACTTTTTTTCCAACATTAGTACTTAAAAAGGGTTAGTTTTATGCCTTAATTGATGTAATTTATATGTTGCATTTTACACACATCAAATACCCCCACACTTGAACTTTTGCTTGTCCTCAAGCAAAACTCTTTTAATGTGGCTTACACTCCCAAATAGAATGGGTAGAAGAGAAAGTTTTTGGCTTGTCATAGAGTGTCGGGAATCCAAGATCTTTTTGGGTTTTATTTTTTTTTATTTACAATCCCATTCGTTATGATTTATTTAGAACGTTTCATAGGATAAATTACTTATTTGGGCATAACATGCCTTTTTAAAATTTTATTTATATACAAGTTCACATACCTCAAGGGAGAAATCACTCAACACTCGGCCGAAGGTGTATTTTTTTAGTGAATCACTCGAGAGCGGCATGGAGCTTACGCCTTCCATAGGCTTGCCAAGCAATCAATCCTCCTCCTTTTTAACTTTTATACCTTTGTAAATATCAAGAGGACTTTTTAGGTGAAGGGTTAGGCTTGGGCTAAAGGTGGGTGGTTGGGTTAGTGGTTAGTAAAAGGGCGAAAAGCGTAAAAAGCGTCGGTTTTCGTAACACAATTTTTTTAGTGACTTTTTATTTTGAAGTATTTCTCCAAACAAGCTTTTGTTTGTATAGCTTTGTTTGTTTTTAACTTCATCATCATTTTTTTTTTGTCAGTCACATAAAAGAACGAGCTTGCGAAAAACCGAGCTTGTTACTAAAATAAAGGGTGAAAAATAAAAAGGGTTTTTGGTGGGTAAAAAGGGTTTAGGGTAATGAAATGAAAGGTTTAGGCTCAAAGGGGTTAACTAGGGGGATTTTGGGTAGGTGGTAAAAAAAATGAAAAATAATGGTGTAGAAAGAAAAATGGTTAGTCCTAATGCCTCCATCATTTACTTACTTGGGTTTAAGTTGGTAAGGACCGGGAATGAATCGTCGTGGAAAGTTCTAGAGTTGTAAGAACCAAGCGGCTATTCACACAAGAAACGAAAAATGAGCATTTAGTCTAAAGATGTAAATTTGTATGCTCAATAAAGGCTCAAAACTCACTTTTGTGGGAATAGGTTTTTAATGTGATCAAGTATATATAATCAAATTTTAACTAGACTTGTTATGCCGTTTCATAATTTTCTTATGTTGGTTCTTATTATCACGACGCTTTCGGTTGTAAATTTTATAAAAATATAACCTTATTAATCTTGTGATTCCCAACTTAAACTTTAGACAAGTAAGAAAAAATGAATTTTTTTTTGAAAAAATTTGGGGTGTTTAGCGGTTCCAATAGAGTTTTGTGTAAGGCTTGTTGTTAGGACTTGCAAAATTTCAAAGTGTTAGCTTCCCCCCCCCACACTTAAATTACACATTGTCCTCAATGTGTCCCAAAAATAAATTTTTAGGTTGATTGGATGTGTAATGTGGTGTTAAAAAGCGAAGATTTATGTTACTGGCAGTCTGGACACGGCCCCATGGGGACCGGACACAGCCCCGTGTTCAGGTGCCAGTAACAGAAATTAAAGAAATGAGACAGAAGCCTGGACACGGGGGCGTGTCTGGTGAACACGGCCCGTGTCCAGTTACCTGAACTGGGCGTTTTTCTGCAGGTGGCTCAGCACGGGGCCGTGTTGGTTGAGCACGGCCCGTGTTGAGCCTTCTGTAATGGAGATTTGTGTCGGGTTGCTTCGTTCTTTGTGCATGGGGTCATTTTTCTCGTTCCCTTTTTCATCCATTACCACCACGAGTGTGTTTTATTTGTTATAAACCATCAAACCTTTAGAAACCATCATTTCATTGCAAACATAGAGAGACATTACATAAAACTAAATACATAAATATTAAACCATGGAGTTCTAGCCCTATGTCTTATTTTAATTAGCAAAATTTCCAAGAGCTACTAATCTTGGTTAGATAAGGCTTTTTAAAACTCCTTTTTCCGGGTGTGGCCCTCCTCATATGTCGGCGAGCCACTCCTCTACCTCTCTTTGGAGGAGAAAGGAGGGCTCATTTGCATTAGTTTGAGGAGTTTCGACTTCCACTGGAATCTCTTGTTGGTGCTCCACGGGAGGTTCCGCCGGAAAGTCTTCCCACCCGGTAGGGTTGTTAACCCCGAGTGCCAAGTTCCAATCCTGTTGTGGAAGAGCTGGTTCCATCGGGGGTGCTACAAGAATATTTAACCTCTGGTGCAAGAGGTTAATTTCTTGGAAGCTGTTTTCGAGCCCCACCGTAAGATCGTTAATACGGTCAATTAGGACCTCCTCTACCGATGTCATTTCGTCGAGAGCCTCCCTTAATGCTATCACATAGTGCACAAGTGTAGCTTCAACGGAGGGCCTCCTTCCCCTTCGGCTGTTTGATGAATGGACGGATGATGTTTCGCTGTTTTCGCTCGACATTCTACGAAAAATAAACCGAAAAATAGTTTATTTAATGAAACAGTATCTGGACACGGCCCCGTGCTCATTGAACACGGCCCCGTGTTCATCTTTCTGCAGAATTTTGAAGCAAGGAAACTTGAAGTTTTAAGTTATTTTCTGAACTTATGTAGGTTTTTTAAACATTAATAACTTAAAACAATGTTACCTAACATGTTTTTACCAAGATTCCTTGATCAAAACCCATTGTTTCCTACCATAAAGTTTGAAGAATTCAAACTTTTAATGGTAGTTCTTGGAGAAAGATGAAAAAGAAGGAAATGGCTAGAAGAGGAAAGGACAAGATGGGTTGTTGGAACCTTCTTTTAGACTTACCTAGGATAGTTTGAGAGAAGATTCCTCCAAATCTCTGTCCCAAGTTGGTCCAAATGTGCAGAATTCTTGGCTGCATTTATAGAAAACGACAGCATCCTGGACACGGCCCCGTGTTCGTTGGACACAGCCCGGTGTGCAGGTGAATTCTGACACAGTTTGTCCGTATTCTGATGTACTGATCAGAAAGGAATCTTATGGTGAACACAGGGGCGTGTTGGCTGGACACGGCCCCGTGTCGAGGGATCATTTATGAAGTTTGTCTAGTTTTTAAGGAGCTTCCTGTATCGGGTGGCTCTTGATTGGTTGGAACAACCCCAAAGTGCCTAAGATACCTTAATTGTCCTATACTAAGGCGAGAACGCAAGAGGTTGTTGGTGAGGGTAATTCCTATTTTCATTCTAGGTGGACAAGTCCAACCCTTTCCCGGGCTCTCGTTAAAGAAGGTGTATGCCGAATCGCTCAGGTCTATGTATGCACCGAACGAAGTCGATGGAGAGTCCTTCACGGCACAATCGGCACAGGGTCGACTATCGTCCAAGTCTTTTCTAGGTAAGAAGGTATTTTCGGGAGCAACGAGGTTGTCGGAATGCGTTTCCAACATTTCCTCATGGTCATCATCTTGGGATGGATCAATAAAATCCTTCCTAAGTTCTTTTGACCAATTTAGAATCAGTTCTTCTAGTTGAAATAACTCGTCAAGGAGCATGTCTCCTAGAATATCTGGCTGGGCGCATTCGAGGGAGAGATAGTGCTTATTTTTACTTTCGCCCCTCTTAAGGTTATAAGGAATCGGTGAGTCTATATAGTGGGGCCTATAATTTAGAAAATAACATTTTAATTCTTCATGTTCGCCTCCACATAATTGACACCACATACCATAAGAGTGCCGAAAGTAAAAAGAATTACTATCACTCATGTTTGTGTCAGAAATTACCAACCGCCGGGATCTAACGGTTTTGTTTTCAGTAAGAGAATCTTGGGCACGGGGGCGTGTTGAGTGGACACGGCCCCGTGTTCAGCTTACTGTCTGACTTAAAACAGGATTGTCAGTTCCAATGATTGAGCACGGGGGCGTGTTCAGCGGGCACGGCCCGTGCTGAGCTCTGCAGAAGCTGAAAAACTAAGAAAATCCTAAAAATTAAAAAGAAAAATAAAAATATGATTAGGCCGTTGATTCCTAACTTTCTTAAAATCCTTGTGTCCCCGGCAACGGCGCCAAAAACTTGATGTGTGTCGGTGTATATATAATTTAGATGTATAATTAAGCCCTTTTTTTTACACCTTTAGCCAAGTTTTAAATTTATAAAACACGATATTTACTAACACTAACACACATATGGGCAAGTGCACCCATCGTAGACGTAGTATAGTGTTGGTAAGATACCGAGGTCGTCCAAGGACACAAGAGCTTTTAGTACCGGTTTATCCTCAACGTCTAATCAAATCAAAAAGTAAAAAAAATGTTTTTAAACTAAGAAAATAAAAACTAACTAAATGCTGAAAAATAAAATAAAAACAGATAGACAAGATGAATCACTTGGATCCGACTCGTGTATTAGTATAACCTTTGATTATTTTCGCACTTTTGCACTTATTTACGAGATTATCTTAGTTATTGTAGTAGGCCCCTCTTTTGGAGGCGACGTTACCCTCAACCCAGTAGTTTGAGTCAGCAAGGATACAATCCTAAAGGGCTGGATTATTGAAAGATAATGAATTAAGTTATTAATGCAAATTATGGTAGGCCCCACTTTTGGCGGTGACGTTACCCTCGGCTAAGTAGTCTGAGTCAGCAGGGATACAGTCCTAAATAGCCGGGTTATAGTATTAATAGTAGTTAACTTATGAGGGGGTCAAAGAGTTTGGATCCCCGCCATCCAATACCTATGGGTATTGAAGGAGATCCAACTAAATTTGACCCAGGTCCCTTGCAGGACCTCTAAACGCTGAACAAGGGCAAGACCCTTACCAAACCGTTCCCTTAACCCCCGACCAGGTAGCCAACATACCTCCATATAGACCGTGGAGATATGAATGGTGAAAATCTTTTATTTTATATAGACAGTAAAATAATGCCAAGACACCACGGACAAACGATAAGGAAAGATCACCTTCAACATAAGTAACTAGTTATTAAAGTCATTAATACAAAACCAACTAAAAAGTGCAAAAGATTAAAAATAAAAAGTATTATACTAAACACTTGTCTTCACCAAGTGATGTAAGAGACTTAGGCAAACATGGCCTTGATTGTCAAGAACTCTTACTATCAATCTTGGATCCCGAGACGACTCACACACTCTACGATGGACAATGGATGATGGTGGTGGACGATGGTGTTATGGTGGTGGTGGGTGGTGGATGAAGTGTGAGAGAGGTGGTGTGCCAAGGGATGAGATGGAATGAAACCAAGCACTCCTATTTATAGGCTGAACAGAAGGCTGGGCACGGCCCCGTGTCCGCTGGACACGCCCCCGTGCCCGTCTGACACTCTCTCTCCTCATTAATTGTAATTCGCAATTACAATTAATGCGCCTGCTGTACTTTCACCACGCCCCCGTGCTCACTGGACACGGCCCCGTGGTGGGCAATAGAAGCTTCTACAGGTTTGTCTTTTCTGCTGCTTCTTGGGCACGGCCCCGTGCTGGCTGAGCACGGGGCGTGTTCAGGCTTCTGTTTTCTCTTCTTTGCTTTGGAGGATGCCGTTGAGGGTTCGGGCAGTCTACTTTTATTCCTTTCTTGTATTTATGCTAGAATTAGTTGTCTTTTTGCTTCTTTTGTGAATTTGAGCTCATTTCATCCTGAAAATACAAAAGGAAGACAAAAACACTCTTTTTCCAACATTAGTACTTAAAAAGGGTTAGTTTTATGCCTTAATTGATGTAATTTATATGTTGCATTTTACACACATCATTTACTGTGATGCTTCACGCTTGGGTCTTGGATGCGCTCTAATGCAAAGAGACAAAGTGATAGCCTATGCGTCCAGACAGTTGAAAGTGCACGAGAAGAACTACACAACACATGATTTGGAGCTTGGAGTTGTTGTGTTTGCTTTGAAGATCTGGAGACACTACTTGTATGGCACGAAGTGTACGATTTACATGGACCATAAGAGCCTCTAGCACATCTTCGATCAGAAGGAGCTCAATATGCGACAACGCCGTTGGGTGGAATTTCTCAACGATTATGAATGTGATATCCGTTATCACCCAGGGAAAGCAAACGTTATTGCAGATTCGCTTAGTAGGAAGGAACGGGAAAAGCCTCTACGTGTGTGTGCTTTGGGTTTGGCCATACAAACGAGTTTGACCGATCAAATTCGTGATGCACAGCGGGAAGCTTTGAAGGACAATGATCTGAGAAGTGAAGGTTTGAAGGGCTTAGAATGTAAACTGATATCGAAAGCAGACGAAGTAATGTACTTCATGAACCGAGTCTAGGTTCCGCTTAAAGGTAACCTCCGTGAATTGGTTATGGACGAAGCTCATAAATCCAAGTATTCCATTCACCCAGGTTCTACCAAGATGTATCAGGACATTAAAGAGTTTTACTGGTGGCCAAAGATGAAGAGAGACATCGCGACCCACGTGAGCAAATGTCTGACGTGTTCTAGGGTCAAAGCTGAGCACCAGAAGCCGTCTGGGCTTCTGCAGCAACCGGAGATTCCTAAGTGGAAATGGGAACATCTTACGATGGACTTTATCACCAAGTTACCCCGTACGTCGCGTGGACACAATATGATCTGGGTAATTATGGATCGATTGACAAAGTCTGCTCATTTCCTGGCACTTAAGGAAACAGATAATACGGAGAAGATATCGCAGCTATACCTTAACGAGATTGTAGCCCGACATGGAGTACCTGTGTCAATCATTTCGGATAGAGACGGACGATTTGACTCCAGATTTTGGAGATCCCTTCAGAAATCGCTGGGTTCTCGTTTGGATATGAGTACTGCATATCATCCTCAAATGGATGGTCAGAGCGAAAGGACTATTTAGACATTAGGGGATATGCTGAGAGCGTGTGCGATTGATTTTGGCGGAAGTTGGGATACTCATTTGCCCTTGGCAGAGTTTTCTTACAACAATACTTACCATGCCAACATAAAAGCCGCTCCGTTTGAAGCCTTTATGGAAGGAAGTGTCGATCACCGCTCTGTTGGGCTGAAGTCGGCGAGAAGCATTTGACCGGACCCGAGATTATTCAGGAGACCACGGACAAGGTCGTTCAGATCAAGAATAGGTTGAAGGCTGCCGCGGATCGACAGAAGAGTTATGCAGACAACCGAAGGAAACTGCTGGATTTTCAAGTTGGTGATAGAGTTATGCTGAAGGTATCATCGTGGAAGGGCGTTTTGAGGTTTGGAAAAGGGGGAAAGTTGAGCCCGCGCTATATAGGTCCCTTCGAAGTCGTTTCTCGAGTTGGACCAGTTGCCTATAGGCTCAAGTTGCCACAGGAGTTAATTGGAGTCCATGATGTATTCCATGTCTCCAACTTGAAAAAGTGTCTGTCTGATGAGACACTAATTATACCCCCTGGAGAGGTTCAAGTGGACGATAAACTGAGATTTATCGAAGAACCCGTGGAGGTTCTGGATAGGAAAACCCAGAAACTTAGAAGGAGCAAGGTCGAATTGGTCAAAGTCCGTTGGAATTCTAAGCGTGGACCCGAGTTCACCTGGGAGCAACAGGACCAAATGCAACAGAAATATCCTCACCTCTTCCCACCGAGTGCGAAAACGAAACCTGTAAGGAGTAGAATTTCGGGGACGAAATTCCTTAAACAGGGGGAGACTGTGACACCCGGCCTCTCAGGCCATACCAGACAATTGTAATCTGTGTAGTAGACATGTAACGTGACTATTTGTGACTGACTGTGATGTAAATATATGATATTTGATGTATTGTTAAATTTAGATGTGTATAAAATTATGTTGGCTACGATAAAACTAACGCTTATTGCATAACATTTAAAATACAAAACGAACGTCGGTGACCACCCGATCAGTGTTAAAATCCTAAAAATAATCTGTTATGATTAGAATAATAATTTTAATCATATCCGTATGGAAAAATAATTTAAAACGCTAAGAAACTATATCTTTTCGAATTTGAGCATGTACCGCGCAATACTGCGCGAATTAAACAAAATACCATCAACGCAGCCAGTCAAGGCAACTGGTAATTATTTCAGAAATAATTTTAAGTGATTATTTTTATAGAATGATAAAAATGATTTAAAACGCACTAAAACGAGATTAAAACGCTAGATAAAATACCCGGTAATCAGCAAAACACCTGTTTTAACTCAAATTTACATATAATATATGTATATGTATATGAAATGTGTGTGAGAGGGGGGGAGATGTGGCGGCACCAAGGGCTGCCCACATTCTCTTGAATGTTGCAAATGGGACACTTGTCATTTCCTAGAAATGATAAGTGATGATTATGTTAGTTCATGCATCCATACATACTCAATTCCAATAACATAATTCAAAATCACTCTCTCTCTCTCCTTCAAGCTCATGGCCGAACACCCTCTTACACACTATCACTTTCATTTTCAAATCCAAACCTTAGAGAATCATGTCCATTCCAAGGTGATTTCAAGGTTGTAAGAAGGTTTGGAGGTGATTTCAAGCAAGATTCAAGCAAGAACAAGCCTCATATCACCATCTTTTCTCAAAACCCACTTTGAAAACTTGAAGGTATAAAATATTTCTTTAAATATTTTTCTTGATTCATAGTGATAATGAAGATAGTAAAAAGTTTCTCTTGACTCTTGAAATCTAAACATAAACTTGAAAATTTCAAACAAATGAGTTTTGAATAAAATAAAAAGGAGTGTATGCATGTATGTATATATGGCCGTAGATTTGTGTGTGTGTAGATGTATATATTGTATTTTGATTTTTGATGAAAAAGATATTGATTTATTTGATTTCTTGAAAAGTAAGATGATTAAAGTAAATGTTAGTTGTCATACAAGAATGTTTTAAAAAGATATGTGTTATATTTTAAAAAACGATGTTAAAATGTTCTAGAAGAAGATTGGAACATGAATGATGATGATAAAATTTGTAGAAGTGCATTAGATGCACAAATGTAAACATGCATGATGATATATGAACTTAAAAAGATGATTTGAACATGATGTGATAAAAATCCATTTTGATCAGAATATAAACACTAAAATAAAGTTATTTTGAAGTTTTAATGAAATATAACTTTGTCATAATGTTTACTAGCTTTGCATGTGGTACTTGATGCATAAAAAGTTGTAAAATACGTGAAATCGCATGATTTATTTGACTTATATAAAAACTGCACTAATCTGATTATAACCACTATTTTAATCAGTAAATAACATGTATTGTGTTAAAATATCAAGTCGTTTCGAGTTGGGATGGTTACGGTAATGTTTAACGCAAAACTATGCGTTAAAACGATCGAAAATCGGCTTTTCGAATGATTTCTATAAAACTGAATTAGATCAGTAAATAAACTGATATTTTTAGTTTAAAAATAATTATTTTAACTAAATTTAAGCTTACTTGGTGTTTGGTTGGTCATACCTGACTTCCGACGCCCGAAAACGTTACCGAATCGCTAAAATACGCATTTTTCAAAGTGCATTAGTATGGGTAAAATTTTGGGTAAACCTTATGTGTTAAAATGTGTTATGTGACTTAAACATGAAAATGTGAAAGTATGTTAAGTTTTAACATGTTGTTGGTAGTTTAGACCTTGCATGTATATATTCGTGTGTTTTGTGCGGTAGAAACGATAAAAACTACGTTAAATGTGTAACATGTTTGTCGAGCATGAAATTTGATAGTCATGAGATGTTTTATGTATATTTACTTTAAAAATGACAAAATAGATAAGTTAACAAGATTTCGCGTGTTTCGATGTTAAATTATGTGGACGTTTATGTATATACATTACGACGCGCAAATCGTAGATATATTGCGTATAAACAGGAGAGTTAATGGATTTACACAATAATGGTCACCAATAAAATCGTTCAAGTCGCAAAATCATAAAAATATATATATGGACTCATATATATATATATTAACGTGCCAACATAATAAAAAATGACAACTTTTCAAGAAAATCTCAAAGTTATGTGATAATTCTAAGAAACTGAGAAACTTAGGATTTTTTTGATTAAATTTTATTTTGATTTAGAATTGTTCCCATATTAGGACGTATATAATCAATATCTGGGATTGCGATATTAAAATACGCACCCAAAGGTGAGTATCACTAAACCCCTCTTTTTACTGTTTTGAATATATTTTGGGGGTGGAACACGTTGTTAAAAGGGTTTAATAATGTTTTCTAAATAAAACATACCTTTTACTATAAAATATATATTTTCGCTGAAAATATATGAAATTTGATAAGTTATACGTTTCGAAGTAAAACGTTTTTGATGAATAAATGTGGGATATTGGGATGGTACGGTGTTTCCGAGGCGAAATAGACCGTAAAGTTGGGACGGATGCCGGCCTGAGTTTCGATTGATGGAGATTCAGGGGATTCGTGCAACTACGTGTATTAAATTGTCATATTAGTAGGATATATATTGTACGTGAGGCAGACATCATATTGTTCTTCGAGGAAGAACCCTGCACCTATGATGTCGTTTAATCAGTTTAAGTATTGCACGCGAGGAATTGTTGGTAGATCTATCGGGTTGACAACCCCGTCGTGACCGGTCGCCCCGTGTCAATGTCAAATGACGAATTAATATTCTGTTCATTGTCTAGTTTTGATTATCCCTGCATGGTTAATATATAGTTCGTATCGTCTAGCTAACATACGAGTCTGAAAATTGATGCTATAATTTAATATACAAAACCTGGGAAGTATTATTATTGTCGGAGTAATGACCCGATGGAAGGCCCATGGATTTTATCAAAGGAGTAAAATGAACTTTCTAAAATTACATAGATGTTTTCAAATAAACGCCTAAGTTTGGGTGACCTTTGCGCGGAGATACTGTAGGGATCTTATCCTATCTGTTGCATGAGATCTGACGCAAGGATTTATTAGTTCCTTTTGGCGCGCGGATGTTTAATACTGTTTTTCTTTTAGAACCAGTGCGCGGCCGCGCAAGGTTCAATCTAAAGAGAGCTCATTGACGAAGTTGTGGTATGGTCTCAAGCACCTGTGCAAGGTTTTTGGGACCTTACCCCTTCAAGGCTTTAGGTACGATGACGTGTTTGATCAGGTACAACCCCGTGCTTTAGAGTCTTCTTTGGATTCACTATATTTACATTTGCTCCGTTTCACTGCAACGCACGACGCCAATAAAACCTAGTAATGCATTAAATGTGATGTTGGACCTACAAAAGAACAGATGATATCCAAAAGCCAAGACATGACACAAGATCAAGAAATAAACAAATGATGAAACAATTCTCTCCCCAAAGATAGTGAATCTTGAACACCTACTCAAAACATCTATTGAAGAGCAAAGCAAACATATGTTCAAGCCTTGGAACCGCTGTTCAAGAATAAACTACATCTGTTGAAAGCTAAAGTCTGTTGAAGACAAAGGTCTGATGAAGAAGACCAAACATTTATCTGGCTAAACAGATGTTTGGATCACTGCAACAGAAGATAGCTCCATCAGTGGTTTCTCAATTTAACAGTATGTATCTTATAACAGTATTTAGACTAGTTAGAAAGATGATATGATTTGCACAGATGTTTGCAACATTTATGGACTTTTTTTTTGTTAGGAATGTTAGATGTCACTATTAGGGTGATGTCAGCCCATCATGAACAAAGCTTTAGTACTTAGTATAAATAGATTTCACCTGTTAGAGATCTATTTTATCACTTCACACATTTTCTTTTGTATGAATAGTTCTAGTGAGTGATCGGCTGAGGAGGATATTGTAGAATCATTTCTGTAAAACTTTTGAATCTTTTGAATTAATTGAAAAAAATAGTTTCTGATAATATCTCTCTACTTGTGAATTATATTGTGTTTATCATTATTTATTTGCAAGTATCAAACTCAGATCCTAACAATTGGTATCAGAGCCTGGTCATGTTAAACTCGATTTCATAATCAATTTAACAAACAAAGATGAGCTCAACAGAGATCCAATATTATTCGTAGCTTAGAGTAGAAAAGTGTAGAACTCAAAAAGTGTCTTACACATACCCTGTTCTTCTTCTAAAAAGATCAAAAGAGAATGTCACTCAATAACTATGATTCCCTTATCTTCGGTTGTGATAGGAAACTACTGATGCTTGACAAATCGAATTACAATATATGGCAATGTCAGATGGTACACTATCTAGCTCAACAAAACACAGGATGTTGGAGGTATGCATTGTACGGACCACATACTTCAATGACACCTTGTGTCGAAAATCCTGATGAATATGAGCCAAAGAAACCGGAAGATTACTCTATGCTAGATTTCAAAAAGTTTGAGATAGATGCAAAAGCTCTTGTTATAATTGCAAAGGCACTACTAACTGGGATCTGTGCAGAACTATTACAATGTAATAGTGCTAGAAAATTATAGGAGGAGTTAAAAGAGAAATTCAGTAAATTTGAGGAAACTGTTAAAAACAACCAGGAAACTCTTGACATACAAAATGTTGAGAGTATATCTAACCCAGTACAAACAACAGTTTGTGAAAAGGGTGATGATAGTGTTGTTAAAAACAACGACCCTTGGAATACAACAAAAAATGAGGATAAGTGCGAATGCGCATTCATGGCCACCAAAATAGGAGTATCTACATGCCTAGATAGCCTATGGTATGTAGGCAGTGGAGGATCCAGACATATGACTGAATGTAAAGCTCTACTGACAAACTTCCATTCTCATGGAGGTAGTGACATTTCCTTTGAAAATAATGCTAAAGGAAAGGTGATGGGGCCAGGGACTGTCCAGGCTAGTATCTGGTATTAAGATACCTCAAAGGTGCTCCCATACTTGGTATCTGGTATCCAGCTAATGGAAAAATTGAGCTTTCAGGTTTCTCAGATAGTGATTTTTTCTAATTGCCACAAAACAAGGAAGTCAACATCAAGAGGTTGCCAATTACTTGGAAATGCCTTGGTCTCATGGTAGAGCAAAAAACAAACATCAGTCTCTAATTCTACAGCAGAGGCAGAGTACATAGCTGCTGCAAGTTGCACTACACAACTTATGTGGCTTCAAAATCAATTGCTTGATTTTGATATAACTGCTTTAAAGACACCATTAAATTTGGACAGTCAAGAAGCTGAAAACGTTATCAAGAACCCAATGTCACATTAAAAAACAAAGCATATTAATAATAAAAGCCTTGAACAATCAAATTGTTGCACATGAATTATCTTGTCAAAGTTCTCAACTTCACACATCATCATTCATTCATCGAACATTTTATCTTTTTTTCTCTCCATCAACGGAAACATATCCTCCTGAGATTTAATGATGTGTTGGAGCCTCATGTCTCCTATCATGTGCTTGGATGCTCCACTATCAATAATCCTAAGACTATCAATAGTTTATCTTGGAAAGCAATCAGTTGGAGAAGGGGACCCAAGCCTTCGTGGACTTGGGTCGTCCAGTATTATCAAGAATTGTGATTTTGATTTCCTGATGATTCAGAATGGATTGAGCTCCCCCTGAAACAGTTACCGATTTTGGTTTCCAAATCTGTTGTTGTTTTTCATTTTTGACATTTGTTTTAACATATTGTGACCTTAGGCTTCAAAACTTTTACCAATTCCTTTTGTTGTTTCTTTTTCTATTTCAGTTTTCTTTCATTTTGAAATGTTTCGGTGAAACAGATCATGATTGGTAAATGTTTCCAGGGGGCATCAACATTTTCCTTTCCTTTCGTGAGATATGAGCAGTTTGCTATGATGTGCCCATACTTATTGCATTCAAAGCATGATCTCTGCTCTACAAACCTCGGAGCATCATGATGATGATATCTTGAAGATGAACTTTTAGACCTCGAGGTACTTGGTCCATAATCACAACAATGTCTGTGTCGTGTGTAATTATTCTGATTATATCTTTTCAAAGTCTGAACTTGTTTAGCAAAACCCTGTGTTGTTTTCAAATCAGTCCCTTGAGATTTCACGAAGTTCACATTCTGAACCTTTCTCTGGTTCTCAACCCTTTTGCCCTTTTTCTTTCCAGCTTTAGCATGATTTTGCTTTTGTTGACTGTTCTGAATTAGCGATTTTTGATTCCCAAATTGTTTTCTAACTTGAACTTTTGGGATAGGAGCACACTAAGTTGCCACAACTCTTTGGCTCGACTTACCCAAAAACTTACTTGTTGAATCCTAGAAAACTTTATCAATCAAAGATTGATTGGCGTTTCTGGTTGGAAAATCGTTGTTTGAATAAGTCTCGTCAGAACCAATCAATGTGTAAAGCAAGTTCACACTTGCAGAATTTCTCACAGGGACTTGATCCGGTTGAATAGGAGCAGTCACACATGGTTTTGCCGAAGGATCATAGAGAATGTGATTCTTAAGAGGTATGTTTGCCTCTTTGATTACCGTCCTCATCCGATTCATTATTTGAACAATCACAATCCTCAATAGTTGGAGAAATACGATTTTTCAGAGATGTTGACTCCTTGACCTCTACCAGTTGACCTTGACTCGAGGATGCACACTTAGTGAAAGCTAGACCAAATGCAAACTCAGCAAGGTCAAGAGGAACAGTCGGCTCAAAGTGAGGCATGTCCTCGTCATCGGGCAACCTGGTGTAGTTGTGTCTCATCGTTGGAGGACAAACTTGATACCCAATGCATTTGACGTCCCCCTTTTTCTTCTGTGTATCAATGATGTGATCTAGAGCGTCTTGCGAGTTGGAATAACTGTCCAACTTCTACTTTATACTTTCATAAATCATAATCACATCGTGCAAGGGCTAACTCCTTCATTTGTTCAATGATATTAATGTAATTATTAATACCAGTTTGTTGGGATGAGCAAATGGTACCGGGCACCGGTTCAGAATCGGTACCGAATTTCCCGAACTGAGTTGATTTTCGATACCGACATTTAGTGTTTTCGGTACCGGTCCGATACAGGTCCGATACCGATATTTACCGAATTTACCCTCAAATACCAGTTCGTATCGGTACCGAACCATATCGGTACCCGTTTTTTGGAATTTTTGGTACCGGTACTGGTTGGTACCGAGCTCATCCTTACTAGGTTGCTTGTTTAAAACCATTTATTTCAGTTCCGAAACATATTTTCTTAAGGTTTTAATGGTGGTTTTAAACTCTTTTTCATTTTTCTTTAAAGTCGCGTTAGCCTCAGTGCACTTTGCCAATTCAACAACCAAACTCTGATAGTGACTCTTCATCAGTTCAAATTTATCTTCTAGTTCTAAACAGTTAACACGCTTATGAGGAGTTGGTTTATCAACAATTACCTGATCGGATTAGCCATCCAAAGGAGCCATGTTTGCATGCTGATGAGTAAAAGATCCATCATCAGAGAAAAACTTGTCAGACGAATTAGGTGCTTTCTCATCAATAACCTCCTGCGACAAACCTTTGGATCTGTCCTCGCTTGAACTTGAAATTTCTTCATCCAAACTCCCGCTATACCCCGAACTGTCATCATCTCCAAAGGACTCACTATCACTGACATTCTTAACGATTACAACATAAAACATTCTTAACGATTACAACATAAAATGCAGTTCTTGTTTGACTATCTTTTCCCCAGTTGTACAGTCCGATCATAATTGACAAAAAGGTTTATTTTGTGGAGGACAGTTATTTGTAGAATGAGATCCCATACACGCTTGAGCCTATGTTGAAGGATCGGATGATTGTTGTGGAGGGTTATTCGGGTTTACGTTCTTTATCCAATCCCACGGGTTTGCAGCCATTGTATTAAAATTTGAAGTTGTGAAAATAAATTCCAAAGTGAGTAATATGGATAAATTCCAAATTTAAACAGTTTAACTTTAAAAAGACGTTTTATGATAATATGGACAAGTAAAACGATGTGGGATGGGCCTGTATTGGGTTAAAACGATAGAATAAAAAGAACATGTTCCTTAACCCGTCGTTTGGAATTTATGCTTGGGTTCACAAATCACGGCCCAAGGTGCAAAAATAAATAGAACAGATATTGAACTCTTCCAAGAAAAAAAAAACTTCAGCCGTCATCACCATAATTCTGCTCTTCATTCATTTAGTGGGCCCCATAGGATCAGTCAACGCAGAAACATGAGAATTCCTTTGTGTGGCCCTATGATTAGGGCCGTTCAAATCGCTCGCCGCTCGTCGCTCGCTCGACGCTCGTTCGAAAATTGCTCGGAAAATGCTCGTTCGATTTGACGCTCGGTTGTAAGTGAGCCGCTCTGCTCGGTTCGGTTTGTAAACGAGCCAAGCATGAGCAAAGGTCCACTCGGCTCGGTTCGGCTCGAATTATTATTTTAATTAGTATATATATACATATACATATACACATACATCTGTAAACATGTATATACACAAATATAAATTATACATATATATACACACATACACCTATACACACACACACTTACACATACATATATACTTAAATATAAATTAAATTTATAGTTTTATATGTACCAATCTATTAGATTTTGGTCAACTATATACAAATTTACAACTATATCTATACGTACTAGCCCAATCACGCTAATAAAAATTTAAAATCAAAACTAAAAGTTAAACCCTGAACCTAAACGACAGTCTGTTCATCGCCTCAATGTTTCATGTTGTTACCCTAAGTCGATCGTCTCCTACTCTCAACGTAATTGTTCGTGCAATATGATCATCGCCTCGTCAGCCACAACATTGTTATTTATAAGAAAAATATTATGCCATGAAATGTGCATGTTTTTAAAGACATAAAAACTTGAGACCCAACATTGTCACTATTTTTCTCAGCAAATTTAAATTGGGTGACACGGTTGTCCAAATCGCTCGAATTTCGCTCGACGCTCGCTCGAAATTTTTACTGCTCGAAAAATGCTCGCTTGATTTGATGCTCGGTTTTAAATGAGCCGCTCCGCTCGGTTCGGTTTGAAAACGAGCCAAGCACGAGCAAAGGTCCGCTCGGTTCGGCTCGGCTCGTGAACAGCCCTACCTATGATCCTAATTTAATTATTCGGCCATGATTGTCTTGGGCTTTCGTTTGAGAATAACACTATCTTTTGGAATATCTCTATTTTACCATCGTTTGAAACTTAACAATTAATATGTCACTGTCGGTTGGAATTGATTTTTTTGGATGGCGGTTGGAATTGATTTTAAATGGAGTTTTTGTTATTCAAAAGATTATGGCCCAAATGAGATTTAATAAAACATGGGCCTGTTGTTTGAACAAATAACAAGCTAAGCAATGATGGGCTTCTAAAACAAACACTATGGGCGTTGACAAGGAATTGTCATTTAAAGTTGTTTGAATTAACTGTCGTTTGAATTGAAACAACAATATGACTTTCAAAACAACACTATGATTTAGAATAAATGAAGTGCACTGTCGTTTGAGTTTATAAGGGTATAACTATCGTTTGAATATTGAATTATGAGGTCAACTGTCGTTAAAAAAAGCAATAACCTCAAAGACCGTCGTTTGAGTTTTTAAAAGAAGATATCAATGTCGTTCGAAATGACCACTGTCGTTTGACTTGTTTTAACACTCAACTGTCGCTAGTGAAGTGTTACCTTTATTTAAAATAAGAGTTTTAAAACTATCGTTTAGGAGACAGTTGTAAGAGACAAAAACGTACAGCAGGAGACAAAATGACAACTTTCTCCACTAAGTGTCAACCAGTAAAACTCAAGAATGATGTGTACTATTCCGTGACTAATTCTGGCAAGCTTGTTGGCGGAAAAAATGGCGTATTGTGATTTTACCTTCAAAACTCAATAAAACTTGTAGTTTCAATTATCTCCACTCGTTTTTAACAAGTTGTAGCAAAGAAGCATCAACCGATAACATCAGATTTGTGACTTTTAATCAGTATTTTCATCAAATAAACCGGGTTTTGATTTTTTATCCAAGAAAAGTTCAAAAACCACTCACAAATCTCAACGAAAACTCGGTCTTCAACAAGAAATCGAGCTTAGAGCTCTGATACCACTTGTAGGTCCCAAAACCGGATCTAGAACAAGGTGATTTTTTGTTTCAAATGGCGTAACGAATGCGGAATCCAAGTTACACCACAACCGGGTGAGAGAATGTAATCAATAAACAAAGATTTAACGTTTAACGCTTCGTGTATTGAATCGAGCAGAGTTTTGGTACAAGATTACACCATAAAAAGCTCACACAAAACTCTCTCTCTCTCTACACTCTCTCTAGCTCTTGCAAGCTCTATTGTACAAGTGACAATGAACATGCTTTTATACTAACACAGACATGGATCTAATGGACAGTCACGAGTGTCAAAAGAGACAGTGACCGTCGTTTGACATGTAGCAAACGATAGTGACTTTAGCATGTCTTACAAATGATAGTGGTCTTGTTATTTCATATTGGGCTTCAAACTAAGGCGTGCATGGGCTTCATATTATTCCAACGATGATTGCATGATATTATGAACTTCAAAAGATTGTATATATACTACAAAATAATATTCCTTAAATTATAGTCCATTCAATTCCACACTTCATGCCCATGTTGATTAACACCTCGATGTGACTTGGATTTCGATTCGACTCAAACAACGGAGGAACGTCTTTCGATGTCGGTCGTGAGCCAAACCGACACTAGCAACATACATAAATGCATCAACATGCATTAAGTGAGTGAAGTATACAAAACTATTTTAATGAGTTATACAACTTATGAATGGAATTGTAAAATTTAGTACGTCATAAAACATATTATAAGTTCGATATAGTCATTAATAGTTTTTATTATTCTTACTATTTTCATAGACTTGTAATATGTATAGATCTTTTCTTTTTGCGGTGGTCTTGGATGAGTTGTCCAAGTTGATTCAGGAGACAGTTCCGTGGTGCATGCTTTTTGCAGACGATATTGTGTTGATTGCAGAAACCAAACAGTGCCTGAACGCGAGGGTAGAGGAGTGGCGAGTCGCTTTAGAGGGCAAGGGCCTAAGGATAAGTCGATCTAAGACTGAGTATCTCCACTGTGATTTCAGTGGTGTAGCCGATGACAGTGACATCCAAATCACCATTGAGGATCAATTGGTCCCGCAGGCAACTAAATTTAAATATTTGGGCTCGTTTGTACAAAGGGATGGTGACATAGATAGTGATGTTACCCATCGCATACAGGCTGGCTGGTGTAGATGGAGGGCAGCCAGAGGAGTATTGTGCGATAGGAGGTTCCCAACTAAACTAAAGGGGAAATTTTACAGGGTAGCAGTTAGGCCAGCTATGCTATATGGTACAGACTGTTGGGCTATCAAGAAGACGCAGGCACGCAAGATGGAGGTAGCAGAGATGAGGATGCTGAGGTGGATGTGTGGACACACGAGGTTGGATCGGATAAGAAATGGGGTTTTTAGGGAGAGATTAGGAGTGGCTAGTATATCGGACAAGATTAGGGAGGGGAGACTGAGATGGTTTGGGCATGTGAAGCGGAGGCAAACGACAGCACCAGTTAGAGTAGTGGAAACTCTTACTGTGGAGGGGAGGAGAGGAAGAGGCAGACCCAAACTGACATGGGAAGAGCAGATTAGACATGATTTACTAGAGTTGCATCTTTCTGAGGACATGGTCCAAGATAGGACTTTGTGGAGGCGTAGAATTAGGGTTAAGGACTTCTAGAGGAAATTGCAGTACGGTCTTAGGTGTTTTTTTAGGGACGTAGGTTTTTCTTTTTCTTTAAGTGACTTTACCGGTGATTGACTTCTTATGTATATGCCCGAATGATATTGTATGCTATTATACATTATTTACATTATACTGTGTTACTCAGATCCCTTTCTTAGTATAGGTGAATTCTTTTATCTATATTCTATTTTTTATATTCTTTGACTTGATGTGTTGGTTTGTTGTTCGTTTTGGAGCTGAGGGTCTCTTCTGGAAGCAGCCTCTCTATCCCTAGGGATAGAGGCAAGGTCTGTCTACATCCCACCCTCCCCAGACCCTATGAGTAACTTTGCTATTTGTGGGATATACTGGGTATGGTTGTTGTTGTTGTTGTAATATGTATAGATCTTTATTTTGTTAATTTTATGGTGATAGCAACAACTCCTACATTATTTTGTTAATTAATGATCTCTTGGCCTAGTGGTTAAGGGGGAGGTGGGAAGCTTTGTTTCTCTTGGAGGTCCTGGGTTCAAGTCCAGGCAAGGGGGTTTTATACTAACTTGGTGATACTAACATACTAACTACTAACCTGGTTAGCGATATCCTAACCGTAAGCCGTTCAAAAAAAAAATATATAAAAATAAAAAATAAAATAAAATAAACTCACAAATAATAAATCAAAGATATTAAATTATACCAGCTAAATTTTATGGTGATATCATCTACAACTCCTACATATTACATGTAATATGTATAAATCTTTTTTTTTTTTAATTTTAAGGTGATAGCAAGTGTACCCACAACTCCTACATTAATAAACTTTCACTAATGAACTTTCATACATCAAAATGTACATACATAAATGATAGTGTTTAAAATAAAAAAAAAACTGTTTATATTTAAACAATTAAATAGAAGTAGATTCCTTAGTAAAACTTTTGTATTATAAGTTAGAAGGGCTTAAGCTCGTCACACATTTTTGATAGTATATCTTATCAAGCTGGATAGCTCTGAATGAAATATCACAGAGAAAATATATATGATGATAAGCTCGTGGAAAGCGGGGAAACCTAGCTAACTTCAGCTTCATTTTAAAATCTCCAGTGATTCTTACCCATATGAATTGATGGTCTTTCTTCCAAAGAACCCCCGGTTGTTGTTCTTTCATGTAAGTTTGATTGGTCCGGAAGTTGAGTAATATAACTTGATCGTATTTGAAGATTGTGTATGCGCTATTCAGGAACGCACGGAGAGTGTGGTTTTTACTTACTTTTGTACTAAGGATAAAAGTTCCTAGTTCCGGATCCGCTTTAATGTTATCGGGTGCATTAAAACTTACATGCAGCCCAAGTTTTGCAAGTGAATCGGTGTTATTTCGGTATATATTCAATGACGTACTTTGTATGTAAGTAGTTTTGAGCTGCGGGTGGTTTGTATCCAATATGTGAGGAGCAATATATAAGTAACTAATGAAAGAAATTCCAAGAAGAATGAAAATTATCAGAGCTACTATTAGGGCTATTTTTGTACGTGTCTTCAACCCTCTAGCCTCATTTGTTCTTATAACGTCTTCAACCCTCTAAAACAAACAAAACAAAAAAAAAATTGTTCGATTCTCACTATAATTGTGTATGAGAATTAAAATGAAAATAAATGGTAATAAGGACAAGGAAAACTTACCACACCAACACTATTGTTGTCCATCCTACATACAAACACAAGCTTAATCCACCACCATATTAATGTAGTTGATGACAATGCCATTTGAAGTTCTAAAAAAAACTATAATGTTTAAATACTTTAATACAATTCAAGAATTTGAATTAACGGGGTATGATTATGTTCAGAACTTAGTATTTAAATTGAATTATTATATATATACACACAGCTATAAGTCGATACATGTGTGTACATCTTGTATTTGATATAGAAGTAGAAGAGAAAACTGTTACCTGAACGTGGGACAATATGATCTGAAGGCAAGCAAATATGAACTCGGTTCAAATGATCCCCGTTGGTGTATGCAAAATTTATAATAGAATATTAGAATAAGAACCCAATTTCATATTTTTTAACATAAAACCACAAATTAAAATCAAGAAGAAAATAACAAAAGTGATCAAGAATTAAACGCAAAAACCACATGATACGGTATTAATAAGTCAAGGGTCTGTATTGTAAATAATGAATAGTTGAGGGACAAGTCAGGTCTAAAGTGTTGTTTGGTAGTTAGAAGTTAGTTGATGATTGTGTACTTAAACAGAAGTTGTTAATGAAAGTAGTTAGTGTTGAGTGAGCTAATCTTCTTGTCTTCTCTCTCTAATCTCTCTCTAAACAGTTCGTATCATTGGTATCAGAGCTCTCCGATCCTCGGAAGCTCTACTACTGATTGCCGGAGCGTTCAATTCATTGAAATCAATCAATTGTTCGATTGATTTTGTCCGTTCAATTCAGTAGAATCAACCAATTGTTCGGTTGATTCAATTCAATTCAATTCATCTCAGGATTGTTCATTGTTCGAGCAATTCTAAACCACATTTCATTCAGATTCATCAATTCAATTGATAATTTCAAAATGACAACTCGGAGCCAAGCTGAAATTGAAAAGACATTGAAAGATCATACAACTTCATTACTGAAATTTGATGCTTTCATGGAGAAAACAGAGAATACCTTTTCAGATATCAAGAAATTGCTGGAAAAGTTGGCTAACCACAGCAATACAGATGATACGGGAACTTCAACCAATCAAGAATTGATCAACAGATCCACAGATAGGCTGTTCAGGTTGGGAAAGATAGAATTTCCCAAGTATAATGGGTCGGCGGATGTAGAAGAATGGGTGTGTAAATGTGAACATTTCTTCGATGTGGATGATACCCCAGAAGCTTACAAGGTCCGTTATGCAGTCATCAATTTGGAAGGTAAGGCTATGAAATGGCATAATAACTTTGTTAAGAATAGGCCCCTTGCTAGTATTCCTTGGGCAGAATATTCTAGAACTATAATAGACAGATTTTCTACTCAATTGTTTAAAGATGCTATGGGTTTGTTGTCATCTACCATTCAAACTGGGGATTTAGAAACATACTGTGATGAGTTCGATGAAAATCTGTTAAGGGTTACAATTGCAGAAGAATATGCAATTAGTCTCTTCATTAAGGGTCTTAAACCGGAGTTAGGAGGTCCAGTTAGTATGTTTGACCCTAAAACTATGAAAGAAGCTTATATGTTGGCCAAGAAACAAAAAGTGGCTAATGATAGAGTCAAGAATCAGTACAAAACCCCATTCAACTCTAAACCTACCCCATCAACTTTTGTGGCCAACCCTAAACCTTTGTCAAGTTTGAAACCACCTGTTAATACTTCCCATTTACCCTTATTACCTAACCCACCAGCAAACCAAAAGTTTAATACCAAAAGGCTCACTAGTAAAGAAATAGAAACCAAAAGAGCTAAGGGGGAATGTTTTTGGTGCAATGATAAATTCACCCCTGCTCATAAATGTCCCAATAAACAATTGTATGTGTTGGAAGTTTGGAGTGGGGAAGATGATAATCAACAGGAGAACGAAGAAGGGGAACCATTAGTTGACATTATGGGCCAAGACTCGGTCATAGATACCACATTAAGTGACCCACTTATTTCTATACATGCTTTGACCGGGATTCCCTCATTCTCTACTATGCAAGTGGTAGGAAATTTGGGCACCAAACCATTACAAATTTTGATTGATTCTGGCTCTACTCACAACTTTATAGATGAAAAATTGGCTAAGAAGTTAAAATGTTCCTTGCAAAGTATTGAAGGCATGAAAGTTGGGGTAGCCAATGGGTCACAGTTAATGTGTGGACAGATGTGCTCTGGGTTCCAATGGCAGATGCAGGGGTTGTGGATGAAAGCAGACGTGTTAGTACTACCCTTAGCAAACTATGACATGGTTTTGGGGGTTCAATGGTTGTCACCATTGGGAGATATAGTCTGGAACTTTCAGGATATGACCATGCAGTTTAAAGTGAATGAGAAGGTGTATCAATTGAAGGGCAGCAACACTAATAAAGTTTCATTATGTTCCACTGAATTAATGGATCACCTATTGGGTTTTCAAGGAAGTCAAATTGTGCAGTCCCAATTGTTTAGTTTACAACAAGAAGGGAAGCCTGATCAGTTCCAACATAGATCGGTGGTTACCAAAAGTGAGGAGTATCCAGCTATTAAAGCATTGATTGAGGAATTTCAGGATGTCTTTGCAATTCCTACTACTTTGCCACCTGCTAGGCCGTTTGATCATAAGATAAGGTTGAAGGATGAGTCATTGGTCATTGATCAGAAACCTTATAGATATCAGGCTGCACAGAAGGACATAATTGAGAAGATGACTAAAGAACTGTTGGATACTGGAGTAATTCAGGGTAGTCTAGTCCATTTGCAGCCCCAGTTGTGTTGGTGAAGAAAAAAGATACATCCTGGAGGATGTGTATAGATTACAGGAAATTGAATGATGCCACAGTGAAGAATAAGTATCCAATTCCCTTAATAGAGGAGCTGCTGGATGAATTGGGTAAGGCAGTAATCTTTTCTAAGCTGGACTTGAGATCTGGATACCACCAGATTCGAATGTTTCCAGATGATGTCCACAAAACAGCATTTAGAACTCATGAAGGGCATTTTGAGTTCTTAGTTATGCCTTTTGGCCTAACTAATGCTCCTGCCACATTTCAGTCCTTAATGAACCATACATTCAAGCCATTTTTGAGGAAATCAGTGCTAGTGTTCTTCGATGACATACTCATCTACAGTCAGTCAGTAGACCAGCATGTGTCACATTTGAGGGCAGTATTGGAGGTTTTGAGAAGCAATCAACTGTTTGCTAAACTGTCAAAGTGTGAATTTGGAGGTACCACTGTTGAGTACTTGGGCCACATAATTTCTAAGGAGGGTGTTGCTACAGACCCAAAGAAAATAGATGCAGTTGCACAATGGCCAGCTCCTACAAATGTTAAACAACTCAGGGGATTTTTGGGTTTATCAGGCTATTACAGAAGGTTCATTAAATCCTACGGTATTTTGGCTAAGCCTCTTACTTCCTTACTTAAAAAAGATAATTTTGTTTGGAATGAAGAAGCTATAATAGCTTTTGAGAAGTTAAAGGAGGCTGTTTGTTCACCACCTGTCTTGGCATTACCAGATTTTGATAAGACTTTTGTCTTAGAAACTGATGCATCAGCTTTAGGCATTGGTGCTGTCCTAATGCAGGACAACCATCCTTTAGCTTTTATCAGTAAAGCCCTATCATCAAGACAGCAGACATGTTCAGTCTATGAAAAGGAGCTGTTAGCTATTCTCTATGCTGTCAAACATTGGCACTATTATCTGTCTAGTGGTCACTTCATTATAAAGACAGACCAGAAGAGTTTGAAATACCTCATGGAACAGAAGTTAACTACCCCTCTTCAACATGTTTGGTTATCAAAAATGTTAGGGTATGATTATGAAATAGTCTATAAAGAAGGAAGGGAGAATCAGGTGGCAGATGCTTTGTCTAGAGTATCTGGGCCTGCATTATTGACTATTTCATTGTCTACTTTGGACACTTCATTATTGCAGAGAATTAAAAAAAAATCATTCAAAAAAACTTTATGAATATAAGCTTGAACTCAAAAATTCATTGTCGAAAATGAAAAAGAACACTACCTCCAAAAATGAAGAAGATCAAAGAAACAGATTGAAGTTGATGAATTGAGAATTGAAAGGAGAGATTGAGATTGAGGTGGTGGAGTTTAGAGAGAGACGTATAAATGGGTTTTATAGAGAGATAAAGGTGGCGTTTGTTGTGAAAATTTGGCTTTTAGCATTTAATATACAGAATGTACAAGAGGAAATACTATTATTTTGTCAAAACAAGATAATATGATTTTCATACATTGTTTCAACTAGGGCTGTACAAAAAGCTCGCGGCTCGTTCAGATTTAGCTTGGAAAAAGTTCGCTTGATATGCCTCGGTTTGAAAGTGAGTCGAGCCGGCTCGGCTCGGTTAGAAAGTAAGCCTAGCTCGGCTCGGCTCGTGATGAGCCAAATTGGCTCGGTTTGGCTCGCTTGGTAGCTCGGCTTGGCTTAACTCGAATTATTTTACTTATAATATATTTAATTTTTATATACATATAATATATTACAAAAAAAATTATTATTATTTACATGTATTTATGTTTGTAGTTTGATATCTATGACATATTTAAAGGTTGATTGCCGTGCTAATAAACAAATATTGTATTTACTTGAAATATAAAACTTATTTTACGTTGTTAAACGTGATTTTGATTTTTAATATATTAGGTTGAAGTTATTTTGAATATGTTTTTTTTTAAAATACTGAATAATATTTTAGACTATTGAAATTTGAGAGCTATGTATTAATTTTTATTTTTAAAATCGAGCTAAACCAAACCGAGCCGACCCAGCTCGGTTTAAAACCAAGCCGAGCCCGAGCTTTGAATTTCAGCTCGGTTTCAAATCCGAGCCGAGCTGAGCCAGCTCGGTTTTTAATCGAGCCGAACCCGAGCCTGCCCTAGCTCGGCTCGGCTCATGAACAACCCTAGTTTCAACAGCTATCAACATAATGTAAGATTAAATATTTTATTTATATATTTAATCTAGTAGCCATCATTATCATTTATATAATATGGATCAAAATATATTAAAACCTATAATAAATTAGTTGGTAATTGTTGATGGGCCAGATTACCCTAACTAACTAATTGGGTTTCCCCTTGGGTGTATATAAGGAGATTACTAGAGAGGGATTAGGGTTAGACATTCATAACATCACACTCAATATCGCCCCTCCTCTCTCTCCATTACTACGAGTTCTTCAACCCTAAAGAACTCGGTACTACCATCAAGAAGATACATCCTAAAGGGGAACCAGACCAATCTGACGAACATGACGTCTACTTCCCTCTCTGGTGTGGTGACTGCTAATCAGGTACACACCTCTTATTTTATTGTTCATGATTGAATTTACATCATTAGGGTTTATGTTTTACCCATGTTCTTATGATATAATCAACATGTGGTATCAGAGCTATGTTGATTATATCAATTCAACCATGTAAATTAATCGGATATTGATGGTTAATTTTTCTGAAATAGTATTGATAAGCCGATGAGATATTCTAAGAAATAAAATCAAAGGGTGAAAATTTTCCGCAATAAGTCTTGTGCAGATACCAAATAAGTTTTAGAATGAATAAAATTGTTTTAATAATTATCAATTCATGTCTTGAAATTTGTGAAAACAAAATAATGACATGGATTTAACTACATGAATTTAATCGATGAATTGGTTTTACCTTTTACAATTGTCTAGAATTTTGAGTTATCAAGATGCTAAAGTCAACAATTCATCATCAGCTTATCAATAAAGTTGAATTAATTCCTTTGGTGGCTTTATTATCTATTAATTAATATGAATTTTGCCACATATTGTATCAAGATCGAAATTTTTATTATTATTTCACTGATACATATTATTAGATAATATTTAGAGAATAATTCTATCTCCTTAAATTGTGTAACTTTTATCTCCAAATTTCGTATAGATATTATAAACGAATAATTAATTGGATAGATACACACTTTCATGTGTTCTTAAAAAAAAAATTCGAAAATTCTTTTATGTTTTGGAATGTAATTAGGATTGATGAGTGTTTTTCCTGTTTGATCCAATTTTATCTTTTAAGTTTATTCGAAAACTGTTATATGATAATCAGATAAAATTTTCGAAATATTTTGACAAAATTAGATCATCATTAAAACAGGAAACCATATCTCAAAATCCCTTAGAATTCGAATTTTCAGTTATTATCACAATAACAGCTGTTAACGGTGGACTCGAGACCATCAGGTTTTGACTCGAAATCATAAGTGTTCTCAAATGTTTACGACTCGAGACAACAATTTCGACTCGAGACCATAAGGTTTCGACTCGAGACCACTGAGGTTTCGACTAAGGGCTTCAATCTTCACAACTCGAGACCATGGTTGCGACTCGAGATCTCATCAAGCACTCGAGATCTCATAAAACACAGTAGTCGAGACCATGATTACGACTCGAGACACTGAGGTTGCGACTCGAGACCATTAATGAGTCGAGACCTCATAATGTTGCAAGATAAGTTGAGACTTGACTCGAGACCTCACTCGAAACCTCATTATTTTAGGATTTTTAATGTGAACTAAGACTTAGCTAATTAATAATTGGTTTTGTAAATACTTAGTTAATTAATAAGGATCAAATAATCTTTTTCAAAACCAAAATGGCTTAACTTGAATGAGCTTCTGATGTATCACTTCTGGCCAAAGCTGATTTGATGCATCTATTTATTGTTCAAGTATTATAAAAGCTATGCTAAGTATGCATTACAAACGTGAAATGTCTTAATTCTGGCCAAAGCTGATTTAATTCATTTATGTTTAGCATGCTTGACAAGTGCATAACTAAAGTGATTGTCTCATTTCTGGCCAAAGCTGATTTGTCACGATTACTTTGCACACATACTTAAATGATTACACTTCTGGCCAAAGCTGATTTGTCTTTGTTTAAGTAGGACTTTACTAAGTCTATTATTTTGATGTTAGTAATAGACATATCACAATCTCTTCACATAATGATCCTTATATTAATGATCCTTACTTAATTTTATGATCATTTCGTCTGCCTTATTTTAAGTACCCATAATTTTACTCACTATAATTTACTTCTACATATATCTCATCCACTCTAATTCCTAAACCCAAAATGTTTGCTTTATTTAAAGTTTCTATTGGAATTAGCTCTTAAATTAAATCCTTGATTATTTCTTAAGACACGATAATCCTATTGCTCTCTTCTGATAAAGATTATAAAGAAGAAAACTAGAGCATGATGATCAGGACAAATCGAACATGATGTCTCTTATGAAAATCAAGAACTCTCTAACATAATGCTATCACTAAAGTTATTTCAGATTAAGATTTTCCTAAGGCTAATCTCTTATATATGGTATAATCACTAGAACTCCTAAGATGCATGCCTTCTTTTAAAATTCTAAACTATAAAGTTAAGTGGTAGATGTGAATACATAAAAATGTACAATACCATGACCCATAAAGTTAAGGGCTTACGCATGGAAATAAGTACATTTTCCAGTACATTCCATATTAAGTTTTTCACTTGTACAATTTGATGCCTTATAAATCAACTATAACACTCAACAATACTAAAGTATAATGAGTGTGTTGATAAGCAACATATGTACAGAGAAATAAATGTTTGAAGCTGGAAAATAAATTGTTACTCACCCTACAACCACTTAAACTTTAAAAGAGGATTGTTCTAAGGTCCATTGACAAAATACAAGTACAAAATCCCAACTCCAAGTTTCTTCAAAGGAAAATCTCACTGCATAATTATGTCATTAGACTAAACATAAGCAACGAGACTATCCATTATTCTAAAGAACAGTTGGATGAATTAATTAGATAGTCACTTATTAAACATATTTAAGTCTACTAATTATAATATTCCTATTAACACATGATTACTTCACTCTAGTTTTAAACGTTTCCTTACCAGAAGTTAACAAATAACTAAAATGAGAGTTAGTGACATGATTAAATGTTAAGGCTATAAGAACAATAATAAGCAATCTTCTAACAACGTTTTTCGATACCGTACATATATTCTGAGTATTAATTAGAATATAGTATCATAATTAAGCAATGTTATGAAGGTTGTGAGGTTTGCATAGTCAACATAAAGTCACACTTATCTTAAACTCTCATCTTATTTGTTCTAAATATTTGGATTGAAACATTACTAAGATAAAACTAGATGATACCTTACACTTTCACAACTTTTGTCATCATGCAAATGAAAAATTTGACAGAAGGAAAATGAGACTTACAAATTTCATCCATTATAACCAAAATTCATGAGAAATCATGACATGGTTAATGAGGATGATTTCTTATCTAATCTCATTCTAAGTGTTTTTAAATCATGACGTTATAGCCCTAAATATCACTTGGCTCAAGGAATAAGTATGGGTCCATCATAAGTCATTCATTGACATTCGTGGAACTTATTCCAAATGGAACATTCAGACATAATTCATTTATCATTTAAAGACTATCTACTTGTATCTAAATTTGTCGTATATGGCCCACAGTTTTTAAAAGAAATCTATTCATATATGTACTTAATAAGATTTCTATTAAATATGTCCCTAAAGTTTCTCATGATATCTGGACATTAAAGGAATCAAATAAAGTCTAACGTATATGTGATAGGTTCCCACGTCACGTAGCTCATTGAAACTTCTCTTGTAGCATTCTAGAGATATTAAAGATCAGTGGGAGCATTAAGTGTCTTAATAATAACTTGCAATAGTTGCAAGAGGTGGGGAGTGAAAACTTCATATTACCTAAATTTACACCTCTTGTACAAGACACTGCTCCATCTTGACACTGTTCTATCATAACTCGTCTCTATAAAAATCTAATGCTACTCTTACAAAAGTTTCATTGTTGCTTAATTGTGGGTACACTTAGATATCTTATCTAACCTAACATAATCCTCAACAAGAGAAACTACAATGACTAACGTCATTAATATGTTTTCTCCATTAGAATTTGTTGGTCATTAAATATTGACCCTTTGCATGCTGAGTTCCTAAAGATTTCTAAGGTAAGTGGGAGTAGTCAAAGTTTTGCAAGGAATACAAGAGCCGGGGGGAAGAGTGTCATTAAATTTTACTCTGAATTTAACTCCGATTACACCTCTTGTACACCATACTGCACCAACTCTTACAAACTTAGAATCCTGGAAATGATAGCAACCTAACCAAAAGCTAATCCATAAAACTGAAACTTCTAACAAACCCAATAATCAACTCAGGAGGTCATCTAGGTTTAAAAGCCTACTAACTTTGATGATTACAAAACCTCCCTAATTGAAGTTGAAATGGATTTTGGAAAAGTTTACCGATCCTATCTCTTCTAATTAAGCCATTAGCGTCAATCAATCTTCTAAATGGAATAAAATTGTTTTCTAGTAAAACTGTTTTTATGTGTTCGTATAACGTTTGGGATTTGATTGAATTACCTAAAAGTGTTCATAACTAAACCAAATCCTGATATAAACGTTAAGACACATAGAAGCATGATTGATTGTCAAAGGTTATACTCAGGAAAAGATATATTATTAAAGAATCTTTCTTACATATCTAACAAAAGATTTCTTTTAGGATCATCACTGTTCTAGTAGCTTATAATAATTTTTCAGCTACATTAAATGAACATTAAAACAACTTTCCTTAACAACTGGCTGACATATTTAGATGTTCATAAAACAACCTGAAAGTTCTAAACTTAAGGTTAAAGAACAGTTTGTCTATAAGCCAATAAAATCCATGTATGGGTTAATGCCAACATCATAATGTGATGAAATCTTAACGCAATTATTTTCATCAAGAACCTAGTGGATTAATGTACCTACCTCAAGATGAGTGGGAGCAACTAAGATAAACTTGTCTATATAGATGATATTCTTTTGACAAGTATATGTTACATAAGTCAAAGCATTGTTAACACAAACTTTGATATAATAGATCTCAGAGATATCTCTTACATAATAGATATCATAACATGTTGAGATAGACCAAATAGGACATTACTTCCGTTCCATAAGTTTAATATTAAATTGGTCCTTGCATATGTAACAAACAATACTGCTCTCCTTTAGAGGATAATAGGATAAATGAGATTATTTCCTTACGCTTTATTAATTAGAAGCCTTATGTAAGTTTAAGTCTATACTCGTTTAGATATTACTCACTTTGCAACACACTAGATATGTCTAGATTAATGTGAAGCATCTAATAGAGTAATACAATATCTTTAAAAGAAACGAGAGACTATATTTTTAAAGAAGAAGTGAGAACTAAAACCGGTTGATTACTTTAACTTTGTAATGTTCAAAGCTGACAAAATGTAATTTCGGGTATATCCTTATGTCAGCAGACAAAACCTATCTCATGGAGGAGTCATAATGGACTGATATCAACAACCTAAGTTATAACGACATAATATAGTCACTGAATGTTTATCAGTGGACTCATGACTTTATTAACTCCATATAATTAATATATTGAAGACTTGTTGTGATAAAGTCAGCTACCATGTCTCCTTGAACAGTAACAGTTCGAGAGGTGCTGCATTAAATTTCGATACGCAATTAATTATTCGTTTATGAACGAATTGAGGAAACTAAATCTTTGTATCGAATGCATTCATGATATGCTTAAGGATCCTATAACTAAAAGTCTATCACCCATAACTATTATGTAAGCGCTTATAATAATCACGGGTTTATTGATGACTATGTACAACTGCATATCGTACAATGAATGACTAACTATTAATTAATTTTCCTCATCAGTTTGATTTTGTATGTCTCTTACATATGTTCTGCCGGTGTAATGACATATAGACAACTATAAATACAAATCAAACGTTAAAGGGCTTACTTATTTTGATCATAACTGTTAGGTTTTAAATTAAGGCTATAGTATGACTAATGGGGGTCCTGAGTCGCATAATGATTCAACGGCTGTATTTCTCTACTATAGTACTTGTTTAAGGCTAAAATGAGTATTAACTTCTGATCAGACTAATCTAATACTCATGATAAATGATTATTCGGCTAAGTGGGAGAATGTAAGATTAAATATTTTATTTATATATTTAATCTAGTAGCCATCATTATCATTTATATAATATGGATCAAAATATATTAAAACCTATAATAAATTAGTTGGTAATTGTTGATGGGCCAGATTACCCTAACTAACTAATTGGGTTTCCCCTTGGGTGTATATAAGGAGATTACTAGAGAGGGATTAGGGTTAGACATTCATAACATCACACTCAATATCGCCCCTCCTCTCTCTCCATTACTACGAGTTCTTCAACCCTAAAGAACTCGGTACTACCATCAAGAAGATACATCCTAAAGGGGAACCAGACCAATCTGATGAACATGACGTCTACTTCCCTCTCTGGTGTGGTGACTGCTAATCATGTACACACCTCTTATTTTATTGTTCATGATTGAATTTACATCATTAGGGTTTATGTTTTACCCATGTTCTTATGATATAATCAACACATAAATTAATAAATTCTATGGATAAAAATACGAATCTTTTGGTGGTCAATTTCTACCTACGATACATAGTTTGGTCGCAATAAAACAAGTTAGTAAATATTAAATTTTTATGTAGAACTAGGTTTATCACCCTAGCCGCGTTGCGGCGAACTTCTTTTGTTATTTATTGTGTGTTTACATGTGTTTTGAAATCACTATGATCGCGTTGTGCGCGGAACCACTAACAAAAATAAAAAGAAAATGTAAAAAACAGTAAAACACAATCAAAAGAAAATCAACCAAAAAAGTTATATGTTAATAATGTTATTCGTATGAAACCCGTGGTCAGAGATGAGCAAATAATACTGGGTACCGGTACCGAATTTCTCAAACCGAGGGATCCTAAGTACCAATTCGGAACCGACTTTTGGCGTTCCTAGTACCGATTCGCTACCGATTTTTACTTTCATATGCCGGTACCATAACCGGTATTTTCGGTATCGGTTGCTACTGAGCTCATCCCTACCCCTAAAACTAAAAAAAAATCATTAAAAGTTGAAGAAAATCAACAAAAAAAAGTCGTACAATACCGTTGTTGTTTGTATGGCACCCGTGATCAGGGATGAGCAAATGCTACCGTGTAGCAGTACCGAATTTCCCGAAATAAAATATATTCAAACTTAATCCGGTACCGACTTTTGCCGTTTTCTGTATCAGGCTGGTGCCGATTTTTACCTTAATGCACCGATAATGAACCAGACCGTACCTGTATTTTCGATACCAGTATTGATTTCCTAGTACCGGTTCGCTACCGATTTTTACTTTCATAACCGGTATTTTCGGTATCGGTTGCCACCGAGCTCATCCCTACCCCTGAAACTAAAAAAAATCATTAAAAGTTGAAGAAAATCAACAAAAAAAAGTTGTACGATACCGTTGTTGTTTGTATGACACCCGTGATCAGGGATGAGCAAATGGTACCGTGTAGCAGTACCGAATTCCCGAAATAAAAGATATTCAAACTTAATCCGGTACCGACTTTTGTCGTTTTCTGTACCAGGCTGGTGTCGATTTTTACCTTAATGCACCGATAATGAACCAGACCGTACCTGTATTTTCGATACCAGTATTGATTGACACCAAATTTATCCAGCTGAGAAAGCAAAGAAAATAATAATAATAACTATATTAATATCTTCTATCTATATAATAAAAGAAACCTCTTGGGGGACATATGTCACTCCCTGAGGCACTCTCTAATTATATTTTTTCCTCTTAAATTAATCTACTAATTTGATAAGTTTGTTATTGGTAATAATGATAAAAAAAAGATAAAAGAGAAAAATTGGAGATTAAAAAATTTAAATTTCGAAGATAATAATGAGTATGGTTCCATGCATGTAAATGTCATGAAAATAAAAATACGCCTTATTTATTTTTTTCATTTTTTTTGGAAAATTGAATAGTATTTTAACAAAAATTTATAATATTTTCAATTAAACCACTTAAAGTTTTTTCTTTCCAATTTAAAGATAGTTGCACGGTATCCCTGACCGTGGAAGGGATCTTCCTTCCCAGTTCATCACCCGACAAGGATCCCTGGCGGCAAATACCTATAGCCATCAAAGAGGGGTAAGAAACATGTTTCGAACCCGAGACCTCGAGTGTCCTCGGTCCGGCTTTAAAGCGGTTGTCGGTGGCCACCAAAGTGGCACTAATGGGAATTGAACTTGGGTCTCCATTGGAGAACCCAAGTCACTCCACCACTAGGCCACTTGTGGTGGTTTTTCTTTCCAATTTAGTCACTCAACTTATAGGTAAAATGTCAATCCTATATATTTTACTGAAACTATTTATAAAGTTGGTTATATATGGTGTTGAATTGTTATACTAAGTCTTTCAATGGATATGTACATAATTTTGTTGAAACACGTGTGTTTCTTAATTTATTTGAATGTTTCATCATTATAACCATGATTGTGTACAGAAGTTTATGTACTAGGTCGTAAATGTTAAAAAATAAACTTAACAAAATTTAAAATTATCACGCGAATGTTCATTTTCTTAAATACATATCTTGACAATTCTATACGTTAATAAATTACATTATACTTTATTCAGTTATTATTCAACCCTTCAATGCATATATTTTTTAAAACATTATTTTTTATTATGAATCATATAACATTACATTTGTGTTTTATGTTTGGTTACATTTATGTTTGGTATATAAATGTCTTCACCTTTGTTTTATATGTAGAGGAAATATTTATTATATAGTTTAAAGTATTTAACCCGTGTAACACACGGGGAACTAATCTAGTATAGTAATATAATATATTAAAACTACTATTCATTCAATTTCATTATTATCATATAGTAATAATAATAATAATTTCATTATTATCATAATAATAATAATAATAATAATAATAATAATAATAATAATAATAATAATAATACTTCAGTCACAAGATATTATAAAAAAGATTTGGTCACTTTATTAACTAAAGAGTTAGTTGAAGAAATACATCATAAAGTTAACATTACGTAATTTGCATACAATAAAGTTTGGATGATACTTTTCATCTAAAAGTATAGATATAAAATACTTATTTTTGTACAAAGAAAGAATAAATTTTAAGTTAAAGTTCCAGGCATATACTTAAAATACATTGGACGTCACCCATACACCTCTAACGAATGACGGCACCCATACACTTCTAAGACTATCCACATCAAGGATGTTTGTAGGTGACATGGAGGGTGTTCATTCCTATGTGGAGGACATTTGTGAGAGGAATGGATTAGTGGGTGTTGTAGAGGATGACATGGAGGGTGTTCATTCTTCACAATTCTTGGGGAAGAATGGTGAAGAATGGGCTAATAGTGGGTCCTTTCTTTTTTTTTATAAGGTTGTTTGTGGGAAGGATATATATGTTATTGTTGTGGGTAAAAAGTGTTTGTGGGAAGAATAAGTGAAAAGCTGATGTGGCATGCTGATTAGGCTGTTTGTAGAAATGATAGCCTTTCTCTGATGCGGATAGTCTAACAAATCACGCGTGTTTTTACTAATTGACAGTATTTAGTTTAATGAACCGTGAATAAATAAATAAAAACCCTACTTGGAAAAGAATAGATTAAGCTTTATCTTTAGCGTCTGTTTGGTATGAGATAATGGAATGGATGAGAGAATGGAATGAGCGAAATAATGGAATGGACAACAAAATGAAATGTAATTGTGGTATCACAGTCTTCAATAAGTACTAACATTTGCTAAAAAATTAATAGCTCAAATTTAAATTTGAAAGTTTAATTTCTTAATTATTTTATTTAAGGATCTGCATACTTCTTATATATTCTTGAATCTTGAACAAACATCAACACCACCAATAAGGGTGTACACCACTAGGAGAGATTCGAATTTGGGGTAAGGGTTTAAACTTTGAACTACATAAGTTGTTCCTTTGGAGTAAAATGAAAATCCAACGATCTGATGCTGTTAAAAAAAAGTCAACATTACCACTCACGACATATTACACGACATATCACTCAAATGATCTGAATAGAAACACATACAAGATTACACAAATATAACATACACAACCTTAGATTACTCACCAGCGATAAGGCATACATCCTATTGAACACATGCATAAACACATACATACATAAACAAACAAGCACACCCAATGTTTTTATAAATCCACCTATGAAGATTATAAGAGTGAACTACAATGTACGTGCTTCGGCAAGGGTAATTATGGATCAATTAGGGCTGTAAACGAACCGAACGAACACGAACAAGGCCATGTTCGTGTTCGTTCGTTAAGGAAATTAACATGTTCACGAACTGTTCACGAACGCATACCGAACATAAGTTTATGTTCGTGTTCGTTCGTTAAGGAAATTCAATTGTTCATGAACAGCTCGTGAACACTAGTCTCGAACACAAACGAACGCAAGCTAACATAAAAGAACGCAAACGAACATTAACTTGAAAATAAAACATAAAAGTATTGTTATCCTTAAACATTAGATATAAGTAGTTAAATACAACCATCAAATGATAAATCAAAACACAAGAAGTCTAATACGCCACCAAACGATGAATCAACTTTAACTAACTTAGACATAATTATCCCCAAAATTGTTTTAGCATGTCCAATTTTAGCTAACTTAGAAAAAAATAGGGTTTCAAGTTTTCAATATGTTTAGATAAAAGGTTTGTTATATATTATTTTTTAAAATAATCAAATGAACACGGACGAACGTAACCGAACATATTACCGAACGTTCACGAACGAAGTCGAACGAACGAGACCTATGTTCGTGTTCGTTCGCTAAGCTAACCGAACAAAAATTTTTGTCCGTGTTCGTTCGTTAAGCTAATCGAACGAACATAAACGAACTTCCCGCCGAACGGTTCACGAACTGTTCGCTGAACGTTCAGTTCGTTTACAGCCCTAGGATCAATAACATAACACAGGAAATAATATCATCAGCCTCTCGTTGTGGTGTTGTCATTTTTTTCTATCAAACTTCAGTTTAAAAATAAATGTGTGTTTTAGTGTTACTTTAAAGCTTCCTCATAGATAACCAACCTCATTAGTTATGAGGAGAGGTAATAAAAAAATTGTAAAAGTTATTATACCATAGATTGCTTATAAGTAATAAAGTCATATATATAGAGTGTATAAATACATTGTATTTTCCTATAAGCAATAAAGTCATATAGAGTGTATATATACGTACAAGATATTGCCATCTCGAATCTGGATTTCCTTAATAAGTATTGGAGTTTAACCTAGATTTCCTTAGTGAAATTGATATCATAGTTCAATCTAAAGTTCTTTTCATCTCGTGTGAATCTCAATTTACCTAAAATGATTAAAGACACTTACGTATTACACTTTCGGCATAATATGAGTAGTGTAGTCAGTAGTGTAATCTGAGCTGTAGTGGCACAACAATGCTAAGCCACGAGTTAGTAAAAAGTGGACGATGTGATATTCTTAAGCTCTTGTCTATGAAACTATGGTTTGTGAAGATATAATTTAAAAGACTAAACTACGCAAATAAAATGGTACTGAATATCAATTCGAAAAATGCTTATAATGAATCGAATCCTTTACACAAAATCGCAGTATATTTTTTAAGAAATAGTTTAATTTATAAAATAACGATAAATAACAATTTATTAGAGTAAATTAAAAGTTTTGTCCTTTATATTTACATCAAATTGCAGGCGCTGTCCTTTTGGCCAAAAGTTTACATGCGGTGTCTTTAACCTCTCAAAATCTTGCACGTTTTGTCCTTTAGGCCAAACCTTGTTAGAAATCTCAGTTAAAAACTGTCATATACAATGCACATGAGGGTGAAATGATAAAATTTCCCTCTTAACCCTTTCAAACTCAACACTCACTCCATCATCTTCCCCAAATTTCTAGGGTTTGAGCCGCCTACAACTCCAACCACCAATTTCTGTCTTTTTGTCTCTTGATTAACGAATTTATTTATTATCTCAATTTCTATCTTTCTGTCTGTTGCTTGAACTCATTTATTAAAATCAGTCAGTATCATCTTCAACTCATTTGTAATCCACAAAACCCTGATCAGTTTTTTTCAAATTTGTATTTCAAGAAAGTGAATTCTGACATAAAGGTAATCAATCAATCAATCAATAAACTGATCGCTATTGTTCTTGAGAGTATCTATCATTTGTTTTACGGTTGAGAAGATGGGAAATGAAGGGTTTGGTTATATACTGGATGGAGCTCTGTGTGCAATTGGGTTTGGTAGATTCCAATATATTGTGCTTACATATTCTGCTCTGGGTTGGGTTGCAGAAGCAATGGAGGTTATGCTTCTGTCATTTGTGGGACCAACTATTCAGCCTGAGTGGGGTCTTTCGACAAATCAAGAAAGTATGATATCAACTGTTGCTTTTGCTGGAATGCTTGTTGGTGCATTTTCTTGGGTGGTTGGAGTTGTAGGCGGCTTAAACCCTAGAAATTTGGGGAAGATGACGGAGTGAGTGTTGAGTTTGAAAGGGTTGAGAGTGAAATTACCATTTTACCCTCATGTGCATTGCACATGACAGTTTTTAACTGTGATTTCTAACCAGGTTTGGCCTAAAGGATAAAACGTGCAAGATTTTGAAAGGTTAAGGATACCGCTTGTAAACTTTTGGCCAAAAGGACAGCGCCTGCAATTTGATGGAAACATAAAGAACAAAACTTGTAATTTACTCCAATTTTTTATGTGTGGAAGAGTGTTCGATTTAATTATTGAGAAAACTAGAATAAGTGGTCATTATACATGAATTTGGAATCTCCTCCATGCCTCCCATGTTGCCTTGCCAAATTTTGTGTGGTCCCATTTGAACGTCGCCTCTTTTAATATCTTATATCCTAACATGAAGATCTTTCGGTTTCTTGTGTTCCATATACTCCATAACGTTTATAAAAAATGTGTGTAATATCTTCTTCCTTTTTGTTGACAACCCCTCGTCTTTCACACTTTCCAGAATTTTGTTTTCACCAATTCATACCTAAGACCCACCGTGCATTTGGTCCTTATGAAAATTTGTTGCCATACATTATCCACAAACCCACATTGAACCAAAACGTGGTCGACTGACTCATCGTGTGCACTACACATCTTGCATTCGATTGCAATATGATTCAAATCTCTATCTTTCAAAGACAAGGTTGTAGGAATCATTCCATGCATTGCTCGCCACACGTGGTAGTAGTTTAGTTTACGAGTTGCCATTTTGTTCAAGAAAAATAACTATGCGAGTGATCCATATCATTCCTTGTGCGAGATCAAGTCGTTCCATCTTCACCAAGAAACCTGTGTCCGCATCATTATTCCATCTCTATAAATCGCCTTGATTTGATACATTCTACTATACAAGGAGTTTGTTTAAAGCCTCGAATTCTTCTTTTTCTCCACTGTTTGCTAGTAAACTGTTCGAGACCCATTCCCACACTGTCCCCTTTTGACATTTTGTATAATACTCCCTCACCCTTGCTCTTTAATCTCGAGAAATCCGGTATATCGATGGAAAACCCTCCTTTAGTGGTCCCACATTCGCTCAATTGTTAACCATGGTATTATTTCCTATACCCACTTTGCTGAAAGATTCTTTTCACATCAATTCCATACTTTCAAAATTCGTTTTCAATGCACAAAATTGCTTTCCACTTCCCGTGCATGAATTCTTAAGTGGCATAGAAGACCCTACTTTTCAATTATGGTGAATAGATTTTATGTTCGCGACCCAAAATTGATCTGGATTCATTTTCAATCGCCACCACCACTTCATTAGTAGCACCATGTTTAGTTCTTTTATTCCCCCTACTCCAAGGCCCCAAAACTTCTCAGATCCAACTATTTTTTACCACTTTACCCATCTAGTCTTATTTACATCATTTCAACCTCCCAAAGAAATTTCCTTTTTATACCTTCCAAAGTCTTGATTACCGCTACCGGATCCATGTATAATGACATGAAATAATTTGACAAACTACCAAGGACCGATTTTATGAGTGTTACCCTACCCGTAAAGGATAGTAACCTTGCCCCAAATTGATATCCTTATGAAAGGTGTCGAGTCCCTAGATTCTGGTGAGAAGTCAACGAGGCTCGTCAACATTGCAATGGATTGGTCTTGTCTTCCTACAAAAAAGAACACCGTTAGCCTCACCACGGAGGGCCCTGGGTGGGGGGGGATCCGTGACCAAGCTCCGGCGTGAGAATAAGAAAACTTGCCGGAGAAAAAGGAGCTTATCCCGACGAATGTGTGATCACCGGAATATCCTTGTCGGTGTGAACCCTAGGCGTGAAGCCTTTAATGTGATCCGAAGAATGTTTGGAGTAAATGTGTCGTGGGTGTATAATCAATGAAGTGGGAATTGAATGCTTACCTTAAACGACAATGAACCTTTCTTATATAATGGGGATGGCTTATCTCCTTGGAGAAAGCTTTGATGTCATCTAACGGTTTTGTTGGGCCCATGGGAGACTCAGACTCATGTCTGATCCCCATCGGTTTGATGCTCCGATCATTAAATAAGGCCAGCTGCATCCTCGTACTTTTCCGGTGATAACTTCTTCTTGTACGCAGATAATTAATGTTTCCTGTTAGGGATAAGACATCCCCTTTCCCACCATTTTTGTAGTTCTCTTTTTAGAAGAGGCAAAAGTTATCTTTTGGGTTTGTTAGGAAGCCCAGATAAAAAGGGAGCCCAAGACGAGGTAACATGACACCAAGTGGGCCTCGTCGTCAAGTCATCTCTAGCCCCAGGTCACAGGGCCCGAGACGTGTGGTCCTGGGCTAAAGTGTAGCGGCGCCTCAACTATAGAAGTGGGGCCCCTTGATGATGAAGATTCCTGTCAATCCCCCGTATCGATAAACCTCCATGATCCAACGACCAAGGTTTTTAGCTCGTGCACACGTGTTCCGTATCAAAGGTTAAATTAAAAAAAACTAATTTGACGGGTGCCGCCATGATCAGCGAGACTCTTTAAAACCCCTAAGTGATTTCTTGTTTGGCCATCATACCCTCACTTTCTTCTCTTATCATTTTTCTCCGTTCAACTTCTTGTTATTCCGGCAATGAGTAGAAAAGGTCGATCATTGATCTGTTCCATCCTCACCCGAGAGGATCTGGAATCCTTTGTCACTGCTTATAAAATCCCTCCAGAGATTGCTCCGAGTCTCCCCGGTCCAAATGATTCGGCCATTTGTTTGCGGGAGACGATCGTTGTCTACACCTTATCATTTTCTTTATGTGGCGTCCATTATTCTCTTTCATTCTTTAAAATGGACCTTTTGAATCATTATGGTATCCATTTCTCCCAATTACACCCTTTGGCCTTCATGAGGATTGTTCACTTTGAACTCTTCTGTGCCGCCTTTGCTGGCGAACCTTCTCTATCTCTGTTCTGTCGGTTTTACTGACTCCGGTTGGACGAGGACTGGTTCACATTTGAAAAGAGGAAAGATAGTGTTTCTCTTCCTTGTTACTCTTTTATGCCCACATCCACGTACCCAAAGGAATGGAAAAAATAGATTCATCTTTGTGTTACCCTCCTTGATACCCGAGCCCCTTCCATTGAGGGACTCTGCTGCAGCTATTGACGATGGTGTTCCCGTTCTTTCGGCGACTGAGACTGTTCTATGGAAGAAGATGTATGAGCATCCTACAAGAGCTTTTAACTTCCCAGAAGGGATCCTTGCCATAGGGGGACTGAGCCCCTTGTATCCGATTCGTCCAAAGGCCTTTCATGAGAACAAAGGTAATTCCTTGTTTTTGCATGGTTGTTGATGCCGAAAAGAAACTTTTGGAGAGGGAGGTACGTCCCCTTTTACTCCCTCTTCCCCCTTTCCTTTTTTTATAAACCCCTTTTCTTTTTTTAGTATGTTGGGGCACGACTGGATCAAAGGGAGAGAGCCTGGGAGCGGGAGCGGGGTGCATGGCTAACTGAGAAGGAGCGTTTGCTTGTGGATGTGAAACATTACAAAGAGGTTGCCTCCGTTTCTGCCGCGGATCTTGATGTTTTATATGCTGACTTGGGGATCGCTCAGGAGGATAGCCAGAAGCTAGCCACTGAACGCCATTGGTTGTTATCTCAAGGGTTTGGGCTTTTCCTCTCTGCCTTTTCTCAGTCTAAGGAATTCAAAGGCAACCTTGAGAGGATTTACAGGGCCTACAGGGACAAGCAGGTCTGAAAGATGGGTATTCTTATTACTCTCAAGGTTTAAAGAGGAAAGAGACCCTCCACTATAATTCTAAGGCTAAGAAGCATCTGGCCAAACTTGATGAAGAATTTAGTGGCAAAACCTCTACTCTCATTGCCAAAATCATTGATAACCCGTTGATGTCCCTGGACGAACTTAAGTTATTGCTTGAATCTGCTGGTCCTTCTTCCCCCAAGTCCCAGTCTGGAGATGATTCTCCGTAGTCGTTTCAAAACAATAACTTCGATATGGTTGTAACTAACATTTAACTTGTTGAACTTTAGATACTTGACTCTTGTATCAGGGGCCTTTGTTGTGACACTTGCTCCTTTTCAACCATTTTACAATCCCGAACAATTTTGAATCCAATGAAATCTTGTGTTTCATTTCCAGGATTGTATATTTACATGTGACATTTGCACGTTTTAATCCTTGTTCAATTTCAAACTCTCAAACCTTTTCTGGAAGTGAAATCGTAAACTGTTATACAAAACATAATCATTTTAACGCGACGTACACTCCAGAACAAGGACATAAGCTAAACATACCCTAAATACCCTTTATATAACTTAGATATAAGTTTTGAAGGGTTCGTTATGGCAAAAACATGCTTATTCGAGCTCAGGGACTATTTGCGACAAACTGCGAAAGTCTGCCGATTCTCGTATTTATGAATACGGAACACGTACGCGCATCCAAAAATTTTGTAATCATTAAAATCTTCTATTTTATTGATAAGATGCAAAAATACCATTCATTGCGCAATTTTGGTCGTTTTCGCGTTCGTTAAAGTGTTCATCGTAATTAAGTGAAAGACGCAATCGTACAACCGAACGGACTGACATCCACGACACTTTCAGACAAACTCCAAGTTACATATACGTTAACACCTTTATGGAGCCTTAATATTAGGTTAACGGGTGTTAAAGGTGACAAAACGCGACGAAACACGCGCAGGGACCAAAATTTCCAAAAATTAAACAACTTCTGGTGGTTCAGCCAGGAGGGTCGCGACAGGTAAAGGGGTCAGCTCCGCATGTCACTTGAGTAGTCGTTGTAACCAGATTCTGGACAACACCTAGTTTTGTTGTCTTAGAGCCCAAGATCCGTGTTTTCCAAGCTCTAGCCAGATCTTAACACGTTTTAGGACATGTGGAATGATCTTACAATGATCCATGGCACTTGTAATGACCAAATTAACCCTCTACAACCATAAATAGCAAGCATTTTCTTCACTTCAACTTGCTCATTCCATACTTTCTTCTCCCATCTTCTTGGAGCTTGCTTCCATCCTTTCGAGGCCTCCTACCTACGATCTTAAGTGTTACCAAACACAAGTAAGTTCTCATCCTAGTCTATTTCAATTATTTTAGCTATTTTGAGCTAAAAGTCAAACAATTTGACTTACTGTTTGACTTTCGGTTTTGACCATAATTGGTCAAGTCAAAGTTTAATTGAAATTTGAAACTTGATCGTAATCATGAAGGTTATAATCCCTTGCGATTATACCTACTGATTACCAAGTTTACTAGTCGAAGTGACAAGTTAAAGTTTCGGTAAAAAATGCACATTTTGTGCATTTTACGACGTAACTATTTTCGAGTATCAAAACATCAAGTTTTGATACCAAATCAGTTTTACAACTTAGTTAGAGATGTTTTGACATGTCTAACTCGTCACTTCTAGTTTAGTGCTTTATTAGGGTCGTAAGTCGAGCGGTCTTGACCACCGCTTTGACTTTCGAATCTGACCCGTTTGGTCGATCTTAGGATCTGATCAAACATATTAGTGACCATAGTTATATAGGGAATAACCCTCTGAGATTATACCTTATGGTCACATTGTTTGGTTAGTGTTATAATAAGTCGATTGTTATATGCCTAAAATTGACCAAAATGCCCTTTTTGTGCATAAATCCTTTTTAAGCATATGTAACCAACTTTTTGACATATAAGACTTATCATACGACTAGTTTGACCATCCAAATGCGTATTTACGTAAATGACACGTTAAAGTAGCGTAAACTACCTTAACGGGTCATAACGAGTCAAAAGCACTTAGGTTTCATTCCAAATCAGAATGTTAAGTTTAGTAAACCATTTCATATTGTTTTATAAAACCTCATTCTATCTGATTCCTCGATTTATGTCCCGTTACACTAACATAGTATCCGATACACAAGGAACCACTTCAACACTTGAACTCTTGATCCTTTGAGCGTTGTTTTATCATTTGAGCAAGACTTAAACGCAACCCAAAGTGAGTACATAGTTCCCCTCTTTTACGTTTTCAAATGTTTTGGGTGATTCATATGTGTAACCAATTTATTTTCAAATGTATGGCATATATGTGTTTACTAAGTGTTTTTGCGTATTACTCCGAATATGCAAACACGATGATTGAGAACACGAACCAAATCCTTATAGTATCTATCTATCTTTATAATTAGATTCTTATAGGATACTTGAAGTACTGTCTTAAATCTTTCTATCTTCATTGTGAGATTTCTAAGAAGTGCTTTACACGACGATGGTTATTGTTTATGTGTAGAGATTGTTGGTGATTTAGATAACGAAACTAGAGTAATACAATAAGGACATGGTGGATACGCCGCTGGTACATCCTATATTTAAGTGTGCTTATTGTATTACCCTTCGTGGCATTATCCTGAATCACCATTAGGATTTAGGATGTTGTGATTCAATGATTCAATGTGACCAAATCAAATCCTTATGGCATCTATCTATCTTCATAGTTAGATTCTTGCGGGATGTTTAAAGTGCTAATTTGGAGTCCATGTTTGGATTCTTTATGTACTTTAATGCGTATGTTATTATTCATTGTGACCAAAACCGGATCCTTGTAGTATCTATCTATCTTCATAGTTAGATACTTGTGGGATGTTTAAAGTACAATTGAAGTCCTTGATTGGATTCTTTGTGTACTTTAATACGTGTTTACATGTTGATGACCAAGTTGATGATTATGTGTTTATGTGATTAGTAGTGATTTAGATAACAGAACAAGTGTAATACCATAAAAACATGGTGGATACGCCGCTAGTACTTCCTATATATAAGTGTTCTTATTGTATTACCCTTGTAGCGTTATCCAAATCACTTTAGGATTTTTGTGTTTAGTTGATTCAAATTTTAAAATATCCAAATCTTTGTGGAATCTTTCTATTTTTAATATGTTAGATTTTAGAAGGATATCCAGAGTACTATTATAAATCCTTGATTGGATTTCTAATAATACTCTCACAAGTTTTGACCGATTTCAATGTTGTTATTATTAATTCTTGACTGGATTTCTAATAATACTCACACAATTTTATGACCAATTTCAATGTGGTAACAAATATCAAAGTACAATTTTCAACGTAACACCCCAATCGCGTAATACAACAACACACGACGGAAATATCGGGGAGTCACGTTACAAATTGCTCACAACTACTGGTACTAAATTGTTTCAATATTGTTAACATCGTTTTACAAACAAAGAACACATTTAATTGTCTTTTGATTAAGAAGTCTAAGGCCTGAATGCAGTCTTATGCGTTGCATGCTTGAATAGTTGAAAACATGAAACATATGTGAAAAATAGTCAGCATAAAAATTGTCACACCCCGACCGCGTTAAAACAACAAAACCGCGGCGGAAACGTCGAGGAGTGTTGTAACAGAATTATTGTTTCATAACCATGGATACAAAAAGTTTCGTTTTATTGATTTCATGAAGTAATTTACATTGTCTTAACACAAAACAAACAAGTTACATATCGACTATCATTGTTATTATGTCACTAAGGCCTCGTTCAGATCCTATGTGACTCATGTATCCTAGCAATCAACATCAAGTGTAACACCCTTATTATTGTTCAAAGGTTTTCGTATAATTTACGAAAACAAACGAGTAATTATGATTTCAAATACATTGAAAATACGGGTTTATTAAACTTTTTTTACAGAATTAAAACTATACAACATATTATGGGTGAGTTCGTCATTTTACATAACAACGATACAAAGTGCGGAAGCTTATATCTTGATCGTGTTTGGTTCTTCGTTGTGCTTGATCGTCCTCCGGTGCTAAAATTATACCTGAAACTCATAAAACATGAGTTGGATTAGTCATACGTAACTTAAAACGTATTTAAACGAGTCTGGAAAGCGAAACTGATTAAAATAAAATTTTTTCGCGAAAACAGGGTTTTTCGCGCCACGCGAAGGAACCCAGTTGCTCCCTCGCACCACGCGAGGGAGACCGTTTTCCAGCAGGTCTGCAGCTCAGTTCAGCTATGCCAGTTTTTACGGAAACGGCCATAACTTCTTCGTTATTGATCCGTTTTACGCGATTCTTTTTCCTACGCGTCCGTAATTTAATTCTCCATCATATGGAGTTAAAATCCAACATCCAACATAATAAATTTTGAGACTTCTAAGCCTTCGACTCGTTACCTTTTTACCGAATTTTAACCCGTTTATGCATTTTATCAAACAAACGTATTTGTTTGATCCTTATATCACATACACTTCTTTAAATTAATGTTATTTACCATTTTAGGTTCTAATAACGGGTTTATTACACAATTTAAACCCGTTTTCGCTTGTATGCTTATTTTGACCCGTTAAGGGTATTTAAGCACTTTCGAGCCTAAAATCGCTTTCGATTGCTTCTAGCATTCCATCACCACATTTCTTATCCTATAATCTCCCACCACAACTGTATTTATGATGGGTTTAATGTGGTCATCTATATAAACCAAATTTTACTTCTCGAATTATTATTTTACGGCAAAAACTCAAATAGTGCCATTTGACCAAGGATTTACATCTTTCGCTTCTTATACTTATTCTAAGTATTCATTGTATCATAAAACTCGTTTCCAAACAACCTTTAAAGGTCGTTAGCTCAATTTAGCTTACAAGGGCGTTTTGGTCAATTTTAGTCCTTCCTTTACGACGAAGGACTTTTAGATACTTGTTTGACCCAAAATCCGATCTTTTAACTATAAATCTGTTTAAAAACCATTTTGTTTCTAAAACACTACGATTATAACTTAAATTATTCGGTTTACCTTTAAGATAACCGGATATCAAATTTTGACCTTGTTTAACTCTTAGAGAACCCCAAGCTCCAAATGATAAGTTAAACCATTTTACATACCTGACTCGGATCGATGCATTAACCCGTTTTAATACCTTGATTTAGAAATCGCTAATTAATAGCGATGCAAATACCCATTTTATATAGGCTCCTGAAATCATATAACTCAACGGTAATCATTAGTCAATATTGTCAAAGGGTGATATCTTCACCTTTTGACCCTTTTGGTCTAAATATCCGTTTATCTTTGCAAGACGATATTTATTACCGTCTCATCTAATTGACTCACTACGGTTTACACCGTATGGTCGTTTACCTATAACCCATTTCTCAACTCCTTTGACCCATTATGGCTTATGCCATATGCGTCTTTCAAAAACTAATGTTTATTGTTAACGCATCACCAAATTCCTGTTTTGCCTTATTATTCGTTTTGGCTTACCTTATAGGGTAACCATAAAATTTCATCTTTCTAATCGTTATGGTATAAACGATTAATCAATTTAATCCTTTTTAAGCATCAATGTGGTTTCTTATCATTTTCACTTATATTATTCCATACAACTATATGTCGGAAACATCACTTTTCTAATGTTCGTCTATCTTATCCGAAATCAATACAACAAGATATTTTCTAGGAATTAACAAGAGTGTAAGCTTTACTTACCTCACATCCAAGAAACGTTTTCTTTTTCTTCGCATCCGATCCGTTTGACTCGCTTCTTTCTCCAAGCCTCCACCTAGCTTGTAGAGTGTCAAACTATTATCATAATCCGTAAGATGATTAGATTAGTCATCATTACTTATGACTATTTCATTTTACGGATTTCATGCCGAATCTACTATTCGATTTCATCATTGGTTAATTTGACTTTTAGGAGTCAACTACCCTTAATTATCCAATAGGCATAATTAAGTTAAATCATCATTATGATTAGAATTCGTTTTAACCCATATTTCACGTAATTAGTCAAACTAGCCAATTACGCATTTCTTTCATAAAATCTTATTTTCAACATTCATTCGGGCATTTTAACAAACACCTTGTAGGCGAGATTTTATACGCATATTTTCTCTAATCATGTTAATCATTTTAACTAAGTTTTAGTATCAAAATCATGCCTCTATGTCTAGTGTACATGAACTACACCTAGAACTAGCATCACAACATCAATGTTCATCCATTTAGCACCTTAATTCGAGTGTTCATCATATTTCTACAAAACCCATTTAACACATGATAGGGTAATTATCAAATCCCTAGTTTGGGCCTCAGTTCATCAAGTTTTCAACTAGGGTTTGTTTCTAAACGAAGATTTCATCATAATAACACTAATATACATCAACATTCATCCCAGATTTTCGATTATGATTGTTCATCATAATCTCAAAGTATCACCAAATTACAAAATTTGACATACCTTTCGATCCTCTTGACTTGGTGATCGTTTATACGCGTTCATGCATTGATTTGGTCTTGAATTGATCCTCAATTTGGGGTTTTTAGCTTGAACAAGGGTGGAACCCTTGTTTTCCTCTCCCTGGTCATACGAACACACACACACACTTAGTGTGTGTGTGGTATTTTATTTCTTGTTTTATTAAAACAAGTTTGCCACTTGACCCTAATAGCCCTTCTTGTTTTATTTTGATCAATTGAAACCCTAACTCATTATTCATCACTTAATTACATATTATTAACTAGGTTAATTATTCCTAGTTAATTTAATGGGTTCGGGAAGTCATAACCCGTTTTACTTTAAGTCCCGTTAAATCGGGCCTTTTATCAATTCTATTTTCCTGAAAGCTCTTATTCACTTTTAATTAATATTAGGATTATTCACTTGATTCCTAATATTTTCTGGTTTACTTTTACCACTAACGGTACTTTCCCCGTCTTTAGTATTAACGGGGTTTAATTACCAAACCCGTTTTCGGGGTGTTACAAGTCTACCCCCCTTAAAGAGGTTTCGTCCCCGAAACCTTATTTACGTAGTTCATTGATTTAATCAAACGAACCTAGTTTCGTTTTCAAGGCATCCATTCCTTTTGGTTAAAAGTTTTCACTTTTATATTGACGCGTGCGTCTTTCATGTGTAAGGCCTCGAGGGCCGTTACTTTCAGCTTGTATCCTTTATTTTTATCGACCGAGTTGTCACATGTCCGCTTAGTCTCATTAGTCTGTTAACAGGTTTATCACGCGCTTGTCTTACATTAACAAGCGTTTTGTATTCGTCATGACATTTTCTTAACTTTGAATAGTTTTGCCGGCTAGCCTAATTTGCCACCGTCACTTCATACCCCTTCACACGGGTATACTACTTTGCCATCTCCGGCCTTATGTGTGTTCAAGATTTTCTAAACCATCTCATACTACTTATGTTTGTTAAAACATTGCTTTTGACTAAAAACTAAATTTTTAGTTTACATTTTCTCCTTGTCTTATATCTTTTTCTCGTGTCTAGGAATTATCGTTTTAAGTTTTATTCCTGACCGTTATTATTTTACACGGAGAATTGTAACCAGTTTCCCTTGCTTTACAATATTGACCCATAGGTTTCTTCACTTAGCCTCATGGGCTATTTCTTTATATGTTTCACCTTTTAAGGTAAGATCCAACAGTTCATCTCTTTCTATTTATGACCCAACGGTTTCCTTGGTCTCGTAGACCTTATCACTACATTTTATCCCGTAGGTTATGATGATCCCGTAGATCATCTTTTATTCAAGTCTTTATTCAAAGGTATATATATTTATATACGTATATGGCATTAAGGCACCCTTTTATGTTCAAAATCATTTATTTTTGGCTTGGTATTTCCTTTGACCTTGACCGTAGTCTAAGGCCACATTCGTTTTCTTTCGGACAAATTTTCTGACTTTATGACTTCTCACGTCATTTATGCATCGCTTCATCTTATGCTCACCACTATCCAGTTTACATATATTCGTATTTGATCATGTCCCATTACCGGGCTCATTATTCTTTTTCTTTTAACGCTACCTTTATCCCGCTTGCGTTTACTCATGCCGTTCGGCATGACATTATATTCGACCCGTTCAACTTTAAAATAGTCGAACATAATTTATTCAAATTTTCTATTTACGTTATCTTGTCGTCTTTTAGTTATGACTCAAAACCCGAGTCTTTTAACTTTCCATCCGAGTCCCCATCTCTCGGTCTACGCATGCGTTTAATTCTTACCCATCAACCGGGTGTTTTACCGAAGTCGTTATTATTGCAACCCTCCCGGTATGCATTAAGACCTCGTTTCATTTTTATATTCCGACTTTGTCCTCGAGTTTGACGTTTTACAAAAACGACCTGTTTAGAGACATATTTGCATTTTCCGGGTTCGAGTGTAAGTACACTCCCTCCCAATGCATATCTTGATCATTCTACTTGTTTATATTCTTCGGGTTCGAGTGTAAGTACACCCCCTCCCAATACATGTCTACATCATGTTACATGTTTGCATTTTCCGGGTTCGAGTGTAAGTACACCCCCTCCCAGTGCGTACCTTGATCATTTCACATGTTTGCATTCTCTGGGTTCGAGTGTAAGTACACCCCCTCCCAATACGTACCTTAATCAATGTACATGTTTCTTTGTCCCTTCACTCGGGCTCATTATCCTAATGTAATACGCTTCCGTCACCCGGCTGTGCGTTTACATTATTACCAAATATTTTACTCATTTGATTCATTTGGGTACTTTTTAATTTGTCCCACTCACCCCGTCCTTACTACATCGGATGTAAGCATGTCCATCATAAAAAGTTCATGGTATCATGTGTTCACTACCTACTTGGCCAGAGTAGGCGATCAACACATGACATACATGACCCTTTTATAACTTTCACATCACACCCCATGTAAGTAACACCTCTATCTATTTCTCTTGGAAGCAATATCCTGGATAGGTATTCTATTCAGGTTTTTCCAAGTTTTCAATCTACATATGCAACTATCAGTTTCTACGTATTTGTTGCATATTTCTATTCATGCCATAATTTAAACGTGCACCTGGTAAATGCTTGCCCTAACGGGCTTTCTTGCCATTACTTATTTGTGATCGTTACGCGATTTAGTTCCTTGATGAGTATGCTCTTCTTGTCATATCTCGGACCGTTCCATCATCATATCCACCATTCATTCAACTCTCGTCATCTTCAGACGCGAATGTCCTTCAATTAAAACATTCATAAGAGTTAGTAATGTCAACTTCAATAATCACCCGTATTATAATACAAGGCTTTTTCTACTATACGCGTCAACGCGCGTATTTTCGTCAACCATATCAATCATTTTAATTGGGGTAACATGTATCACGCGATAGCCCTATGTGTTGTTTACAACATGTTAAACTATTAACATACATGTACTTACCGGATTTGCGATCAAGCCTGGAACCGAACACTTTATTCTTTTAACCTTGAGCTCTGATTACCAACTTGTAACACCCTTATTATTGTTCAAAGGTTTTCGTATAATTTACGAAAACAAACGAGTAATTATGATTTCAAATACATTGAAAATACGGGTTTATTAAACTTTTTTTACAGAATTAAAACTATACAACATATTATGGGTGAGTTCGTCATTTTACATAACAACGATACAAAGTGCGGAAGCTTATATCTTGATCGTGTTCGGTTCTTCGTTGTGCTTGATCGTCCTCCGGTGCTAAAATTATACCTGAAACTCATAAAACATGAGTTGGATTAGTCATACGTAACTTAAAACGTATTTAAACGAGTCTGTAAAGCGAAACTGATTAAAATAAAAATTTTTCGCCAAAACAGGGTTTTTCGCGCCACGCGAAGGAACCCAGTTGCTCCCTCGCGCCACGCGAGGGAGACCGTTTTCCAGCAGGTCTGCAGCTCAGTTCAGCTATGCCAGTTTTTACGGAAACGACCATAACTTCTTCGTTATTGATCCGTTTTACGCGATTCTTTTTCCTACGCGTCCGTAATTTAATTCTCCATCATATGGAGTTAAAATCCAACATCCAACATAATAAATTTTGAGACTTCTAAGCCTTCGACTGGTTACCTTTTTACCGAATTTTAACCCGTTTATGCATTTTATCAAACAAACGTATTTGTTTGATCCTTATATCACATACACTTCTTTAAATTAATGTTATTTACCATTTTAGGTTCTAATAACGGGTTTATTACACAATTTACACCCGTTTTCGCTTGTATGCTTATTTTGACCCGTTAAGGGTATTTAAGCACTTTCGAGCCTAAAATCGCTTTCGATTGCTTCTAGCATTCCATCACCACATTTCTTATCCTATATTCTCCCACCACAACTGTATTTATGATTGGTTTAATGTGGTGATCTATATAAACCAAATTTTACTTCTCGAATTATTATTTTACGGCAAAAACTCAAATAGTGCCATTTGACCAAGGATTTACATCTTTCGCTTCTTATACTTATTCTAAGTATTCATTTTATCATAAAACTCGTTTCCAAACAACCTTTAAAGGTCGTTAGCTCAATTTAGCTTACAAGGGCGTTTTGGTCAATTTTAGTCCTTCCTTTACGACGAAGGACTTTTAGATACTTGTTTGACCCAAAATCCGATCTTTTAACTATAAATCTGTTTAAAAACCATTATGTTTCTAAAACACTACGATTATAACTTAAATTATTCGGTTTACCTTTAAGATAACCGGATATCAAATTTTGACCTTGTTTAACTCTTAGAGAACCCCAAGTTCTAAATGATGAGTTAAACCATTTTACATACCTGACTCGGATTGATGCATTAACCCGTTTTAATACCTTGATTTAGAAATCGCTAATTAATAGCGATGCAAATACCCATTTTATATAGGCTCCTGAAATCATATAACTCAACGGTAATCATTAGTCAATATCGTCAAAGGGTGATATCTTCACCTTTTGACCCTTTTGGTCTAAATATCCGTTTATCTTTGCAAGACGATATTTATTACCGTCTCATCTAATTGACTCACTACGGTTTACACCGTATGGTCGTTTACCTATAACCCATTTCTCAACTCCTTTGACCCATTATGGCTTATGCCATATGCGTCTTTCAAAAACTAATGTTTATTGTTAACGCATCACCAAATTACTGTTTTGCCTTATTATTCGTTTTGGCTTACCTTATAGGGTAACCATAAAATTTCATCTTTCTAATCGTTATGGTATAAACGATTAATCAATTTAATCCTTTTTAACCATCAATGTGGTTTCTTATCATTTTCACTTATATTATTCCATACAACTATATGTCGGAAACATCACTTTTCTAATGTTCGTCTATCTTATCCAAATCAATACAACAAGATATTTTCTAGGAATTAACAAGAGTGTATGCTTTACTTACCTCACATCCAAGCAACGTTTTCTTTTTCTTCGCATCCGATCCGTTTGACTCGCTTCTTTCTCCAAGCCTCCACCTAGCTTGTAGAGTGTCAAACTATTATCATAATCCGTAAGATGATTAGATTAGTCATCATTACTTATGACTATTTCATTTTACGGATTTCATGCCGAATCTACTATTCGATTTCATCATTGGTTAATTTGACTTTTAGGAGTCAACTACCCTTAATTATCCAATAGGCATAATTAAGTTAAATCATCATTATGATTAGAATTCGTTTTAACCCATATTTCACGTAATTAGTCAAACAAGCCAATTACGCATTTCTTTCATAAAATCTTATTTTCAACATTCATTCGGGCATTTTAACAAACACCTTGTAGGCGAGATTTTATACGCATATTTTCTCTAATCATGTTAATCATTTTAACTAAGTTTTAGTATCAAAATCATGCCTCTATGTCTAGTGTACATGAACTACACCTAGAACTAGCATCACAACATCAATGTTCATCCATTTAGCACCTTAATTCGAGTGTTCATCATATTTCTACAAAACCCATTTAACACATGATAGGGTAATTATCAAATCCCTAGTTTGGGCCTCAGTTCATCAAGTTTTCAACTAGGGTTTGTTTCTAAACGAAGATTTCATCATAATAACACTTATATACATCAACATTCATCCCAGATTTTCGATTATGATTGTTCATCATAATCTCAAAGTATCACCAAATTACAAAATTTGACATACCTTTCGATCCTCTTGACTTGGTGATCGTTTATACGCGTTCATGCATTGATTTGGTCTTGAATTGATCCTCAATTTGGGGTTTTTAGCTTGAACAAGGGTGGAACCCTTGTTTTCCCCTCCCTGGTCGTACGAACACACACACACACACACTTAGTGTGTGTGTGGTATTTTATTTCTTGTTTTATTAAAACACGTTTGCCACTTGACCCTAATAGCCCTTCTTGTTTTATTTTGATCAATTGAAACCCTAACTCATTATTCATCACTTAATTACATATTATTAACTAGGTTAATTATTCCTAGTTAATTTAATGGGTTCGGGAAGTCATAACCCGTTTTACTTTAAGTCCCGTTAAATCGGGCCTTTTATCAATTCTATTTTCCTGAAAGCTCTTATTCACTTTTAATTAGTATTAGGATTATTCACTTGATTCCTAATATTTTCCGCTTTACTTTTACCACTAAAGGTACTTTCCCCGTCTTTAGTATTAACGGGGTTTAATTACCAAACCCGTTTTCGGGGTGTTACATCAAGCAACATCACCTGAAACATATGTAAAAGCAAAGTCAGCAAAGAAATGCTGGCGAGCACATAGGTTTTATGAGAGTGTCGGATTCATGACTAGTTTACATGTTGCAATACTTATTTAAAAACCTTGTTTTGAAAAGTATAGTATTGCGACATAATTAACCAACTCAAATCAAGTTGGTTATGGTTTGTAAAATCTCTAGCCATGATTCTTAACCCTAGAACATTTGTTTAATTAAATCGAATTGTAAAACATCTCGTAAAAACTCGTTAATAAAACTCATATGGTTTATATCATTTCGAAAACCTCGTGTGTGACATCGTTTCAAAATCGTTTATCCAAATGAACTAAATAATGCCACGGAATGTAATATGATAAAAGCACTTATATATAATGTGACAACCCTCACAAAACCAGGTATCCGTACGACTTAATTAGCTATTAACTGTTGCCTAATTACTGTGCTTAACTGAGATTTTCTGATAAACTGCTACTTGACTGTTGATACATGTACATGTCTGCATCATACTATGATTTTTCTGTCACTACCTTATTTATTTACTGAACTCTAGTGACAAACTTGATGCACAAAAAGCACAGTAGCACTAAACGGATACACAGTGAACATGCTGATATAGCCAGCATCAGGCAGACACTGCCTCTAAAGGCCTGAATGAGCCAGAATTATTTTACTACACCCATAGTGTGTGTAAGGATACAAGGGTTGTATGATTACGTCTCTAGGGATAAGATACAGAGATTGGATGTGCCTAAAACGTACTTTAAGCACGGAACACAGCACTTTTATTTACACACTAGCTTCTAGCTAATTAATAAAGTGCCAAAACACAAGGAATTATTCCCGACACTTTGCTGAATAAATTGTGTCGCTAAAAATATTACTTACGACGCTTAAAGGATATCTTAAGCACTTTAACGGATTCCTATCCAACCGAACAACCGGACAATACCCGGAACATAAAAATATTGCCAGAATTATTGTTAGTATTTTTCTGAGCCAGTTAGGGTCCCTGATTACCCTAACACCCGTTTCATAACGCATTAAACGACTAACGAGGTTAGACCTTAAAGTTAACCGACTTAACCAAACTAAACCATAACTGAGCAGTTGAAAACGAACCGGATGTCATTACATCCTAATGAAATCGGCCAACAAGCAAGGACAACTTTTGTATATTTTATTTGATTACGCGAGTATCTAGATGCATGGAGACCCGTTGGACGATAACGCTTAAAACTCTCTATATATATCACACTCTCTCACACACACAAACACACTCAAGATCACCAACTCACTCTCACTCTCTCTTGCTCTCCCTCTCTCGGCCGAACATCACCACACCCAACCATCCGCTTTCGAGTTCGAGTCTTGCCATTCCAAGCCCATATTAGTGTCGGGGATCACGTACAACGAAGCTCGGAACAAACGGAAGTTGAAGGACCTCGCCACATTGCTTTTACCCACGCCGTATTCGACTAGTTTCTTCCCTAGCCTCGAGCTAGAGGTATATTGTTTAAAACTCGTTATTAGTCATGTTTAAAGTGGTTAAAAGGATTTTTATCGGTTAAATGTCGGTAACCCGCTTCATGAATCTTTAAAAGTCTACTAAAAAGTGAAAATCGTTGGATAAAAGAACATAACGCGTGTAAATGTCGTAGTATTTAAATATGTTGGTTTTTATGGCCCGATCTATGATGTGGTGGCTCTCATCATCGTTTAACCCGACTTTGTTAAGATCACGTATCTTGACATACACTTGTTTCTTTTGTACGAGGGTTAAAAGGTGAAACTCCACCACACGGGAAACATGAACTTGTGTAAAAGTGTTTTAACGTGAAAAATAGTATTTAAAACGAGCCGATCTACGTATGTACAAGTGGTATATTCGTAGGACCGGGTGTTGAGAAAATCATGTTTTATAAAAGTTGGTTAACATGTTAACAAATATGATTTTTATAGACTACAAGTGTATAAACACTTGTGAAACGAAAGATCCGACAAAATAACAATTTTTATAAAAATTGTCGGAAGTTGTAAAGAGTGATTTGTTCCAAAAACGGGGTTTTTGCAAGAATAAACTATTTTATACCTAGATCCACTAAATACAACGAGATCTACATAATAGTTTTAGAAAAACTACAAGTTCATGTAATATTGTGATTTTACATACTAGTCTACGAATTCGAAGTGTTGAAACTTGTTTATTATGTTGGAAATTGATTGATTGAAATAAAAGAAGTGATTTTGTAAAAGAAAATGATACGCTTGAAAGCGTGGCCACCTCCAGTTACAGGGGAAACTCTGGCGAAATTTTCTAAAAATCTAACACTTAGAATTATTTACAAGTGTTAGACTACTTTGACATGTTTTCGAAAATATATTTCGCCACAACTTTATTTATAAAATAATCGGAGGTGGGATTTTCACAAAACTAAACGTGATGAATATATATTCGGTAAATATATTTTGTCACAACACTGTTTATGATTATTTTGTGAAAATATATAAATATTATTTTTAGAGTAAAAATAATATTTACTAACTTGTCAAACCCAAAATAATACCAACGCTTATACGACAAGCATAAAAGTTACAACGGTAATTTCTATTACCACCTAATCATTTAAAACGTAACTTACGCATTACGCGGAAGTATTCACCGACACGTATGTTGTCAACGTATTATTTTGGAAAGTATTATGTAAAGAGAAAATATATTATTTTTGAGAAAAATAATTATATTTTGGAATAAGAAATAAAAATATATTAAGTGGGACTTAATGAGATAGTATAAATACACATGTATTTAAATCCCCCATCCTTGGGAAGGAAAGTAAAATACCAAGTATGTACATGGAACGGTTGTCTAACCGTCTCCTAAAAATGTAAGTAATAAAGCTAAGGCACGGCCATCCGTCTAATAGAATTAGCACCTGTAGGTCGTTGCACAGCTTCGGATATTCAGATTACTTGGTAGAGATACGCATTCACTGTGAGTTCATGTCCCCCTTTTCTCTAACTGTTTTCAGTTTACTTAACTGCGGGGGTGAAATACATGTTACTATGATTTACGAGTACTTTACAACGGTATGTTTAACGTAAGGAGGTGTTATACGATCATGTGAGTGGATAGGAACAACATGGGGCCATTAGTCCTCATGGAGGGACCGAGGGACAGGAGCGGTAGATCTATCTGGGTGTAGCGAGCCCAGCCCCCGGCCAAACTAGAAACGGACCGTGGGGTGACTTTGTCCACATACTTTGCCGTGGCGAAATCTGCTAGGTTTGAGTCTCCCTATTTGCACTACACATATGTCAGTGGCCTTGCAAACCATTGATGATCACAAGTCCTCTTACACTGCTACATACCACAACTATTTTTATACTCACAAAGGTTTTACCTACTCACTTACGCATGAACTCGCTCAACATTATTGTTGATTTTTCAACTCACATGTATTTCAGGAAATTAAACGGATCTGGCACGGTATGGAACGTTTTCCGCTGCACTAGTCATGAAGTCATCAGGGTTTAGGGTTGTGTCTCTTACCTGGACAAGACACAATCCCTAAATCACGTTTATGTTTTGTTATAAGTTGTATTGTTACTGAACAAGGTTATGGTTGCATGTTAAAAACAATGGTATTGTATGATGTTTTCAAAAACGTAATGGATGACTTGCATGGTTTTTAAATTCATATAGCTTTGTTATGATTAAGCTATGGTATTAAGAAGTCACACAAATTAACCACGCTTCCGCAAAGCCAGGGTGTGACAGCTTGGTATCAGAGCCAGGTTCATAGCGAACTAGGATTCTTTCTCGAGTCTAGACTATGATCACTAGGGCTCTCACGAAAACATTTTTCTGCATACCACTTAAGTCCAGATCCACAAACTTTTTACAAACAAATGTTGAGCACATTTCATTCATTATTCTAGGCTCAGTCTGGGAGGCTGAGGTTCAGGCTAGTGGGACTAGGAGTGTTGGCTAGTGGGACTAGGAGTGTTGGCTAGTGGGACTAGGAATGATGGCTAGTGAGACTAGGAAGGACAGTCTGGGAGGCTGGGAGGCTAGTGGGACTAGGTGGATTATGTGATTATTATCTGGTAACTTATGTGACTATTTGATTCACTGATTTTGTGCTTATGTTACAGACCCATGGATTCACCAGCTACAGGTGGATCAGATACCACTGGACCCCTACCGTTAGTATCAGACGATGTTATGTCTTCGGAGCATGAGGTGCACACCTCAGACTATACTAGCACGGACGACGATGACTTTCGGCACCCTCTGGTAGAGATTCCGGCACCCATACCTTTTGCCTATGAGCCCATTGATGGCGACCCTGCTGAGTACCTCCCTATTGTTGCGATTCCGGCACCGATTCCTCTTGCTTCCTACCCTGCTTATGAGCTTATGCCAGACGCCGATGCCGACGGCGACATCGAGCTCTACGAGGACGAGCCATTTGAGGACGAGGATCCTGACGTAGCTCCTCTACCTGCTGGCGGTCTCTTGATGATAGCTGACGTTCCAGCTGGAGACTCGCCCATTCACTCACCAGTCCCGGACTCTTTAGAGTCTGTGGCATCTGTATCATCTCGCGGGGCGAGCGCGCAGCAGTTTATTCACGACTCAGACCCTGATCAGGCGTCTTCAGCTGCCCCTATTCCGAGCTACGCGTTTGAGCATGACGAGATCGAGGATTCTGACCCTGTTTTCCCTCCAGGATTTGATCCTGACCATGATATCGAGTATATTCCTATGGATGAGCATATAGAGGACCCTGATGATCCTGTCGATCCCATTGATCCAGATTTTGACTTTGATATGGCGTTCGACGACCCTGAGCCTGCCATAGCCCCAGAGCAGGCAGCTGCTTTTGATCCTTTACCTGAGCATGACCCTGTTCATGCTGATTTTCCTCTTGAGCCTGTTGATGTTGATCCCCCTGTAGGTGTTCCTGTGATCGAGGGCGATCATGTTGCTGCTGATCCCATTGTTCCTTTACCCGTAGGTGACATACCTGCTGACCCTGTTATTGATCCTGTCGATCCTGTTATTGCACCTGTTGACCCCGTTATTGCTCCTATCGATCCTTTACCCATCGAGCCCGAGCACGCTCTCTTTGCTGAGCACATGGATCCTCCAGATGAGGAGGCACAGCACGGGTGGATACCGGCGGACGAGGATGTTCCACCGTTTCCCCCACATCACACTGGCACACATCATACTGAGTTCTCTTTTCAGATCCCACCGTTTATTCCTCCAGCGGGGCCTGGAGAGGGCTCTTCAGCCCACCCTTTCGGTCATGTACCGACGACCATGCCATTCATGCCTCAGATAGCATCTATCCCATCTTCTGTTGCACCTATCGATCTTACCAGCACGCCATTACTTTGGTCATCTTCCTCACCCATGCCACCCACAGATCCACACCACCCATTTCATTTGGGCCATACTATTGAGGATCTTTTGATGTCGTTTGTACACCAGCACGAGTCTCATTCACAGCGACTCCAGGAGCTCGAGAGAGCTCAGTTGTCTTTTGGTCCATATCTTGGTCAGACATCTTCGTCATTTCAGCCTTTTCGATCATTTCCTCCTGACATTGCTGCCCGACTTTCGACCTTGGAGCAGCAGGTTGCGTCCATGATCCGTACTCAGCAGGCGATGGAGGAGGACTGGTACCACTTACGTCGCTTACTTTTTGCTCACTTTCCCCCTCCCCCACCCCCATCCGCATAGGGCTCATTGGTACTGTAGTGGTAGGCGATGGTGAGACGACCGCGATTGTGACTGCACAGATTTTTGGAGACCATCTGACGATACAGATTTTTGCTGATATTTGTTGATGTACTGGTTGTATGTGACACTGATGTGATGTTGTTTTGACAGGGGTGATGTAGCCCCTATTTGATTTATGATTGTATGATACAGTGACGTGCTGGCACACTTGCTACACTTTATGGTCTCGATATATATAACAATCGCCGTATTCTCACCATATCTGTTTCACTTGATTGCTCATTTATGTTTTGTGACATGGGATGTTGTATGTATGATATTTGCAACATGGGATGTTGGGACATGGGATGTTGTGTGATATATTGATGACATGAGATGTTATATGCTATTACTATTACTATATACGTATGTTTATTATGGCCTAATCAACGTACGCATCTTTAGAAGATGGCACCAAGACGTCAACCGCAGCCGATGCCCACTACTCCTGAAGAACTACAGCAAGTTATTGCTGCCGCCATTGCTCAGTATGCTGCCTCGCAAGAAGGACCCAGCGGAAGTAACACGAACATCAACGGCAACCAAAATCCTCCTCATGGTAAACCTAAGTCATTAAGACATACCATGGCATAAATGGATTCCTTTAGCAAGTGCTAGTGCCGTTCCTATGATATGATGTATGTGCAGGGTGCACCTACAAACAATTCTTGGACTGTAAGCCCATCAACTTCGACGGCACAGGTGGTGCTGTTGCTTTCGTTCGCTGGGCAGAGAAGACTGATTCCACCATCCGCATGAGCAAATGTGCGCTCGACCAGCAGGTCACTTACATCTCAGGGCTGTTTCTAGACGGAGCCCTATCTTGGTGGAACTTACAAGTGCAAACACTAGGCGAAGCTGCCGCCTACGCCCTGACTTGGGCCGAATTGAAAGATCTTATGCGCAAGAAGTATTGTTCTCGTGCAGAAATTCAAAGGTTGGAGACTGAATTTTGGCACCTAAAGATGGATGGACCAAAGGTTGCAGAATATGTCCAGAGGTTTCATGACCTATCTCAAGTGGTTCCTTATATGGTCACGCCTGAATACAAGCGAATTGAGCGCTTCATTTGGGGGTTAGCTCCCCAAATCATTAGCATGGTAACCTCCGCCAGACCGGCAACTATTACGGAAGCCATTGATTTGAGTGTGGCTCTCACTGAGGAGGCAATTCGTTTAAACAAGTTTGATGAAGTCAAGGCAAAGAAGACAGAGACTCACGTTGAGTCCTCAGGAGATAACAAAAGGAAGTTTTCAAACTTCAAACAGGGCGTCAGTATGGCAGTAAAGAAAGGAAAATCAGCTGGTAGTACCAAGAAAGGGAAAGGGTACCAGGGCACCCAGCCCAAATGCAACAACTGCCAACGCCACCATACTGGCAATTGTAACGTGAAAGTTTGTGAATCTTGTGGAAAACCGGGCCACTCAAAGGAATCATGTTGGGTTAGTGTAGGCCGAGGAGGCCAGGGAGGAAATATGAATAGAAACGATAATCGTGGTGGTTTGGGAAATCGCCCACAAGGGAATAACCGAGGCTACAATGCAAATCAAGCCGGAACTGCCAATCAAAACAACCCGCCAGTTGGGGGCGGTGCAGGAAGTGGAAAAAGATTAGGATGTTTTCATTGCGGTGATGTTGGGCACTTCAAGAAGGATTGCCCAGGATTGAACCAAGCCCGTGGAAGGGTGTTCCAGATCGGTGCACAGGAAGCGCGCCAGGATCCCAACGTTGTTACTGGTACGTTCCCTGTAAATCAACGTTATGCATCTGTTCTGTTTGATACTGGTGCCGACTATAGCTTCATATCACTAGAATTTAAGAATATACTTGGGCTAGCCGCTAATAAGTTAGACATTCCCTACGTAATCGAATTGGCTAATGGGAAGTTGGTAGAAGCCAATGATGTGATCAGAGGCTGTGTGATTGAATTAGGAGAACGCGAGTTTACTCTAGATCTACTACCAGTCCAGTTGGGAAGCTTCGACGTGGTAGTAGGGATGGATTGGTTAACGAGTAACAAGGCTGAGATAGTGTGTCACGAAAAGGTTATTCGTATCCCGACCGGTGATGGTGAGACCATTGTTGTTCATGGAGAAAAGCGTGAGACGCCGTTAAGGATGATTAGCTGCCTGAAAGCAAGGAAGTGTTTAAGGAAAGGATGTGTTGCTTTTCTAGCACACATTGTGGATAAGAAGGCTGCTGAGCCGAAGATCGAAGACATCCCTGTCGTGAGGGAATACCCAGAAGTCTTTCCAGAAGACTTGCCTGGCTTGCCACCTCAAAGGCAAGTGGAGTTCCGCATCGACTTAGTACCAGGCGCCGCGCCTGTGGCTAAGGTACCATACAGACTTGCTCCGTCTGAGATGCAGGAATTGTCGACACAACTTCAAGAGTTGCTAGACAAGGGTTTTATCCGACCAAGCTTCTCGCCTTGGGGAGCTCCAGTTTTGTTTGTCAAGAAGAAGGACGGAAGTTTCCGCATGTGCATCGACTACAGAGAGTTGAACAAGCTAACGATCAAGAATAGGTATCCCCTGCCAAGAATCGATGATCTGTTCGACCAGCTTCAAGGTTCAAGCTTCTATTCAAAGATCGATCTTCGATCTGGATACCATCAACTTCGGATACAGGAGGAGAGTATCCCGACGACAGCTTTCAGAACTCGTTATGGACACTACGAGTTTCTCGTTATGCCGTTTGGTTTGACAAACGCACCTGCAGTGTTCATGGATTTGATGAACCGAGTTTGTAAGCCGTACTTGGATAAGTTCGTGATCGTATTCATCGATGACATCCTGATTTACTCAAGGACGAAGGCTGAGCACGGGCAACATCTTAGAACTATTCTGGAACTGCTAAAGAAGGAACAGCTGTACGCCAAGTTCTCTAAGTGTGAGTTTTGGCTAAGAGAAGTGCAGTTTCTTGGGCACGTGGTGAATGGAGATGGAATCCACGTGGATCCAACCAAGATCGAGGCGATCAAAGATTGGGAAACGCCAAAGACGCCAACCGAGATTCGGCAATTCTTGGGTTTGGCTGGCTACTATCGAAGGTTCATCGAGGACTTCTCGAAGATCGCTCAACCGTTGACGCTCCTCACGCAGAAAGATAAGAAGTTTGATTGGGGAATCAAACAGGATGAAGCGTTTCAAGTGTTGAAGGACAAGCTTTGTAACGCGCCAATCTTAGCCCTACCGGAAGGTACCGACGATTTTGTGGTATATTGCGACGCATCGCGTCAAGGATTGGGTTGTGTGTTGATGCAACGCCAAAAGGTCATCGCTTACGCATCACGCCAACTGAAGGTGCACGAAAAGAACTATACCACTCATGATCTAGAGCTAGGCGCAGTGGTTTTTGCCCTGAAGATCTGGAGACACTACCTTTACGGTACGAAGTGTACGATCTTCACAGATCACAAAAGCCTACAGCATATATTCAACCAGAAGGAGTTGAATATGAGGCAAAGACGATGGGTTGAATTATTGAACGATTACGACTGCGAGATAAAGTATCACCCAGGGAAGGCGAATGTAGTCGCCGATGCCTTAAGTCGTAAGGAAAGGATCAAGCCCCTAAGGGTTAGGGCTATGGAAATGATAATCCAAACCGACCTCTCCTCGCGCGTTCGTGCAGCGCAGAAAGAAGCTCTCAAGGAGGAGAACCTTGAGAAAGAGTATCTCCGTGGGATGGAGAAGATATTGGTGCCAAACGAGGAAGGAACGTTATGTTTTGGGAAAAGGATTTGGGTTCCTCTATTTGGTGAATTAAGGGAAGTTATTTTCGATGAAGCGCACAAGTCACGGTACTCTATCCACCCTGGATCGGATAAGATGTACCAAGATCTCAGAAATTACTATTGGTGGCCTAGGATGAAAGGCGACATTGCTATTTATGTGAGCAAATGTTTAACGTGCGCTAAGGTCAAGGCGGAATACCAGAAGCCCTCGGGACTTCTGCAACAACCTGAGATTCCCAAATGGAAATGGGAACAAATCTCGATGGATTTTGTTACAAAACTGCCAAGAACGCCAAGAGGTCATGATATGATTTGGGTGATTGTTGACCGTCTAACAAAGTCCGCACACTTTCTGCCAATCAAGGAGAAAGACAGTACTAGTAAACTTGCAGAAATTTACTTGAGAGAGATCGTAACACGACATGGAGTACCCCTCTCGATCATCTCTGATAGAGACGGAAGGTTTGTGTCGAGGATATGGCAATCCTTCCAAGAAGCTTTTGGCTCACAATTGAATCTGAGCACAACGTTCCATCCGCAAACTGACGGCCAGAGTGAGCGAACGATACAGACTTTGGAAGACATGCTGAGAGCATGTGCTATGGATTTGGGCGGTAGCTGGGATAAGCACTTACCTTTGGTCGAATTCTCATACAACAACAGCTACCACACCAGTATTGGTGTCGCGCCTTTTGAAGCCCTTTACGGACGCAAGTGTCGATCACCACTATGTTGGGCTGACGCAGGTGATAGGCAGCTTGCCGGTCCCGAAATCGTCCAAGAGACGACAGACAAGATTGCGCAGATTCTTAAACGCATCGAAGCCGCTCGCCACAGACACAAGGCCTATGCGGATCCAAACCGAAAACATGTGGATTTTCAAGTTGGAGAGATGGTGTTATTGAAGGTATCACCCTGGAAAGGGGTAGCACGCTTTGGGAAGCGTGGGAAGTTAAATCCACGCTACATTGGTCCTTTCAGAATTCTAGAAAGAATTGGAACCGTAGCATACAAGTTGGACCTACCTGCTGAATTAAATGGTGTCCACGATACATTTCATGTATCCAATTTAAAGAAGAGTCCAACTCAAGTTGACGTTGCCATTCCTATCGACGAGATTCATGTTGACGACACGCTCCACTTCATAGAGGCACCTGTCGAGGTCACAGATTGGAAAGTTAACAGGACCCGCCGGAGCAGTGTCAAACTCGTCAAGGTTCGCTGGAATGCCAGACATGGTCCTGAATACACCTGGGAGCGTGAGGACCGGATGAAAGAGAAATACCCCCACTTATTTCCTAAAAACTCTGCATCTACAAGTAGAACTTAAATTTCGGGACGAAATTTATTTAACGGGGGGAGAATGTGACAACCCTCACAAAACCAGGTATCCGTACGACTTAATTAGCTATTAACTGTTGCCTAATTACTGTGCTTAACTGAGATTTTCTGATAAACTGCTACTTGACTGTTGATACATGTACATGTCTGCATCATACTATGATTTTTCTGTCACTACCTTATTTATTTACTGAACTCTAGTGACAAACTTGATGCACAAAAAGCACAGTAGCACTAAACGGATACACAGTGAACATGCTGATATAGCCAGCATCAGGCAGACACTGCCTCTAAAGGCCTGAATGAGCCAGAATTATTTTACTACACCCATAGTGTGTGTAAGGATACAAGGGTTGTATGATTACGTCTCTAGGGATAAGATACAGAGATTGGATGTGCCTAAAACGTACTTTAAGCACGGAACACAGCACTTTTATTTACACACTAGCTTCTAGCTAATTAATAAAGTGCCAAAACACAAGGAATTATTCCCGACACTTTGCTGAATAAATTGTGTCGCTAAAAATATTACTTACGACGCTTAAAGGATATCTTAAGCACTTTAACGGATTCCTATCCAACCGAACAACCGGACAATACCCGGAACATAAAAATATTGCCAGAATTATTGTTAGTATTTTTCTGAGCCAGTTAGGGTCCCTGATTACCCTAACACCCGTTTCATAACGCATTAAACGACTAACGAGGTTAGACCTTAAAGTTAACCGACTTAACCAAACTAAACCATAACTGAGCAGTTGAAAACGAACCGGATGTCATTACATCCTAATGAAATCGGCCAACAAGCAAGGACAACTTTTGTATATTTTATTTGATTACGCGAGTATCTAGATGCATGGAGACCCGTTGGACGATAACGCTTAAAACTCTCTATATATATCACACTCTCTCACACACACAAACACACTCAAGATCACCAACTCACTCTCACTCTCTCTTGCTCTCCCTCTCTCGGCCGAACATCACCACACCCAACCATCCGCTTTCGAGTTCGAGTCTTGCCATTCCAAGCCCATATTAGTGTCGGGGATCACGTACAACGAAGCTCGGAACAAACGGAAGTTGAAGGACCTCGCCACATTGCTTTTACCCACGCCGTATTCGACTAGTTTCTTCCCTAGCCTCGAGCTAGAGGTATATTGTTTAAAACTCGTTATTAGTCATGTTTAAAGTGGTTAAAAGGATTTTTATCGGTTAAATGTCGGTAACCCGCTTCATGAATCTTTAAAAGTCTACTAAAAAGTGAAAATCGTTGGATAAAAGAACATAACGCGTGTAAATGTCGTAGTATTTAAATATGTTGGTTTTTATGGCCCGATCTATGATGTGGTGGCTCTCATCATCGTTTAACCCGACTTTGTTAAGATCACGTATCTTGACATACACTTGTTTCTTTTGTACGAGGGTTAAAAGGTGAAACTCCACCACACGGGAAACATGAACTTGTGTAAAAGTGTTTTAACGTGAAAAATAGTATTTAAAACGAGCCGATCTACGTATGTACAAGTGGTATATTCGTAGGACCGGGTGTTGAGAAAATCATGTTTTATAAAAGTTGGTTAACATGTTAACAAATATGATTTTTATAGACTACAAGTGTATAAACACTTGTGAAACGAAAGATCCGACAAAATAACAATTTTTATAAAAATTGTCGGAAGTTGTAAAGAGTGATTTGTTCCAAAAACGGGGTTTTTGCAAGAATAAACTATTTTATACCTAGATCCACTAAATACAACGAGATCTACATAATAGTTTTAGAAAAACTACAAGTTCATGTAATATTGTGATTTTACATACTAGTCTACGAATTCGAAGTGTTGAAACTTGTTTATTATGTTGGAAATTGATTGATTGAAATAAAAGAAGTGATTTTGTAAAAGAAAATGATACGCTTGAAAGCGTGGCCACCTCCAGTTACAGGGGAAACTCTGGCGAAATTTTCTAAAAATCTAACACTTAGAATTATTTACAAGTGTTAGACTACTTTGACATGTTTTCGAAAATATATTTCGCCACAACTTTATTTATAAAATAATCGGAGGTGGGATTTTCACAAAACTAAACGTGATGAATATATATTCGGTAAATATATTTTGTCACAACACTGTTTATGATTATTTTGTGAAAATGTATAAATATTATTTTTAGAGTAAAAATAATATTTACTAACTTGTCAAACCCAAAATAATACCAACGCTTATACGACAAGCATAAAAGTTACAACGGTAATTTCTATTACCACCTAATCATTTAAAACGTAACTTACGCATTACGCGGAAGTATTCACCGACACGTATGTTGTCAACGTATTATTTTGGAAAGTATTATGTAAAGAGAAAATATATTATTTTTGAGAAAAATAATTATATTTTGGAATAAGAAATAAAAATATATTAAGTGGGACTTAATGAGATAGTATAAATACACATGTATTTAAATCCCCCATCCTTGGGAAGGAAAGTAAAATACCAAGTATGTACATGGAACGGTTGTCTAACCGTCTCCTAAAAATGTAAGTAATAAAGCTAAGGCACGGCCATCCGTCTAATAGAATTAGCACCTGTAGGTCGTTGCACAGCTTCGGATATTCGGATTACTTGGTAGAGATACGCATTCACTGTGAGTTCATGTCCCCCTTTTCTCTAACTGTTTTCAGTTTACTTAACTGCGGGGGTGAAATACATGTTACTATGATTTACGAGTACTTTACAACGGTATGTTTAACGTAAGGAGGTGTTATACGATCATGTGAGTGGATAGGAACAACATGGGGCCATTAGTCCTCATGGAGGGACCGAGGGACAGGAGCGGTAGATCTATCTGGGTGTAGCGAGCCCAGCCCCCGGCCAAACTAGAAACGGACCGTGGGGTGACTTTGTCCACATACTTTGCCGTGGCGAAATCTGCTAGGTTTGAGTCTCCCTATTTGCACTACACATATGTCAGTGGCCTTGCAAACCATTGATGATCACAAGTCCTCTTACACTGCTACATACCACAACTATTTTTATACTCACAAAGGTTTTACCTACTCACTTACGCATGAACTCGCTCAACATTATTGTTGATTTTTCAACTCACATGTATTTCAGGAAATTAAACGGATCTGGCACGGTATGGAACGTTTTCCGCTGCACTAGTCATGAAGTCATCAGGGTTTAGGGTTGTGTCTCTTACCTGGACAAGACACAATCCCTAAATCACGTTTATGTTTTGTTATAAGTTGTATTGTTACTGAACAAGGTTATGGTTGCATGTTAAAAACAATGGTATTGTATGATGTTTTCAAAAACGTAATGGATGACTTGCATGGTTTTTAAATTCATATAGCTTTGTTATGATTAAGCTATGGTATTAAGAAGTCACACAAATTAACCACGCTTCCGCAAAGCCAGGGTGTGACATATAAGATGTACCAACGGCGTATCTACCATGCTTTTATCATGCTACACCCTTCCCATTATCTAATCACAACCCAAAACCAATCGTTTAATCAAATCGTTTATCTCGTTTAAGTCGTTTCAAATCGTTTAACTCATCCCAAAATTGTTAAACTCGTTTAATTGTGAAAACTGTTGGACCCAGTTTGGCCCTAACAACTTCTTTTTACGTGATATGGCAAGTGATTTCAGTATATGTGAAAAAGATGCGCGGAAATGGAAAATAGACTTACAAGAAACAAGACCTATAGAATTATCAAGTTTATATCACTTTGAAATAAAATAGTTTAACAAGGTGATTGTAAGATTATTATCTAATACAAATGAATCTTGAATTCTGTGGGTGAGAAGAGCAGTGGAGTTTGGGTGTTTGTATGTGAATGCTAAGCTTCAAACTTAATTATCTTCTGCCTCTCGAGCCTTCTATTTATAGATGGCTGTTTACATGAATAAACAATTGTTTATTCATGCAATAAATCCTGCATAAAGTAGCAATTTGAAATATTCATTGAATCCAACGTTCAAGTTACATTTGTAATCATGATAACCAATAATGTCATGCTTCAGTCATTGGTGGCAGGATAGAGTTGTGATTTGTCACACCCCGATTTCCACGTGTCACCGGTGGGCCCGGTGTGGGGTACAGTGACGTAGTTGGCATCGTCATAGACAATCAACACAATATAATAATGCACAGCGGAAGCAGAATAGAAACATTTCAACTTTAATAATATGCAATAATAATTATCACAGTAGTTGAAATGGATCCACAGGCGGATCAAATAAAAATAGAAATAAATAGTTCAACAGATAATTGTCGTCCGAGTTTGCGAGACTATTGTGGACGCTCTTTAGGAAACAGCCAGCCTATTTCGTATAGTACCTGCACTTAACCTTTTGGGGAAAAATACGTCAGTTTACACTGGTAAATACAAATCGACTGACTCATTTTGAAAATGATTGAAAATTGATTTAAATGCACAAGGCATAAATATTTTTATTAACTTGGGATATTTATATAATATAAACTTGTGAACGAATTACATGCACTTATATCTCTGGTGGCCCGGGATCTGCTGTCCGGGCTAGAGATTAAATTGACACACCACATTAAAGAGTTATACACGACGAGTGTACGCCTACACCCCGTGCTCTGGTCGTGGCCATCTCGTAAGATAATGCCAAGGATATCCGGGACACGGTCAATAACCCCCCAAAGCCTTTAAGTAAGACAAAACTGTTTAAACGAAGTCACACAAGCTATTCAAGACTGTACACCCATAGGGCGCAGGACTTGTGCGCCCGATCAAGCGGTATTTTAAATACCGTACCCCAAGCCCGTATAGGGAAAATAAGTCAAAATGTATTTACCTGAGCAAGTATAAGTCACAAACGATAAGTGTTGGTAGCTTTTACCGGGCCTCCTAATCTGGAACAAAGGTTTATAATTAACCTATTAGATTCCTAACGGGTCTTTTATTTAAGCCTAAGCTTTGACCGGTTAGTTTTAGGAATGATACGGTTTACGCACGATTAAGCGAAAGACCGGATAGAATGTGATTTAGACCCGACAAGTTTGAATACTTGTATAATATGGGTATACTAAATACATTCTGGATTTTGAGATAAAAATGATAATGTTTGACCCGTCTCGGTCAATTTACGCAAACTAGTTACGTAAACCGAACCGAACGCGATAAGGGCGATACGGGTAGCCAAATGATTCAAATGCAAGTTCCCTGAAGTAATATGCTTAGAATATGATATTATATCAGTAAGTTATGTTCTATATTGCCCGGAATAATTTTAGACTCAATTTATGCCTTAGAAGGGCATTTTGGTCATTTAAAAGATAATAAAAGGATAAAATTAGAAATCTGAGTTTCGGGTCTGGTTCATACAGTAAATATACTTAATATAACATATTATATCAGTAGGGTATGACCCATATATCAAATTTATCATTTAAAACCAAACTATGCACCGTAGGGGCAATTTAGTAATTTCACAAGGGCTAAAAATGCCAAAACTGGAATTCTGAGTTCATATACTTATACTTACTGTTTTCATATGAAAATATGCTAAACACATCAGTAGGTATAGGTCTTATATGTTTAAAACAAGTATAACGCTTACTATGCGCTTAAAACGCTAAATATGCGATTTAAGGGCGTTTTCGGGTTTTCAAATTAAATCTGAGATTTTTATAATTCCAGATTACTTAAAATAATTTATTCATCATATAAAATCAGTAGAAAAAGGTTTCGGGTCAAAAGGATATGTAAAACTCATTTTATGGCTAAAACGGTCAAAACCGACATAAGCCGAAATGACTAGGCGATCTAGGATCCGTTCAGCCAAAAATTAATTAAAAATCATCAAAATTCCCAGAATATTATAATACATCAGTTGGTAAAAAGTTTTGCATCAAAACGTGGCCAGAAACGGGTTCTACGCGAAAAGGACCGTTTATGTAAATTTATAATATAGTTTTACGCTAATGGCCATAACTCACAATCTGGACCACCAACTGATCCGAAATTTTCGGTGCAAGTTCATATATTAAAAATAAAGATTTCTATCCTTTCACTTTTCCAAAAATCCCGTTTTAAATCAAAAAGGGCAAAACAGTCAACTTTATGCATAAACCGGAAACATGCATTCGAATAGGCTAAGCATAGACTCAATCAAAGAAAATTCCAGAAAGTTCAACTAAAATAAAAATAGTCAAAAATACTTTCCAATACAGATCTCGAACATGCATGTACGAATCCGAATCGATAGTCTACGAAATAATCGTTTTACAAGACTTTCGGTTCCGATTCGTGGCTATACTATAGATTGTCGAGTTGATGATGATTAAAACACATTCTTATATGTATTACAAGTTATTTATGATGATCAATCAGGTTGCATGTCATCTATATCATTAATCATGTCATTTTTCACAAAAATCGTTTCTGTTGACTTTTTAGAAATAGGTTTGACTCGACATTCATCATGCATGTAGTGGGAATCAGTTTGTACCCTTTAGAGGGTTTGTTTCCCACATAAATACCAATTTATAACAAGTTTCAATTCGAGAAATGACTGAAAGAAATCCGTTTAATCGGAAAGTCAAAGGTTATGAACACCCAGTTTGACTTTTATCAATAATCACAACAAGAATGGATTAAAGAACGAATTGAAAGCTTACAAAGGTCCTATAGGTGTTTAATGAACACTAGGAATCGGCCTTGTTGATCAGATTTCCTCCAGAAAGCTTGCTTGTAAGTTTTTGGTAGAGAGCTTCTTGTTCTTCAATTGCAAATGATCAAAAATGAGGTGATGATCTGATTTATGGCCATAAATTCGAGGGTACTGTGGATGTAGGCATGCAAGGCTTGTTATTGGTGCAATTGGAGGTGCAAATGAGCTGTATAACACTTGAAATCGGACCCAAATCGACCCAAACCGAATTTCTGTTTGCTGGGCAACCCACGCGGCCCGCTTGGGCTTTCCCAGGCGGGTCGCCTGACCCTGATTCAGCCAAAACAAGTTTTAAACTTGACAGCTTTGGCCCCTGAACTTGTACGCGATGTTTCGGCTACTTTTCTCGACCCGTAAACCCCCAAACTTGGTTTTTAAGAACCTTGGGACTTTTACCAACATGGTAATATCCTCGGATAACTTTGCGCTCAACCGAAAAGCCCTGAAATTCGACGTTGACGCTTTTAGTCCCTTAAGTACGGTTTTGGCCATAACTTTCTCATACGTTGACGAAACTTCATGAAATTTTTACCACATATTCTAGTGAGTATATTTTAGCTATACAAAGCTTCGGGTCTGCCAAAAGTTCACTCAGAGGTATAAATTAAACATGTTGACACTTTTGGCCCCTATAGTTTGAAATACTTCACTTTTGTGCAATTTCCGCGTCGTATGATCCATGAACCATCCGTTTAAGGTTATAAACATTATGTAGGGTTATCATAGAGCCTATTTATCCATTGTTGACACTTTGGACCCTTACGTTCCATAGTTTTCACTGTTTGTCACTTTTAGTCCCTCTAAAGTATGTTTTCACATAACGGAACCTTATGACACGTGTCAAGACATTATTGGACGAAATTTTTCGAGGTGTTACATCCTCACCCCCTTAAAAGAAATCTCGACCCCGAGATTTATTCAAACAAATGGGGATATTTTTCTTTCATCGTGGATTCCACTTCCCACGTGTATTCGGGACCTCTACGGGCATCCCACTTGACCTTAACAATAGGCACGTGCTTCCTTCGAAGCCTCTTTACCTGTCGATCCTCAATCGACAAAGGTTTTTCAACAAACTTTAGACTCTCGTCTATGTGTATATCCGTATGCGGTATAACCAGTGAATCGTCAGCGAAACACTTCTTCAAATTACAGATATGGAACACATTATGAATGGCACTAAGCTCTTCAGGCAAGTTTAACTTGTAAGCGACTGACCCGACACGTTCGATAATCTCGAAAGGTCCTATATATCTCGGGCTTAGCTTGCCTTTCTTTCCAAATCGCATTACACCTTTCCAAGGTGATACTTTAAGCAACACTTTTTCACCCACATCGAAGTGGAAATCTTTGCGCTTAGGATCCGCATAACTTTTCTGCCTATCCCTGGCAGCTTTCAAACGATCACGGATCTGAACGATCTTGTCTGTCGTCTCAAAGACGATATCTGGTCCAGACAACTGGACATCTCCAACTTCTGCCCAACAAATGGGCGATCTACACTTTCTACCGTATAGGGCCTCAAAAGGCGCAACCTTTATGCTGGAATGGTAGCTATTGTTGTAGGAGAATTCAATCAGTGGTAAGTTCTTATCCCAACTACCACCTAAGTCGATCGCACATGCACGAAGCATGTCTTCCAGAGTTTGAATAGTACGCTCACTCTGACCATCAGTCTGAGGATGGTAAGCCGTACTAAAATTCAAACGAGTGCCCAACGATTGTTGGAAACTCTTCCAAAAATGTGACGTATATCTAGTATCTCTATCCGAGATAATAGATATAGGTATACCATGTAGCGCTACTATCTTATCGACGTATAATTGAGCTAACATATCTGAGCTATACGTCTCTTTGATGGGTAGAAAATGGGCTGACTTAGTCAGTCTGTCTACTATGACCCATATGGTATCATTTCCCTTTTTCGTCTTCAGCAACTTGGTGATAAAATCCATTGTCACCATTTCCCATTTCCACTTGGGAATTTCAGGTTGCTGAAGCAAACCTGACGGCTTCTGATGCTCGGCCTTGACTTGCGCACAAGTCAAACATTTGGCCACATACTCGGCCACGGACTTTTTCAAACCAATCCACCAGTAGTTTGATTTCAAATCCTGGTACATCTTATCTGCTCCAGGATGAACTGAGTATTTAGAGCTGTGGGCTTCCTGGAGGATAACATCCCGAAGTCCTCCATATACTGGAACCCATATTCGTCCGTTTAGTCGTAGCATTCCATCTTTGTCGTGGGATAACTGCTCCTCAGTTACTCCCAACTTTTCTGCAGGATAGTTAGCTTCCAGCACAGCTTCCTTCTGTGCAGCTAACACCCTTTCATTCAAGTTATTTCTTATTTCAATGCGCTTGGCATTGATTCTGATCGGTTTAACCCTTTCTTTTCTGCTTAAGGCGTCGGCAACCACATTTGCCTTGCCTGGATGGTATCTTGTCTCACAGTCATAATCATTTAGAGTTTCCATCCATCGCCTTTGTCGCATGTTCAATTCCTTCTGATTGAACAAATGCTGAAGACTCTTGTGATCCGAATAAATTATGCACTTGGTTCCATACAAGTAATGTCTCCATAACTTCAAAGCAAATACAACTGCACCCAATTCCAAATCGTGGGTGGTGTAGTTCTTCTCGTGCACCTTGAGCTGTCGAGAAGCGTAGGCAATGACTTTGCCTTTCTGCATGAGTACGCAACCCATGCCAGTGTGTGATGCGTCACAGTACACCACAAATTCATCTATACCATCGGGCAATGTCAACACTGGCGCATTGCTCAGCTTCTGCTTCAGAATGTCAAAGGATTCCTGCTGCTTAGGGCCCCAATCAAACTTAATCTTCTTACGGGTTAATGAGGTTAGGGGCGCAGCAATCCTTGAAAAGTTCTCGATAAATCGCCTATAATATCCTGCCAATCCGAGGAAACTGCGAATCTCGGTAGGAGTCTTCGGCTCCTGCCAATTCATGACTGCTTCGACTTTAGCGGGATCTACTTGGATACCACGCTCGCTTACTACATGTCCAAGGAACTGGACTTCTCGAAGCCAAAATTCACACTTCGAAAATTTGGCATAAAGCTTTTCTTGATACAGAAGTTTGAGAATACAACGAAGGTGTTTCTCATGGTCAGCTTGGCTCTTCGAGTAGATAAGGATGTCGTCAATAAAGACGATGACGAACTTATCTAAATAAGGTTTGCAGACGCGATTCATGAGATCCATGAACGCGGCTGGTGCGTTAGTGAGCCCAAACGGCATCACTAGGAACTCGTAATGTCCATAACGAGTCCTAAACGCGGTCTTGTGTACGTCTTCCTCCTTGACCTTCAACTGATGATAACCTGACCTTAGGTCAATCTTGGAGAAATAACTTGCTCCTTGCAACTGATCGAACAGATCGTCGATCCTGGGTAACGGATACCGATTCTTGATAGTGACTTTATTAAGCTCACGGTAATCGATGCACAGACGCATCGAACCATCCTTCTTTTTAACGAACAAGATTGGCGCTCCCCAAGGAGACGAGCTAGGTCTAATAAAACCTTTGGCTAAAAGCTCATCCAACTGCGTCCTCAACTCCTTCATCTCTGTTGGTGCCAATCTGTATGGTGCTCTTGCTACAGGTGCTACACCTGGAATGATGTCTATCCGAAACTCCACTTGCCTATCCGGTGGCAAACCGGGTAGTTCTTCAGGGAATACTTCAGGATATTCTGATATAACAGGGATATCCTCAATCTTCGGCTTCGGCTCATCAATGGTAACTTGTGCCATATAAATGACACATCCTTTCTGCAGGCATCTGGATGCCTTGAGCATGGACACTTGCTCCGGCAATCCATGCTGGGTGTCTCCTTGAATAGTAAGTGACTCACCAGACGGAGTCTTAACTATTACTTGCTTTCTATTGCACAGAATCTGGGCTTGGTTACTCGACAACCAATCCATGCCTATCACTATGTCGAATCCAGCTAACTTAAAGGGAAGCAAGGATAGCGGGAAGGAATGATTCCTAATGGATATAACACATCCATCTAGAACAGTTGAGGCGGTTTCTAAGGTTCCATCGGCTAATTCCACCTCATATTTCACGCTTAAGGTTTTAACAGGAAGGTTCAACAGTTTACAAAACTTATCATCTATAAACGACTTATCAGCTCCTGAATCAAACAAGACTCTAGCAAAAACATCATTTACAAGAAACGTACCGGTAATGACGTTATCATCAAGGACTGCTTCCTTTGCGTCCATCCTGAAGACTCTCGCATTAGTCTTCTTTCCTTCCTCGGCCTTCTTTGCAAACTTTGGGCAGTTGGGCCGAATGTGCCCTTTCTCGTTGCAACCAAAACACGTTGCATCCTTCATCTTCTTGCAATCCACAGCCTTATGATCTGTGGACTTGCAGATTCCACATCGTTTCTCTGAAGACTGAGATTTCGTTTCCAAACGACATCTCCCAAAGTGGTGCCTCCTGCAGATCTTGCATCTGGGTTTCTCACCCGACTGATGATCACTTTTCCTAGACCCCGACCCTTTCCTGTGGTCGTTGTTCCCTCTATGTCGCTTTTCAGATCTTCGTGAGGTGTCATCCTCACGTTTTCGTTTGTTCTCCTCAGAGCTCTTCATAGCTCTCAATCTAACCACGTCTTGAGTGAGGGAGAGGGATAGATCTGCTACGGATCTAAATGTTGTAGGTCTTGAAGCCTTAACACTCGCCTTTATCTCCGGCGCCAGACCTCCAATAAATCGAGCAATCCTACGCGGCTCCGGGGTCACCAGATAAGGCACTAAACGAGACAACGTGTTGAACGTAGTAAGATACGCTTGACAATCGAGGTTCTTCATGACTAAGGATACAAAATCCGATTCAATTCGCTCGACCTCGTGCTGCGGACAGAAGTTCTCCTTGATCAGTGCTACAAACTGATCCCAGTTCATGCTATATAGGGCGGCCTTACCGGCAGCTTGAAGTAGTGACTTCCACCATGCTAACGCGTCTCCCTTAAACGACTGGGATGCGTACTTCACAACATCCCTATCAGCACACCCGCTGATATCCACCACAGTATCCATCTCGTCAATCCACGTCATACAATCGACGGCTCCCTTTTCCCCAGTGAAATCTCTGGGCTTGCAAGATACAAAATACTTGTACGTACAGGACCTGCTGTACGTGTCATGTTTCAGCTCAATCTCCTGCTTTGGGACGCTGCTGTGGTTGGAGGAATGATTATCATCCTCAGCTTTCTTTGGCTCACTCTTTTTAGATGGAGGCTTACTATGAGCCTCAGAATGAGTCTTGGGCTTTGCGTGTGTTTCTGTTCGGGTCCTACTCCGAGTACCACTAGATTCCTTGAACTGCCGATCCATAGCCTTGGCGACAGCATTATCTATCAGTGCTTGCAATTCTGCACCGGTAACGTGAATCTTTGCATTATCTGAGCGTTCCCCAGAATGACTGTTGGTTTCTTCCGATTTGGCCATCGTAGCTTTAAGCTACAATAAAGGACAAGGCCTTATTTAGAACCTAACAGTATTATCGTTCTAGACGATTTATTAACCATGGTATCAAGAACCTTAGCAGTTAATTTAATAAATTCATTCAGGCTCTTATTAGCAATCAAGGAATGAAAATATATATATTGGCACCATAGGCCTAGTCACAACGGACAATTACTAAATTATAAATTTAGATTTTTATAGGATTATAAATTGTATAATTAAACAAATAATCCTTTACTAGACAGAGAGTCATAAACCACAACTGTCATTATATAACATAGTTATAACCCGTAGGTATCAAGCCATTAACAGACTTGTGTACATATATAATCTGTAGATAATTCTTCACTAGGCAGGGGATCATAGACCACAACTGCCACTATATGACATAGTCATAACCCGTAGGTATCAAGTCATTAATAGACTTGTATACAGATAAAATCTGTAGATAATTCTTTACTAGGCAGGGAGTCATAGACCACAACTGCCACTATATGACATAGTCATAACCCGTAGGTATCAAGTCATTAATAGACTTGTATACAGATAGAATCTGTAGATAATTTATTAAAAAGGGTGGCTTGTGTGATTTTACAGATCACGCTTGGCCAGGAATGTTAACATGTTCTCAGATGTTAACAGGGAGTTGAATCCTTTCAACCAGGTTTTACCATCAGGGCCAGGCCTGTTAATAAGGCATTCAAGCTAGGTTATACCTTACTAAGATTCTTATAAAATGGCAAATCAAATAAAAATTGATATTTTTCATTATTTTAATATTATATTCATGCATATAAATAAAATGATAAATTCAAATTAACCATTTTAAATTTCCAATAAAATACCAGTACATATTTGCCCTAAACGGGACTTTGAAATAACATGGATAACATGAATAACATGAATAACATACCCGCGCAGGGGCTAAACAAATAACAACAATAACAAAATAAAATAAAGCAAACCCACGCAGGGGTTACAGAATATCATACCCACGCAAGGGTAGAATAAGATAGATATACCCACGCAGGGGTAGAGTACAAGGATAGATGTCCACACAGGGACATAAGTACATGAGACAAAAATCGAAGGATTCAATGATCTCTCTTGCTCTTACCCTTGAGCAGGTCAAACACCTTCTTGAACATGCCACGGTTGTGACGGCGATCACTTTGCAACTCCCGTCGCATGCTATCAATCCCATGCAGGATCTCCTGAACCTGCGGCGGCGACATCATAGGCGCCGGTGGCGGTGGCTGGTAGTGCTGCGGCTGCGGCGGCTGGTACGGCTGCGGCTGCGGTGGCTGTTGGTAACCCGGAGGGTAACCAAAAGTAGACTGCCCAGCAGTCCAAATGTCTCCCAATGGACCACTGGGTGGGAGTGAGCTGTAGTTCACAGCTTGCCAGTAAGGGTCTCCCGTGTAATCATAACCCTGAGGGAAAACATGCTCAAACGGGTTAAACTGAGCGGCACTAGCATAAGCCGGAATCGGCTCTCCAAAGTTCTGCAGCGGCAGAGGCGGGATCGGTATAGAGGTAACCTCCGATACGGGATGTTGAGACTCCCCTGTCTCGGACTCCCCGGGAAGAGACGTGTAGCGGCTGCTACTAACATGTGGAGGGGTGCCTATGCGAATCCCTCCGCGCGTAGACATGCGCGCATTCCTCTTAGGCCTCTGAGGCGGAGGAGGTAAGACTGGTGGCGGCGGTGGTGACGGAGTGATCACGTCACGCCATAGGGCCTCAGATAGGTCCTGCGGTAGAGGCGGCTGCTGCTGAAGCTGCTGCGAGTGGTGCTGCGAATGCACCGGTGAAACCTGGTGAGACTGGATCATCGGAGAGTTGTGGCTGGGGGTGAAATACCAATCATGCTGCTTAAATCTCTCCTGAAAGTTGTCCCCACCATTGTAGGGTGATCCCCTAAATGGCGACCCATCCGATATCTCAATCGGATGGTTAGGCGTACCTGATGGTGGTAGCGAGGGGTCCGTATCCTCGTCGACGTCCATCTCGTGACCACCAGAAAAGTGGTCCTCCGGTCCGAGTGGGTTATGACCCACTGGCTCGTCCACAAAAGCATCAGGGTTATACAAACCCTGGTAGGCTGGCGCTGGATACTGGTGTGGTGACTGCTGCAAAGGTATGTAGGATCCATGCGAACCATGGGGCCCATTCTCCGAGTGGGGCCCAAACGAGTGGGGTAAAGACGGTGAAGTGCTGGCGGACACCGAGTGTCTAGCAGGCTCGGCGAAAGACCTCCAAAGGTCGTTGGCGGCTGTGTTGTGCGTGGCGGATGGTGCTCGCCTATGTGAGGGCCCTGCCTCATGGTCGTGGGTTGTAGCAAATCCTCCTCGACCTCTCATTCGCGGCGGCATAGTGATCCTGTCAAAAGTCAAACAAGTTGCACAACAAAATATATAAGACAATGCAATAATAAATAAAAATAAATTAAACGAAAAGTTGAACATTCCTAAGTTCTTTGTCTAGACTCGAAAATCGAGGAATGTGCAATTGTGTAACTGAGATTAGACGCATTAGGATAGTGTTTAATTCACTCAGCGTTGGCTCTGATACCAACCTGTCACACCCCGATTTCCACGTGTCACCGGTGGGCCCGGTGTGGGGTACAGTGACGTAGTTGGCATCGTCATAGACAATCAACACAATATAATAATGCACAGCGGAAGCAGAATAGAAACATTTCAACTTTAATAATATGCATTAATAATTATCACAGTAGTTGAAATGGATCCACAGGCGGATCAAATAAAAATAGAAATAAATAGTTCAACAGATAATTGTCGTCCGAGTTTGCGAGACTATTGTGGACGCTCTTTAGGAAACAGCCAGCCTATTTCGTATAGTACCTGCACTTAACCTTTTGGGGAAAAATACGTCAGTTTATACTGGTAAATACAAATCGACTGACTCATTTTGAAAATGATTGAAAATTGATTTAAATGCACAAGGCATAAATATTTTTATTAACTTGGGATATTTATATAATATAAACTTGTGAACGAATTACATGCACTTATATCTCTGGTGGCCCGGGATCTGCTGTCCGGGCTAGAGATTAAATTGACACACCACATTAAAGAGTTATACACGACGAGTGTACGCCTACACCCCGTGCTCTGGTCGTGGCCATCTCGTAAGATAATGCCAAGGATATCCGGGACACGGTCAATAACCCCCCAAAGCCTTTAAGTAAGACAAAACTGTTTAAACGAAGTCACACAAGCTATTCAAGACTGTACACCCATAGGGCGCAGGACTTGTGCGCCCGATCAAGCGGTATTTTAAATACCGTACCCCAAGCCCGTATAGGGAAAATAAGTCAAAATGTATTTACCTGAGCAAGTATAAGTCACAAACGATAAGTGTTGGTAGCTTTTACCGGGCCTCCTAATCTGGAACAAAGGTTTATAATTAACCTATTAGATTCCTAACGGGTCTTTTATTTAAGCCTAAGCTTTGACCGGTTAGTTTTAGGAATGATACGGTTTACGCACGATTAAGCGAAAGACCGGATAGAATGTGATTTAGACCCGACAAGTTTGAATACTTGTATAATATGGGTATACTAAATACATTCTGGATTTTGAGATAAAAATGATAATGTTTGACCCGTCTCGGTCAATTTACGCAAACTAGTTACGTAAACCGAACCGAACGCGATAAGGGCGATACGGGTAGCCAAATGATTCAAATGCAAGTTCCCTGAAGTAATATGCTTAGAATATGATATTATATCAGTAAGTTATGTTCTATATTGCCCGGAATAATTTTAGACTCAATTTATGCCTTAGAAGGGCATTTTGGTCATTTAAAAGATAATAAAAGGATAAAATTAGAAATCTGAGTTTCGGGTCTGGTTCATACAGTAAATATACTTAATATAACATATTATATCAGTAGGGTATGACCCATATATCAAATTTATCATTTAAAACCAAACTATGCACCGTAGGGGCAATTTAGTAATTTCACAAGGGCTAAAAATGCCAAAACTGGAATTCTGAGTTCATATACTTATACTTACTGTTTTCATATGAAAATATGCTAAACACATCAGTAGGTATAGGTCTTATATGTTTAAAACAAGTATAACGCTTACTATGCGCTTAAAACGCTAAATATGCGATTTAAGGGCGTTTTCGGGTTTTCAAATTAAATCTGAGATTTTTATAATTCCAGATTACTTAAAATAATTTATTCATCATATAAAATCAGTAGAAAAAGGTTTCGGGTCAAAAGGATATGTAAAACTCATTTTATGGCTAAAACGGTCAAAACCGACATAAGCCGAAATGACTAGGCGATCTAGGATCCGTTCAGCCAAAAATTAATTAAAAATCATCAAAATTCCCAGAATATTATAATACATCAGTTGGTAAAAAGTTTTGCATCAAAACGTGGCCAGAAACGGGTTCTACGCGAAAAGGACCGTTTATGTAAATTTATAATATAGTTTTACGCTAATGGCCATAACTCACAATCTGGACCACCAACTGATCCGAAATTTTCGGTGCAAGTTCATATATTAAAAATAAAGATTTCTATCCTTTCACTTTTCCAAAAATCCCGTTTTAAATCAAAAAGGGCAAAACAGTCAACTTTATGCATAAACCGGAAACATGCATTCGAATAGGCTAAGCATAGACTCAATCAAAGAAAATTCCAGAAAGTTCAACTAAAATAAAAATAGTCAAAAATACTTTCCAATACAGATCTCGAACATGCATGTACGAATCCGAATCGATAGTCTACGAAATAATCGTTTTACAAGACTTTCGGTTCCGATTCGTGGCTATACTATAGATTGTCGAGTTGATGATGATTAAAACACATTCTTATATGTATTACAAGTTATTTATGATGATCAATCAGGTTGCATGTCATCTATATCATTAATCATGTCATTTTTCACAAAAATCGTTTCTGTTGACTTTTTAGAAATAGGTTTGACTCGACATTCATCATGCATGTAGTGGGAATCAGTTTGTACCCTTTAGAGGGTTTGTTTCCCACATAAATACCAATCTATAACAAGTTTCAATTCGAGAAATGACTGAAAGAAATCCGTTTAATCGGAAAGTCAAAGGTTATGAACACCCAGTTTGACTTTTATCAATAATCACAACAAGAATGGATTAAAGAACGAATTGAAAGCTTACAAAGGTCCTATAGGTGTTTAATGAACACTAGGAATCGGCCTTGTTGATCAGATTTCCTCCAGAAAGCTTGCTTGTAAGTTTTTGGTAGAGAGCTTCTTGTTCTTCAATTGCAAATGATCAAAAATGAGGTGATGATCTGATTTATGGCCATAAATTCGAGGGTACTGTGGATGTAGGCATGCAAGGCTTGTTATTGGTGCAATTGGAGGTGCAAATGAGCTGTATAACACTTGAAATCGGACCCAAATCGACCCAAACCGAATTTCTGTTCGCTGGGCAACCCACGCGGCCCGCTTGGGCTTTCCCAGGCGGGTCGCCTGACCCTGATTCAGCCAAAACAAGTTTTAAACTTGACAGCTTTGGCCCCTGAACTTGTACGCGATGTTTCGGCTACTTTTCTCGACCCGTAAACCCCCAAACTTGGTTTTTAAGAACCTTGGGACTTTTACCAACATGGTAATATCCTCGGATAACTTTGCGCTCAACCGAAAAGCCCTGAAATTCGACGTTGACGCTTTTAGTCCCTTAAGTACGGTTTTGGCCATAACTTTCTCATACGTTGACGAAACTTCATGAAATTTTTACCACATATTCTAGTGAGTATATTTTAGCTATACAAAGCTTCGGGTCTGCCAAAAGTTCACTCAGAGGTATAAATTAAACATATTGACACTTTTGGCCCCTATAGTTTGAAATACTTCACTTTTGTGCAATTTCCGCGTCGTATGATCCATGAACCATCCGTTTAAGGTTATAAACATTATGTAGGGTTATCATAGAGCCTATTTATCCATTGTTGACACTTTGGACCCTTACGTTCCATAGTTTTCACTGTTTGTCACTTTTAGTCCCTCTAAAGTATGTTTTCACATAACGGAACCTTATGACACGTGTCAAGACATTATTGGACGAAATTTTTCGAGGTGTTACATGATTTTAGACAAGTGGGGTTTTCATCAGAATTTCTAATAAACCACTTCATCAGAAATTCTGGTGAACAAATCATCAGAAAGTCTGATAATCAGAATCGTCAGAAACTGATGATATTTCATCAGAAATATCATCAGATCCATCAGAAATGACCTTCTCTGATAATCCAAATCAACTCTTGTCAACTTGTGATTCTTTGAAGTAGATGCTTTGTATTTCTGTTGTCCCATCTGATCTTCTTCTTCTTGTTGTGATCTTCAGGACTGTTATCTCTTCAGAGATCCAGTTTATTGAGATTTTCTTCAATACTTACAAATAAAGTTTCCTAACAGTTTCCCCCTAAGTATTGTAAGAAAATGAACTACCTCATGAATAAAATTTCCAAATAGTGGAAACTTAATACTTGCAAATTTAAACTAGTTGCTGAAGTTTTGAAAAACAAATTACATAAAAGCTGAAATTTAAATAAACAAGTTTCTTTAATTCAACTTCATTCTCTTGTTTACATCCCCTATCTTTAACTGCTTCTTGTAGGAGATATACTTGTTGCAGCTGACGTACATGTCTTTGTACCATTCTCTTGCTTGGATCCATTCTTCAATCATTTGCTCAATTTCTTTTCTGTGTTCCTCCAAATTCTTTCCTGTCTTCTGAAGATGTTCTTGTCTTTTGTTCATAGTTTTCATGATATACTTCAGAGTTTGATTTGAGTACTTGCAGATATCAATGCTTCTGAACAGAGCTTTGTTTTTATCAATGTTTCTGAAAATGACACCATAGTTTTTAATGTGAGTTTTGCTTGAAATGATGTCTCCAGATCTTGTTTCTTTCAATATTTCTGAGGGAACTTTTGTCTTTGGTGGTTTGATATACACCTTTTTGTTGTGTACATGCTCAAAATTGATGCATAGATCAAAGTTTGAAAAAGCTATTCTTTCAAATAGCAGTATTTCAGCCTTTGATATACCATTTAATGCTCTTCTGACCTCTTGGTTATTTTTTATTTCCTTTTCATAGTAATCCTTCATAAACATAATGTCTATAGGATGCAACTGGTCAGCTATCTCTTCATCGGTCACCATTTGTTCCTCCCCATTCTTTCTCAGAAGTGTGTATCTGTTTTGCACACGAGTTCATCCAATATCATCAATTGTAATTTTCACTTCATTCACTTTTAAAACTTTCTCCACCGGATTCTCATTTTTGCAGTGAATGCTGCCTGGACTTCTTTTAGTTCTTGTATCTCTTAAGGCCAGTCTGACAGGAGACAGTGATCTTGGCAGTTCATCTTCTTTTGTTATTACCAGATTGTACTCAAGGAATATCATTGCATCTCTGGCAATCTCTTTGATCATGACAGATTGAGTTTCTGAGATTTTTCTCTTAACAATCTTTGATTTTATTGATGAATCGCCTTCTTGTTCCCATTCTGTAGGACCGGTTTTGACTTCGAAACGATTGCGTAACCGAACATGTGACGTGCGGAATCTGTACACGAACGTGACCGAACACACGAGACGTAATATAATCTGTGATTCTATTAATCAGATCTGAAATCGTACAAGAACCTGAATCACGTGGAGCACTTTCTCTCTCTAACTCTAGAGCTCTCCAAGTTCTCCAAATGCCAAAAGTCTAAAATGAGAACCCTAATGGTTCTATTTATAGGCCAAGGGGCTTAATGAGGAATCTCATTAATTACATAAATGCCACCTTGCCATTTCCTAGTTTTCTCTAACAATTACAATATAAGCACTTGAGATCTTCATTTCAGCTACGGACGGAATTGACAGAGGCGATAGACATAAATGCACCAACAGACTCCCCCTTGGATATTGCCGCAGTCAATCCGTAGTCAAACTCGTAGCGACTTTTCTTTCTCTCTTTCTTGAGTCTTCTTGAAGATTTAACGTCTTCAGCAAACACAGACTCCCTCTTGCTTGAACAGAATCCCGGTGGATTTGTCTTCAGCTTCAGCTCCCCCTTTCGGTAAACTCTTCAGGCCCCCCCTTTCGTCAAGCTTCCGTGCTTTGGGATCGACACCTGCTTTCCGGTTACAAGCTCTTCCAGGAACGATACCTGGCTCCTTGCATGCTTCCCCTTGCGTTGAGCTCGTCTTCAGACTCCGCCTTAGACTTGGCTGTCGAGATCGTAGTCTGGTACTATGTCTGCAATTCTCAAACGTTCATAAGTACAAACATTTTGAAATTGTCCAGAAATCGTAATCTGGCTCTTTTGTACTTTCTAAATCAAGATCCTGGCTTTAAGTTATAATAATATGAATATATCCAGAAATACTTGATTCTCTCCCCCTATCAACAAACTTCATAGATTTGACAGTTTCAGCGAACCGGATCGGAAACTGGCTCTTTTACATATTTTAACAACATGAGCATCCAAATCCTTCACGGTTAACCATCCAAGTCTAACTTAATGACCTTGGAGATATCACAAACTATTTTTGATTTTATTTTAAAACTTTAAGTTTCAAATTAATGAACTTGATTTATTTTCAGAAACATGATCAGCATACTTAGATTTTGAAACTTAGCACTCAAACATCGGTTGTCGAAAATAAAGCAGAAATCAAAAATCTTTTTGAATTTTTCTGAAACATAAAGCAATAAAGAAATATTTACAAACATATTTACAGACAATATTTTTGTTTGAGTTCGTGTCAGAGGATCATATCAGTTTATGACAAGTCACAAGTACCGTTGAGCTTAGTTACACATTAAGAATTAAACAATTCACTTAGATTGTCGATATACTGATCCACTTAAATTTTCACACAAATTTCAACTGATTCAGGATACGAATGAGGTGTTTTAATAACTTCAACTCATTCATGTGTCCCACCTCTTGAATATACTCCCGTATCCAGATCCTAATATTCATTCTTACAGGTGAATATACCTAGATGATATCTGTAAGGGGTTCGATGCGAAACCGTGAGAGCTCAGGTCAGAACTTCCGTTCAGCAGAGAGATGACGGTTCGACTTTAGGTGTGTCCCCTTTAGATGATCTTTTTTACAACAGCAATGATTATCAATTTTATTGTTTCATTAATTTGCTGAGGGCGACGCTGTATTTCAAGTAATGCAAAAAGTATTATTCGGGGAATAGGTCAGAACTTCCATTCAGCAGAAGTCCCGGAATAATATCCCAGATATCACTGAGTATAAAGACCTAGTATTTCAGAAAGAGGGACCTTTCAAACGAGATTTCAGGGGTTACCTATATATCCAAGTAGTGTTCCCCACGAAATAAGCAAGTTTTGAATTTATGTTTATATCCCGAAAAAGTTTACTAAATGTATAAAAACCTATCGGCATATCATCAGTGAGACTGTTTAACGCTATTTAATCATTACATTTCTTTAGCATACTGTAACTGTCTACTGATGTACTATCATTTCCTCTTTTTACACAACAACTCAATTTTTGAATTTTATCATGTTTTTGGCTTTTTCAAATTTTCTAATGTTTTTGGATTTTCTTGACAATTTCTTACTCCCCCTAAAATTCAAAACCATTTAAAAGAAATTTTGACAACCTGATACTGATAGCTTTGTCTCGCCATCCATTTTCTGCCTCTCATGCACTGATTTGCAGAAAATTTAACGTACCCCCATGATTTACAACACACTGATATTTTACAGTTTGAAAACCGTTTTTCAATCTTGTGAAATTAATCATGTTTGTTCCGCCGTGAGGGTTTCGGCATATTCAAGTAACATAAATTTTTTGTAATTTTCTATTTTTTACAAAAATTAAAAACAAACATATTTTTGGTTTTTCAAGGTTTTAACAAATGAAAAACATATTTTTGGTTTTTAATTTTTAATTTTTTAGGGTTTTTGAAGTATGGTTTATTTATATACAGAAAACAAACAAACTCCCTGTTTCAACCAACGCAAGGATCAGCAGCCTCCTCCTTGCATGCCAGACTGCTTCGATTCTCCTTTGGTTGACATTCAGTTTTCTTCAGAAGCACCTGCATTCAAAGTATTCAATTACTTGAACAAATTAGCCCAGGTCTGTTTGACCTTAGGCATTTCAACACAATATGCTTCATTCAACTTCGGAAAATCTTTGTCATTTTGTACGAAGACTTTTTCAGTTTTAACTTCAACTTTTTCATCATTTACCAAAGTCATTTGTTTCTTAACACTCCAAGTTTGACCTTTTGGAGTACCTCGTTTGTAAAAAATGTGACTCTTTTTGAACATTTTGATTTTGAACAACAACTTTTGGTTTCCAAAACTGATTTGGTTTTGTTGCATCAACAGTTGTTTTCCAACTTTGTGTTGTTCTAAGCCTGGGTGTCACTGGTTTCCATGTTTGTTGTGAGTCACTCTTTGACATTTTAGGCTTCCAAGTTTGCTTTGAGTCAAACTTGGTTGACTTTTGATTCACAACTTCAGATTTCTGTTTTTGAACGTAAACAGACTTCTTTTTCGTCTCAACACCAACAGGTTTTAGATTTGGACACTTGCGAGCAAGATGTCCTTTTTGATCACATTTAAAGCATGTTCTTTTTGAGACATCTTTGACCTGTGGTTGTTGCTTTTTCTGAGCATAAAACTCTTCATTAGACTGTCGTCCAAATTTGAGTTCTTTCTCTTCTGCTAAACTTGTTCCTTGAACAAAATTATCTTTGTCTGATTATTTGGAACTTCATTTCTTTTCCAATTTTGTTTCTTCTTATAACCCAACCCAGCCTTCATGTTTTTCTTCTTGTAACCAGGTTTGTTATAAAAAAATTTCTGACACTTTCCAGCAAACTTTGGAATTTTAGATTTTTCAATTTCAACCATTTTGAAAACTTTGTCAATCTTTTCTGAAATCACATTCTGAATTGGGAATACAACATCTAAGAATAATTTGTCTGATCCAATCATGGTATAAACCAATCCTTTTGAATCTTCATTCAAATTTTCTCGGATTTTGTGTTTTTCAGATATCCATCATGAAAATTACCTTCATTTTCATCCTGTGATTCAGATTTACCTGTATCAATCGACTCTTCTTTCAACACACTTTCAACGACTTTACCTACCACCTCTGAATCATGAGAATCATCAGATTTTGGAATAGGTTATGTCAATGTTGTCTGGCAATTGGTCTACCATGTTGAAAGCTTTTTCGACCTTTTCCTCATCATAAAATGCAAACTTTTCCGGTGGTGGAACTTGATGAAACTCTGAGCCAATACCTTTCGTGTTTTGCTCAGAATCTTTCCCATCCGGTTTTATGTTGAAAATACATTCAAGCACATATGATGACGCGTGATAACTTTTTAATTTGTTGTTATCATGTTCTAAATCAGCAATCTTACGCTTAAGTTTAGCAACATCTTCAATATAAGAATTCACAACTTGTTGTTTTATTTCATACATTTGTTTTAGTTCCTTTGATGTTTCAGAACAGTATTTCAATCTTGATTGAACAAGTTTCATTTCACTTTTTACTTTTTCATATGATTTTTTTTGTAATATGATAAGCCAGTTTTATTGAATCATATTCCTTTTTCATTTCTTGGCAAAAACTTTCTTTTTGTGAACATTCTTCTGTCATTTTAGAAACATTTTCTTTCAAAACTTCATTTTCTTTTTCTATCTTTTTACATTTTGCTGAAAGCGTTTCATTGTTTTCTTTCAAAATCTTTTCATTTTCTAGCATTTCTTTGCATTTTTCTTTGAAAACGTTTTCGATTTTAGTGAATTCAAGATCTCTTGTTCTGAACTTTTCGTCTTTTTCAGTACAAGCACTGCACGTTTCCATGCATTTCTTGCATTGTTCAACAGTTTCGATTAAGACTTCAGAATCTGATTTTACCTCAGTGATTGGCACTTTGGTGTTGTTTGCTGTTTCAGTCTGATCAACATCTTTCTTCTTTTCTTCTTCACCATCAGCTTCCAAGCTCTCATCCTTCACTTCCTTCACTTCTCCTTCTTCTTTCTTCTTCATTTCTTCTTCACCAACCTGCTGTTCTTCAGCAACAGCTTTTTCTTCAACAACCTTCACTTTTTCTTCAACCTTTTCTGTCTCAACAACTTTCAAAACTTCCTCTTTCACCTTTTCTTCAACCTTGACCTCCTCAGCAGCTTTCTTCAAATCATCAATCAGATTCTCAATGTTCTTCTTCATTCTTTATTCATTTCTCTTCCTCAGTTTTGTTGTCATAGCATCTATGATGATTTTATCTAGCCTTTTTACATATGTCTTGTCTTTTGCAACATTAGAATAATATTCACCGGATCGAGGAATTACAAGAAGAACATCATCATGAACTATGTCACGTCTGGGAACAACTGGTTCACCCTGTTTGTTGACATAGCATTCTAGCTTTTTATCCCATCGTTTGTTTGCAACAGCATTCTCATATTCTTCCTCCATTTTCTCCATTCTGCACCCCACAATGAATCTTTCTCTTTCAGTCTTCTCTTTCAAAATCTCTTCTCGAGTTTTCTCATTGATCTCAGCAGCAACATTTTCTTCTTTGTTTTCCTCTTTAATTTCAGCAACAAAAACAAACTTTCTTTCCTTTGTTATAGCTCTGCCATGAGCTGTTTTTCGAACATTCTCCAAACGATCTTCTTCTGGACAAATAGAGCTCCAGTCAAAACCTTCATCATCTTGAATTACAAAACAAGCTCTTGATTTCTCTCTGGGTTTATCTTCAATCATTTTCGGTTCTTCTTTGCTTCGATGATAAATTGCCTTTCGGTAATAATCATCGTTGAAAGGTCTCTCAGATTCAGCAACTTCAGAATTTTTACATTCTCTTTTGAAATGACCCTTTTGCTTGCATCTGAAGCAGGTCACTTTGGATTTGTCGAATCCAAGCTTCGTTGACGGACCACCCAAAGATTGTTTCCCGGTAATCTCCATATATCTCTGAGCTCTTCGAATGCAACTTGCTAAACACCAGCGGATGTCTATGAGCTCCATCTCTTCTGGATCAATCTGGTCGTAGTCTTCTTTGGTCAATTCGGAGTTTCCAATTTTGCCAGCTACCAGACCTTCATACGATTCCAGAACAGATGCTAGAAAACTCATTTGCTGTTTAGCTGCATTGATGCTCATCGATGGAGAATTCTTCAGTTTGGGAGCAATGTTGCACAAAATCTCCTCTGCTTCATCAGAACTTTATTTTGAAGATGAATGATATCCAGAATGATATCCTGATGAGGTAGCTTGTGGTTCCTTCATCTTCTCTCCACTGAATGCTGTCTTTGGTGAACTGACACCTTTCTCCGAAGGTACATTGCCTTTGTAGTATAGACCAACATTCTGATGATGTGATGAACCGCTCATCTTGTTTTGCTTTTGTAGCTCCAGATCATGACTCTCTATCTTTTCTAACAACATATCTAGAAAAATCGTATCATATAAAGCATCATTTTTCAAGATAAAAACAAACGTTTGCCACTGATCAGCTCGTGGTAACGCTTCGATTACTTTATCAACAATTTCTTCTCTCGTTTTCAGAATTTTAAATCTTTCTAGTTCAATTTTTAAATGGCAAAACCTCTCAATCATTTGCCTGACTGACTCTCTCTTTAAGCTATCGAATAAATCAAATTCTTTTTTCAATAACGCGATTTTGTTTTTTTGAATTTGTTTACCCCCCTTAGCTTTGGTTTTCAAAGCTTTCCACACAGATTTTGATGACCCATTATGTATTAATAAAGAAAATATGTCATCTCGAACTGCTTGCTGAATCAAAGCAATCATCTTCTGTTCATATGAAAATTTCTTTTTGTCTTCCTCTGAATAATCTTTGATAAGAATTTCTTCTCCTTTATCATTTGTTGGGTTCTCATAACCAAACTTCAAACAAAACCAACTCTCATGTGCATATGCCTTCGTCCAATTGACAAACCTCTCCTTCCACCGAACATAATCCTCAATGTTATTCAGCTTCGGAGGTTTTGAATAGGTTCCATATAGGTTGTCATGGTTAATGTTGTCTTTGATGGTTTTTGTTATCGCTTTGGGTGTAGCCTCAGAACCTTCCACTGTATCCGAAGTAAACGCGTTGTAGAACGTATTGAAAAATTCTTCAGCCATGATGCTTTTTCCTCGAATCACCTGAGTCAATCACGTAAACAAACGATCAGTTCAAAAATTATTCAACAACTTGAATCGGACGGGAGGTTGATCGATCAGACAGTATGCTGGTCGATCGGACAGATTGTTGTTCGATCGGTCAGGGGTGCTGTTCGATCGGTTGGCGTTTTGTCTTGAATAGAATGAGTTGTCCGATCGGTCGGGAACGCTGTTCGATCGGCTTACACTTCTACCAAAGACACTAAAAGACAAATCTTGACCGATCGACTGGCACGTTGATGCTGTTCGTTGGATATCACAAAACGACAAAATTAATAACTCAATCGGCTGACATCATTGACATCATGTAATACTCTCATTGGACCCCTTATATCAAGAGTTGATTTTAATTTGACCAAATATCATAAGTGGCCGACAAACTCTATGTCATGCAATTCAGACACACAAATATTGGGTTGTTGATTGGGCCGCTAATATCAAGACTTATCTTGTAGAAAATTGAGCCAAATTAGAAATCACATGTATAAGAAAATAATGGCGGCAAGATCTGATACTATAATGTTGTTGTTTGGGCCGCTAATATTTTTCAAAACAATTAGTGAACCTGATACACTTTGAAAATAGACAACACCTTTAATATCAAATCACAAACATTTCTTGGGCTGATCACAAATGTCAGAACTTCACATGCAAAACTCAATTCAAATGGTTTCTATTAGACCTTTATTTAGTAATGGCAGACAATATTATGATACTCAATTCAATTTGACTGTTTTTTGTAATGTATTGACACTATATTTTGCAACTTTGAATTGTTCAAGGCTACCAAATATCATATGCACTAGAGGTAATGGCCGACAGATATTTGAAATCTAAATTCTGATTGAACCGATGACTGATTAAAGCCGATTAATGTTGACTAAGTGCTGAATGTGTTGACTTAAGTGACTTAAAAAGATGATGTGTTATAAAACTATTTGCTGTCCGATCGGTTAAAGTTGACAAGTCAACTCTTAAATGAAATGTAACGTGTGTCAGTGGAACGGACAGGTTGTCCGATCGGCTATGTTGTCCGATCGGTCAGCAGTCAACAAGTCAAAGGTTATTAATGAAATGCAGAGTGTGTCAATGAAACGGACAGGTTGTCCAATCGGCCAGGGTCAACCAGTCAACAACTTTTAATGAAATATGGTGCAATGAATCGGACAGGTTGTCCGATCGGCCAGGGTCAACAAGTCAACGTTTTTTATGAATTGTAATGCTTCAATGGAACGGATAAGCTGTCCGATCGGCTATGTTGTCCGATCGGTCAGCATTCAACATGAATAACAACAGCAACACTAAACATATCTCAACTTTTTCGAATAGAAAATCTTAGATTTCTCTCAAACGGCTTGGAATTTTGACCTAAAAATTTGTAGGCTTGTAGATCAGATACTTTTGCACAACATATAAAAAAATCATCAATTTTTAGCCGTGAAAAGTCGTTTAATTTTGCGATTTTCAGATAAAAACGTGAATAGATGAGAAAGTGAAGAAATTTTGACAAATCTGAATGAAATCGACTCTGAATCTGATGAAATTCTGTGCGGAATTGTGTGTTTGATCCGTGCAATCGAGCTCCTGCTCTGATACCACTTGTTAGGACCGGTTTTGACTTCGAAACGATTGCGTAACCGAACGCGTGACGTGCGGAATCCGTACACGAACGTGACCGAACACACGAGACGTAATATAATCTATGATTCTATTAATCAGATATGAAATCATACAAGAACCTGAATCATGTGGAGCACTTTCTCTCTCTAGGTTCTCTCTCTAACTCTAGAGCTCTCCAAGTTCTCCAAATGCCAAAAGTCTAAAATGAGAACCATAATGGTTCTATTTATAGGCCAAGGGGCTTAATGAGGAATCTCATTAATTACATAAATGCCACCTTGCCATTTCCTAGTTTTCTCTAACAATTACAATATAAGCACTTGACATCTTCATTTCAGCTACGGACGGAATTGACGGAGGCGATAGACATAAATGCACCAACACAATTCATGTATTTAATTATAGCTGAGTCATCAGACAATGTTGGTTTTGGGATAGATGCTAGCAATTTCAAATTTGTAATAACTTGAGGTTTTGTAGTTGCTAACCTTTTCACCATTTCATCTTTTGGAACATTTGGAGGTGGCCCCATCGTTGTAACTTTAGTTCTGATGAATGGTATGGTTGATGATTGTTGAGGAGTTGACTTTGGAGTTTCTTGATGTAGTCTTTCAGCAGGAATTTCCTTCATGAGTTCTTGTGGATCCAATTTGGCCAATCTTGCAATGTTGAATTGCATCTTCTCCATCAATTGTTGCACTTCTCTTACCTGTTTTGAGTTGCTGGTCATGTTTTTCTGAACTTTGTTGAATTCAGTTTGAGCTTTCATTTGAATTTTATCCCATACTTTTGACAGCTTCTCAAGGGCATCTGTTATACTGTTGTTACTTGCCCTTAGTGTGGTAACTTCTTCCAATACTCTGTTTGAATTGCTTGACTCCTTTGATTCCACAGCCTTTGTAACTTGTGCTTTGATGTTTTCTATTTCTGTGAAAATCTTTTGAATTTCTGATGCAAAGATGTTGGATTCTGATGCCTTTTCTTTCATCTTTTGGAGAGTCTTTAGTGTTTCAGCGTTTGCTTCAGTTTGTTTCTTTACTGCTTCCACTGATTTTGACAAAGCCTTTATTTCAGCCCTTTGACCTTGTAATTCTGTCAGCAACATATCAAGTTTTTCTTCTACTGGATTTCTTTTGCAGATTTTGTAAGCACTTTTCAGCACAGCTTCCAGATTTTCTTGATTCATGGGTGTTTCAGGGATATTTGGAACAACAGATAACATTCCAGCTGCAAACACATTTGCTGCTGTTTTGGAAATGATAGGGTCAATTTTGGCTTTACCAGAATCTGGTGCAACTTTAAGTTTACCAGTATCATCTCCACTAGTGGTGAGTGACATACTCTCATCCTGGATTTCCTTATATCCTTTAATCACATCAATATGTGATTCTCCATAAGTTTTTAAGGTAAACACATTACCTTTTTCCAGATTTCCTTGATCAGTTTCCTGATCTCTATCTGTTGAGATCTCATTCTCTTCCTCATTTTCTGATTTAGAGTTGAGATTAAAAGTACTAGTAACCTCTTTATCAACATCTGTTTTTTCATGTTCTAAGTTGTAAGAAACATTAACTGAACTTTCTGATTTTGTTTGTTTTGAGTGAGTATCAACTAAAACAGTTCTTGAGAGAGATGTACCAGCAATATGGGATTCATTATGATGTATCACTTCAGTTGCTTCAATTCCAGTGCCATCAAATTGAGCTTCTTCATAATGATCTCCAGCATCTTCATGAGTTTTTTCAGCAATGTGTGACTCTGCATAGTGTTCATGTGCTGTCTCTTGTTCAATTTGAAACTCATGATGAATTCTTCCTTCATGAATTTGTTCATTATCAGCATCATCTGTCTTGTTTTCTGATGAGTTAGTAATCATCCGAATTCCTTCTCCTCCTGCCTCTTTTTCTGATGATCTTGACTTTTGTGCTTCATCTCCTTCTAGTGATGAAGAGCAGTTGAAAAATTCTCTGCTGGCTCTTTCTGTTGTAGAGTTTGATTTGGTCAGAAGTGCTTCATGCTGTATTCTGTACTGTGAATCTGGTGTAATGAGACATAGCATGCTTTCTGGTAATTCAGGGATATCTTTGTCAGATTCCCATCCATGATTGGAACTCCAGGCCTTCATGGTGTTTGATCTCCACATATTCTCCAAAATTGGAATTTCTATTTCTCTTGCAGCAAATGTTTCAGAAATGAAAATAGAAATTAAACTCGGATATGACAGATGTGAGATTATTTTTCCATTTCTGGTGATGATTGACCTCTTGATCAGGTTGAAAATTTCTGACCCATAATCAATTTTGAACCCACTTATGAGTCCGTACATGATTGTTAGAATAGCTTGATTGATTTGATCAGTTCATCCTATTTTTGAGGTGAGACATTTGTTTAATACTTCCATCATCACTTGCCATATAGCTGGCATTTCATTTCTTCTGATTGAACCGATTTTGTTGATCTTCTTGTTTTTGTAACCAAGCCCAATGATAAAGCTTAATAACTCTTATCTGCTCGGTGCTTCAATATAATTATCAAGAATAGGTAGTTCGAGCCATTCTCTTACCCTTTCAGGGGTTAGTGTTACAAAAACATTTTCCCATACATGAGCAGAGACTTGGTTTTCTTCAACTTCATCAAAGGTGTGAACAAATTGTTGTAATAGCTTTTCTGGTACTTCCATCTCTTTTGTTAGAGCTCCTGAGATTGGACAGTTCATGAGATACTCTATCAGAAGTTGACATCTTACATCATATTCTGAATGCTCTGTATTCATCAGCAGATTGTTTTCTTTCATTGGCAGAAATTCTGTGTTTTCAATGAAAGATACATCGTGTTGAACAATTGGGATGTTGAGGTTTACTTCAGTCATTTCTGAAGTTTGTGAATTAGGGTTTGGAATTTAGGGATTTTTGAGTGAGGAACAGGGGAAGTTTTGGTTTGGAGTTTTTGTGAGAAAGGTGTGATTTTTGAATTTTCTGCTAAGTGATAGTTATATGGTGAAGGGTTTTAGTAGAGAGTTGTGGGTTTATGGAGTTGAGGGGATATGGAATGTGTCATGTAGTGGCGGTTAAAGGATCATTAATTGTCTTTATTACCGTTAGATCGTATGATGTCGGTTTTTAGTTCATGATATAACCGTTGGATCGTGGATATTAAGACTTTAATGATGATTAATCGTGTAATCGTGATTGTGCCATTTCAACTTGTTCTTTTAATTTGCAGTTTCTCTAATCATTCCCTTCACTGAAGTGCTTATCTGAGTTCGGATTGGAGAAGACTATCGGTTGTATGACACCTTTTCACTTTTGTGGACCCCACTCTTGTGAAGAGGTCCAATCTTTCTTCATCTGTATCCTCTTTTTTTTCTTGTAAATCAAAGTTCCTTGTCATCAGACATTCAACAATTTCTGTTAAAAAATATGCATTTCCTTTGTTCTGACTTTTGTTTGACCCCTTTTGATATGGTCAACAAAAGTCAACAGAAGTCAACAGAATCTCTTTGATGTGTTTTCCCCCTAAATTTGTGACCTTTTCACCAGATTTTAAAGCAACACTGCAATACCCCCTTTTTTTAATAATGATGATGAGAGGGAATGAGATAAATTTAGAAGACTTACACTCGTTTTTCTGGTAGCATCCTGGTCTCTTGGTCTTTTTCTGGTATTTTCTTGTTTTAACAGAAAATCAGATTGTTTTACCAGATTTTGTTTTTGGTTATCAGAAAGTTAGAATTTTGAGTTAAAATTTTATTTCTGATGATCATTCTTATTTACCCATTTCCCAATTAGCAAGAAAGTCAATCAACGCAAAACAAGCAGCATATTACATAAACATATTGATCAAACAACCTATCTACACACACAAGATCCAATCATGGAGAGTCCTAATTAATATCTATTCCATCTCCATGTTCTATCTCAAGAAGTACCCAAAGTTCAGTTACCAAACCATAATTTTTATTTGTTGGTCTGAGTAAATTGATGTTTACATTCTGTTAAAGATTCAACTCTGCTCTGTGATAACCTGCAGGTATACCTCCAAAGCCCAGTTGGCTTGTGATTATCTTCATTAGAAAACGAGGATACATAAAAAATGGCTTGCCTGACCACATGTTGCTTGCAAAGTCTCTCATTAAATAATAAGAGAAGTTGTAAGGAATGTTTAATGTGACGGCACGAAAAATTTCTAATAACTTATGGGATGCTTCATGATGATTTATGGCCTTCCTTGAGAAGCATGCACCCAGTTGAGTAATCAGAAACTGCCATGGCTTGATGAAGCCATTTTTGTTGATTGCTCTAGGATCATTTTCAGGATTGTACCCCATGTGCTCCAATGTTTCTTCAATCTCAGAGTTTGAGAACATCAGTACATTGTTGTCATCATTGAGTTGAAGAACCATTCTGATGTTACTTTCAGTTATTCGGACTCTTTGATTGAGCACCTCACTTTCAATATATATTCTCTCTCTATCCTGACTTTCTGACAAAGTTGTGTTTTGCCAAAAGGTTTGAAGGATTTCTGGGAATATCGTCATGTTGGCAGTGAGAGCATATCCTAGGTTACTTGCCATTAGCATGTTTACCACCGTTTGACACCCATCCCAGAGAGGACCCTCAAAGCTAGTTCTGAGTTTGAGGTTGTGGTATGGATGTTGAGTAAGTGGGAAACGATCAACTCTAATAGTAAGCATATTTTTTTTAAGTAAGTGTAGATTTGAATGTATTTAGAAGAAGATGAGGAAGTTTTCTGGTGAATCTCTAAGTGATGGTAACAGACTTTGCTCAATGTGGCAAACATATATAGTAAATTTAAGAACTGCCATAAATGGTATCTACCCACTAGATCTTGTCAACCACAGTCTTGGTTATTTAATTGTTTATCAGGTGGCATAAAGAATAACCCAGATAGAACTCTCTTCATTAAATGATTTAGGCGGCCATTTTTCAGTTTATCTATCATGATTACCTACCGTTGTCACTTCAGTGTATTTAATGAAGAGGAGAAAAATCTCTACACCCACTAACAACCCCTCAGAAAAACTTCTGTCGAATGACGTTTTCAACAACAGCAAATAAAGAAAGAAAAAAATAAAATAAAATAAATAAATAAATAAAAATGAAGAAGACTAAGAATATGCACAATTACAGATTATGAATTTGTCAATTTGAGGTATAGATAAAGGTTATGAACTTGTTTAAATAATCATTCAATTATTCTGTTTTAAGAAGTCTTCTGATTAGGTACTAGAATTTCTGATGATTTATTAGATCTTCTGATAATGTATCAGATTTTTTTCATAATTTATCAGATTTTCTGGTGCTTTATCAGATATGCAATGCTTCTTCTTATGACTCATTTATTTAAACAGGTTATAAATCATAATATTATTTTTAAAAGACCTTTATCACAACTTTGACCATGATTTAGCAGATCATACCTTAAGCCTTTTAAACGTAGGCTACTTTCTTCAATGGTCAAATTATCTTACGATCCTTCCATTTATTTCATTTCCAAAGTTCACCATTTTACCTAGCTTTGAGACAAAGTTGCTGAGTAAGCTCCTATCCACAGTCATGTGCTTGGAGCTTCCTGAGTCGCAGTACCAGATCTGCTGCACATGATGGTCCTGAAATGGAATGGTTAGAGGGTTTTAGGTACCCAGGCATGCTTGGGTACTCTTTCTGATGATATTTTAGTTTTATTATTTCTTCTAAATGACCTTTCATCAGAATTTCTGTTAAATGTTGAGCCATTAACAGAATTTTTCTTTTTCTTTTGGAGATGGTGTTGAACAAGCTTCAGTATTTCAACACACATACAAGAATCATCAGAAACCTATGATGTTCCTTCTTGTGATGGAATGAAGGGATAATTTTGAAAAGACAAGTGAACTGCTTCTGGAGTTTTTACAAACTCTTGATTGTATTCACTTCTTTTTGATTCAAAGTTTGGCTTATCAAAGGAATATCCAGAACATGTTGATTTGCAAGTTTCAGAATCAGATTCTGATGTAAGTCTATCAGAAATCTGTTGAGTTGCTTTTACAAAGACAATGGGTTTGCTGTTACTTGTTCCTACATAACCCAAACCCTCTCCTTTGTTCTTTGGAGTGGACTCTATGAAATTTATAAATTCTTTTGCTTCTTGAAAACCTCTTACATTAATTTCTTTATCATTGATTTTCTTGTAAAGATCTCTTCTTTCATTTTCATAGAACTCAATTTTAGCTCTTTGATCTAGACTTTGTTCTATAAGTAATTGGTTTTCAAGAATAATTTTATTCAAGGTCCTTTGCAACTCATCAGATTTTTTACCATCTGATTGATGTTTAACTTGCAGGTTTAAAAAATCTTACGTGAGCTCATTTAGCTTGTGTTCAAGATCAAGATTGTCTAAACTTACCTGTTGTCCTGAAGTTTCTGGTATGTCTTCAGAAAGTGCCATGAGACAGAAGTTGGCCATTTCTTCTTCTTCTTCATCAGAAAAGTCATCAGATAGCCATGTATCTGTGAGCTGACTTGTTGCTGCTGCTTTTTAGCTTCCTCAAGCTTCTTTTCATAGGAAGCAACATCTTTCAGCTTCTTGGTCTTGCATTCTGATGCATAATGACCTTTTTGCTTACACTTGTAGCACACCACCTCAGCCTTCCCTTTATCCTTAGATCTAACTTCTTCTTTAGATCTACCATCCATCCTCCCTCTATCACTCCTCTGGTATCTTTGGCCTCCTCCCCTCAACCTCTGCTCAAATGTTTTGGTGAGCAGTGCTATAGCTTCAGCAAAAGCTGAAAAATCTGATGATGTGTCAGAAGTTTCAAAACTCTGGCTGTTTGATGGTTGTGGATCATTGGAAGTTGTTGGTCTTTTCGGTTTGAGATAAGAGCTAAAGATCCCCCTCTTTGAATGGTTTCTTCAAATATTTCTTCCTCTCTGGGGATCAAGATGCTGTATAAGTCATGAAGACTCATGTTTCCTAGTTCTAAGGTTGAGGACAAAGTCATTGTTAGACTCCTCCATTCTCTAGGCAAAGCATTAAGAAATTTTATGTTTCTTTCATCATTTGATTTAGTTATACCAAATTTCTTTAGCTCGTTTAAAAGTTTTGTGAACCTTTGATATGTGTCATTTAATTTTTCATTAGGTAAACTTTTAAACCTTTCATAAGATGAGACGTTGTTTGTTCTCCTGTTTGTTCTCATCCTTTCTCCTCCTTCACAAAGATTTTCCAACTGATCCCATATTTCCTTGGCTAATGCACAAGCATCAACTTGTGAAAATATGTCATTGGGGATGGCCATTATTAAGAGTGATTTTGCTCTTTCATCCCCAGCTACCTTTTCCTTGTATTCATCACTCCAAAGTATTTCACTTTTAGGAGCTCGGGAGGCAGGGATAGCAGGTAGTTGGTCAGTTGCTGGAATTGCTGGTATTTCAGTCATTGGTATATCTAGACCCCTTTCAATGGATTGAAACAGAGCTTGGTCATGACCGTTAAGGAAATTGACCATCCTGATTTTCCATTAGGGGTATTCCTCTCTGACCAGAGTCGGAGGTTTGGACATAGAACCAATATTAAAAGCATTATTCCATGATTGAAAGCTGGCCATATTTAGAAAAAATAAAGATGAGCGATTGATCGTTTGAAAATAATTTATTCAGTCTGCTCTGATACCAATTATTGGACCCAGTTTGGCCTTAACAATTTCTTTTTACGTAATATGGCAAGTGATTTCAGTATATGTGAAAAAGATGTGCGGAAATGGAATGAGACTTTCAAGAAAAAAGACCTATAGAATTATCAAGTTTATATCACTTTAAAACAAAACAGTTTAACAAGGTGATTGTAAGAATATTATCTAATACAAATGAATCTTGAATTCCGTGGGTGAGAAGAGCAGTGGAGTTTGGGTGTTTGTATGTGAATGCTAAGCTTCAAACTCAATTATCTTCTGCCTTTCGAGCCTTCTATTTATAGACAGCTGTTTACATGAATAAACAATTGTTTATTCATGCAACAAGTCCTGCATAAAGTAGCAATTTGACATATTCATTGAATCCAGCGTTCAAGTTGCATTTGTAATCATGATAACCAATAATGTCATGCTTCAGACATTGGTGGCAGGATAAAATTGTGATTTTAGACAAGTGGGGTTTTCATCAGAATTTCTGATAAACCACTTCATCAGAAATTCTGGTGAACAAATCATCAGAAAGTCTGATGATCAGAATCGTCAGAAACTGATGATATTTCATCAGAATATCATCAGATCCATCAGAAATGACCTTCTCTGATAATCCAAATCAACTCTTGATCAACTTGTGATTCTTTGAAGTAGATGCTTTGTATTTCTGTTGTCCCATCTGATCTTCTTCTTCTTGTTGTGATCTTCAGGACTGTTATCTCTTCAGAGATCCGGTTGATTGCGATTTTCTTCAATACTTACAAATAAAGTTTCCTAACAAAAACTACTTTTGTTCATCTCGCTAATAACATCCAAACCTTTGTGACTCGACTATCTCGCTTCTCGGATTAACAAACCACCAAAGGGTAAGTTAACTATCCCAAATTCAGTCGTTACCCACAATCCCCACACATAACCATGGGTGCAGTCTGATAACGGGATTTGTCAGATCCTATGGTACCATAACCTAATACTGGTCAGCTTGATCAATGCTAATGAATGTCATTCGTTATGTAACTACAACCAACAAGTTCGTTCACATTATCGAAATCGTTATTAATTTAATATAAACCATTTTAATCGTTTTTGGAAAACCATCGTTAATAATATCGAAAATCGTTTAACATATATAAATCACCCCAAAATATTGAAAACAGTAAAATAGGGGAACTATGTACTCACGTGAAGTGCAAAGTATCCTCAATCAAAAGAACTTCAACAAACTCAAGTAAACCAAAGAAATCAAGCAGCACCTTGTAATCAAATCACTAGTCAAATAATCGACACCTAAATCGGAAGATCGGATAGAATGAGGTCTTGTAAACTAAATGAGTGTTGGAACTCATTTGATATGGTTTAACAAAGCCTACATTCTAAATCAGAACCTAATCTAAGTGCTTTCGACCCATTACGACTCATTAAGGTAGCTTACGCTACTTTAACGCGTCGTTCGCGCAAAACGCGTTCGAGACATCTAACTAGTCTTATTACAAGTATTATATACCTAAACATGTTTAAATATGTTGCATAATCAGTTTAGGTGACAAAAGTCAGGTTACATATGCTTAAAATCCAATTATGAATGAAAAGGGCGTTTTGGTCATTTGCCTAAGGCATATAAACTACCTATCATATAACTACTTAAACTATGTGACCATAAGGTATAACCTCAGAAGGTTATTCCCTATACAATTACGGTCACTAAACATGCTTGGTCGGATCCTAATGATCGACCAAACGGGTCGAGTTCGAAAGTCTAAGCGGTGGTTTAGACCGCTTGACTTACGACTCTAAACAAGCACTAAACTAAAAGTGACGAGCTAAGCATGTTAAAACATGCTTCACTAAGTTAGAAAACATGTTTAGATATCAAAATAAAGTGTTTTGATACCCTAGAGTAGTTTGGTTGCAAAATACGCATGCATACGCATTTTGGCTGAAACTACGACTCGTCATTACGCCTAGTCAACGTGGTAATCAGTAGGTATAGTCACACGGGACTATAACCATCGTGATTACGCTCACGTTGCGAAGTTCAATGAACTTCGTGTTAACCATAACCTGGTCAAAGCAGAAAGTCAAACACAGTTTGACTTTCATGCTTAAAATGCATAAAAGAACGAAAGAATGCTTACAAAGGGTCTAAGCTAGGAAGATCTTGATCCAAAACACTCAGGTATGAAGTTTTATAACTTCAACTTAGAGTTATTCAGATCAAGGTGTGCAGAAATGGAATGAGGTGTTGGGTATTTATTGATTTCGGTAAACCGTTAGGATCGTTTCTCACTTTTCGTACTTTGATCTTGGCCCTCCACTTGGGCTCACGATATTGCTAAACAATGGGACTCTTAACAACCATCAAATTTAGCCCATGGTGTCCCAAATCAATGTTTAAAACCATCAAAAACCACCTGGATGACCAGATTCAAAGTTTATGTCTGATGGGCTCTCGCGGGCCGCGTAAGAAATGGGCTTAGGCTTACGCGGACTGCCTAAGAAGTTTGACAGAATTACAATTTCAGCCCCTGCAAGCCTAAAACTTGGTTTTCGATGCATATTTGACACTTTTAAGCACCGTTAACCCCATTTGAAGGCTCTAAAATGAAGTTAAAGTATAGGAAACTTAAAATATGCTCAAAAACATCTCGGATGTCGGTTCGTTTGGTCGTACGGTTGCGTTGTTCGGTTAATTACGACGGAAGTCGTAACGAACGCAAAAACGATCCAAATTAAGCGACGAATGGAATTTTATCATGCCAATCACTAAAATAAAATATTTTAATGATTACATAAATTTTTGGATGTCCGGATATATTCAGAACGTGAGATATGCGCGAAAATGCAAACTTATGCCCTTTTTGACGCTTTTAGTCCCTATTGATCAATAAAGTTTATTTTAACATACCGAACCTCCCAAAGCCTATTTCTAAGATATGTAAAGGATATTTAGGGTATGTTTAACTTATGATCAAGTTTTGGAATGTTCGTTACTATACAAATCGGTATAGTTTCGCAGTTTGACACAATTAGTCCCTACGATCGAACAAACTTGTTTTCAACACACCAAACCATCCAAAACTTATTTCTAAGTTATGTGGAGATTATTTAAGGTATGTTAAGCCTATGTCACTATTCCGGAGTGTTTTTCGCATTAAACTGATTGCGTTTACGCACCAGTTTGCGTATAACCTTCCAGAAAGCGATTTAAAGCTTGAAATCGAACTCGAATCAAATCGTAAAATCACCAAACAGAAATACACATATAATTACACCAAAACACATATAATAACACCAAAGCACAGTGTTTTATTGATAATTAACATTGTTATACATTGCACATTGATTACAGAACACAGTTGTCATAGTCTCCCCTACTTTAGGAAATTTCGTCCCGAAATTTTAACTAGAGGATACTTGTGAAAACAAATGCGGATATTTCGCTTTCATCTAGTCCTCATGCTCCCAAGTAAACTCTGGGCCACGTTTGGACTCCCAGCGAACCTTGACCAATCGAATCCGTTTGTTCTTCAACTGCTTGACTGCTGTCACACCCCCAAAATCCACACGCGGAGTACCACCGCTAGGAGGCGTGACATGACCAGGATCAAGCCACCAATCATATCGAACATGTAATTAATGTCAAGTATAATAAATGTAAACCAATCATTCAATACGATTGATGTTCCGACAAAACATAGTTTAAGTAGCGGAAGCGTAACAATGAGAATCCAATGTATGTAAATAGCTCAAGTGTTGTAAGTGTAACATAACATCCACGATCCAAGCTCCACAACGACCTGCTCCTCCCTGTGCAAGCTCCATATGTACCTAATGTCCTGCAAGGCATGCAGCAGAGAGTCAACAACTAGTTGAGCGAGTTCACAGTTAACAGTTCAGTAATAGTATAGTGTGAGTAGTAGTATGTTCGTTCGTTATGTCATGTATCGTATTAGTTTCCATCGCGGCCTCCCAGGCAGGTATGCGAAGATATTAGGGGATGTTCATCCCGAGTATTCTAGACTAGGTTTATCTGTATCGCGGCCTACCAGGCAGGTGTGCGAAGATTGGTAAATTTCAGTTCGCGGCCTTCCAAAGGCAGGTGTGCGAAGTCAGTCATAATATCGCGGCCAACCCTTGGCAGGTGTGTGAAGATCAGTTCAATGAGTGTTACTAGTCTAGTCGTATTCTTATCGTTAGGTTCTATCAACTGAGTATGTACAATAAAGTAATCCAATCCCATTCCCACCCTGGGAACCCCATGCCTTGGCTGTGTGAACTCACCTTGGTTTGCTCGGTATGCTAGGTTATGCACTCACAAGTAATCAGTCAAGTCCTATTGTGTGCACGTGTAATAAATCAGTTCATGTTCGTATTAATACGCAGGTAATCTATATCATAAAGCGTTTGACAGTTAACATCATGTATCACATAAGATAGGGTTCTTGGTTAATACGATCAAGGTTCTTCAGTAACACAATTAACAGGGTCGTCGTGTTTAACAAGATCAACATGCTTAACAAGATAACATATTTTCGCAGAATTAAAACACTAATCATGGTTACTACTTAGCACCGTTAACATATGTAAACATAACAATACTAGTTAATTAACCGAGTTAACAAAACGGTTAGAGTTAACAACTTAGCAACTTATCAATGGTTTACCTGTTTAACAAAGTTACGTACTTAACCGGATTACATGCATGAGATAACAAAGTTAACAATTTATAGAACTGTCATATGACTGTGTTGCTAAATGAACAAAGTTAGGCATGTATACATTAAACATCGAACTATAAGGCTTCTCCTTTAAACTTCGGACACCCATTCCTTTGATTACAACTCGGACAAGATAACAATACAAGGTATGGCCAAGCACCCACAAAACTCGGACCCCTCAAGACTTTTAAAAGTCGGACCACCATTTCATAAACCAAACTCGGACATATAGTCTAATTATGAAACTTGGATAACAGTACAACAAAAGAACTCGGACAAACATTCAAGCAGATAAGATCGGACCTTTTACATTATTACCAAAAAAATCGGACAAGGCACTCTTATCATAAAAAGTCGGACCTGGGTGGGGGTTAAAGCTCGGACAGCCCCTCCCCTTTATGCTAAACTCGGACCACATACAAATGAAGTAAAGATCGGACCTCTTATAATTCTTAATATAATTATCGGTTGGCATATGATTACCATTGGGCCGATCCAACAGCCAATGGTCTTCATGGACCGCCCATCACCACCAATTAAATAAACCCATGTAACTTTCTTTGACAAAGAATTTCTTATTTACACAACCCATTCCCATGTATGCTAGTGATTTGATCTTGAAGTCTGCACCTTTTACTAAGCCACCATTTTTGTAATTATCATTCCCCCCACTTTCAATTATGGCTGACAACTAAATCACCAAACCATACCATTGGACCAAAGATGGCACTTAACCTATAGAATTCATTTTAAAACACAACTAGCAAACATGTGTGGCCGACAATTATAGAGATTCCAATCATACAAATCAATTCCAAGTCATAATCATTAGTTGTCAAAGTTAATATTTATAATGACCATTTATGCCTCAAATAATTCCACAACTTGTCAGAGGATCACATTCATATGTTTCAATATTACTTGTTCAATCACATCTCTACCAATCAAAATCATAAGACCTCATGATCGCATTTAATATATGATACTACAAACAACTCACAATGATTTCAAACAAACATATATTAGTAGTATATTACTAACCTAATAAGAGAGGACAGTAAATCAAACGATGAGTGAAGCTCCAATACCCACGTCTGCCGTTCGGTTTCAAGGAGAGCGAGAGAGAAAATATGAGAGGTGATTAGGGTTTTCTCATTAACCGATTTTCAACATAAAAAGGTCAATATCAAAACATGTACCTTGTTTGCTACTGGGCCGAAGCCCAGTTCTGTTTTCGCCGGCCTGCTTTGAGAGGGGGGTGATTTCGGGTGAGTTTATTTCGAGTGGGGGGGGGGTTTCGGCTAGAAAGTGTTTGGTCAAAGTTTCCCCTTTAATTATACATAACACCATATTATCATGACCGTATATATATAACATACCAATTACAATACGATTAAACATATTACAAGCGTGTACAGTTGTGACACAAACAAGTCGTGCAGTCAAGCAACTTAAACAATTAATAGTGCAATTAATGCGAAGATGGAAATCTTGGAAGTTCGAGTTGTCACATTATCCCCAACTTAAAAGAAATTTCGTCCCGAAATTTGGTACGCACTCACTGAGGAAGCTAGGTAAGCTGTATTGTTCACTGGTTTTCCTGGGGTGTCACATCATCCCCCCGTTGATTTGGAATTTCGTCCCGAAATTCTGTAGTAGTAGCTTCAGCCTCAGTAGTGGTTGCACTGGTTTTGAATAACTGGGGGTACTTTTCTGTCATCTGGTCTTCGCGTTCCCAGGCGTACTCTGGGCCACGACGGGAGTTCCAACGAACTCGAACAAGAGGGATTCTCTTGTGTTTGAGGACCTTAACATCCCGGTCCGTGATTTCAACTGGTTCCTCGACGAACTGCAACCGCTCGTCGATAGTGAGTTCCTTGAAAGGAACTATGAGGGTCTCATCTGATAGGCACTTCTTCAGATTCGACACGTGAAATACGTTGTGAACTGCACCGAGTTCAGCTGGTAGGTTTAGCTTGTAGGCCACTTTGCCTATTTTCTCAACGATCTCGAACGGTCCGACATACCGCGGATTTAGTTTGCCCCGTTTGCCAAAACGAACCACACCCTTCCAGGATGAGACTTTCAGTAAAACCTGGTCCCCGACCTGAAATTCCAACGGTTTCCTACGCTTATCCGCGTATGCTTTCTGACGGTCACGAGCTGTCGCCATGCGTTGTCGTATTTGTGCTATTCGTTCAGTAGCGTCAACTACCATTTCTGGACCTGAAATCTGACTATCTCCCACCTCTGCCCAACCGAGAGGCGACCGGCATTTACGTCCGTACAATGCCTCGAATGGAGCGGCTTGTATGCTGGTGTGATAACTGTTATTGTATGAGAACTCCACCAAAGGGAGATGTTTTTCCCAGCTGTTGCCGAAATCAATAACACATGCTCGAAGCATGTCTTCAAGAGTCTGGATCGTTCGCTCAGACTGCCCATCCGTCTGAGGATGATATGCTGTGCTCATGTCTAATCGTGAGCCAAAAGATTTGTGCATCGCTTGCCAAAGTTCTGACGTGAATCGTGCATCCTGATCCGAAACAATGGAGGTGGGCACTCCGTGCCTCGAAACAACTTCTTTAAGATAGATGTCTGCGAGAGTGGAGAACTTATCTGTTTCCTTTATAGCCAGGAAGTGTGCAGACTTGGTGAGTCGATCTACGATCACCCATATGGTGTCATTCCCACGCTGAGATCTAGGCAGGCCAGTAACAAAATCCATGGAAATTTCTTCCCATTTCCACTGTGGTATCCTTTGGTTGTTGAAGTAGGCCTGAGGGTTTCTGGTACTCTGTCTTGACTCTCGCACAAGTCAAACATTTGCCGACGTAAATTGCAATGTGGGCCTTCATGCTAGGCCACCAATATGTAGTTCTGATATCGTGGTACATTTTATCCGAACCTGGATGTACCGAGTAGCGAGACTTATGAGCTTCATCCATCACAAGTTCTCATAAGCCGCCATATAGTGGGACCCAAATACGTCCTGTTACATAGTAGGCGTCGTCTTCCCTTTTGTTCTAATCGTTGCCTTGATCCGCGTAAGGCTTCAGCCCTGATGTTTTCTGGTTTCAGTGCTTCCATCTGAGCATTCCGTATCTGAGCAGGAAGACTAGACTGAATAGTAAGCTGTAGCGCTCGCACGCGCTTCGGTAAGGTGTCTTTCCGACTAAGGGCGTCAGCCACAACATTGGCCTTGCCTGGATGATACTTGATGGCGCATTCATAGTCGTTCAGCAGTTCAACCCATCTTCGTTGACGCATGTTCAAATCCTTTTGCCTAAGAATATGCTCGAGACTCATGTGATCGGTGTAAATAGTGCACTTGGTACCGTACAGGTAGTGTCGCCATATCTTGAGCGCAAAAACAACAGCTCCCAGCTCTAAATCGTGCGTCGTGTAGTTCCGTTCATGAACATTGAGTTGCCGCGAAGCGTAGGCAATAACTTTATCCCGCTGCATCAATACACAACCAAGCCCCTGTATCGATGCGTCACAATATACCACAAAATCGTCTGTGCCCTCTGGCAGTGAGAGAATAGGTGCGCTGCATAGCCTATCCTTTAAATACTGAAAAGCGGTTTCCTGGGAATCTCCCCAACAGTAGGTAACACCTTTCTGTGTCAGCATTGTAAGCGGCTGTGCGATTCTTTGAGAAGTCTTTAATGAACCGTCTGTAATAACCCGCCAAACCCAAGAATTGGCGTATTTCCGTTGGTGTACGCGGTGCAGGCCAGTTCCTGATCGAATCTACCTTGGATGGATCGACATGGATCCCATCCTTGTTTACCACGTGGCCTAAGAAGTGGACTTCACGAAGCCAGAAGTCGCATTTTGAAAACTTTGCGTACAGTTGCTCCTTTCGAAGAAGTTCCAAGATAAGACGCAGGTGCTGCTCGTGTTCCTCCTGACTCTTGGAGTAGATCAGGATGTCGTCGATGAAAACGGTGACGAACTTGTCTAGATAGGGTTTGCACACCCTGTTCATAAGATCCGTGAAAACTGTAGGTACGTTCGTAAGCCCGAATGGTATGACAAGAAACTCGTAATGGCCGCAGCGAGTTCTGAATGCTGTCTTGGAGACGTCCTCATCCTGGACTCTCAGCTGATGATAACCAGACCTTAGATCAACCTTGGAGTAGTAACTCGACCCTTGCAACTGGTCGAATAAGTCGTCAATGCGTGGAAGAGGATAACGGTTCTTCACTGTGTCCTTGTTCAGTTCACGGTAATCAATTTCACATCCTGAAGGTGCCATCCTTCTTTTTCACAGATAATTGGTGTCCAAGAGTTCTTGTAGCTCCCCAAGGCGAAGAGATAGGTCGGATAAATCCCTTATCCAAGATTTCTTGTAGCTGCGTCGATAGTTCTTCCGGTTCTGGAGGAGCTAAGCGATACGGTGCTCGAGCTATGGGTGCTGCTCCTGGAGCGAGCTCGATTTGGAATTCGACCTGACGATGAGGCGGTAGACCAGGTAAATCTTTAGGAAAACCTGAGGAAAGTCGCGTACAACTGGATGGTCTTCCAACTTCTTTTCTTTCGTTAATGCATCAGTAGCGAGAGCCAAAATTGCGGTGTGGCCCTTCCGCAAACATTTCTAAGCCTTCAAGAAAGAGGTGATGCTAACCACAGCACCACTCTTGTCGCCTTGAACTTCGAGAGGTTCTTGACCAGAGCGAGGAATGCGAACAACCTTTTCTTTGCATAGGATTTCTGCTTGCTGTTGCTGCTGGCGATTCCGATTTGCAGGCCGTGGGCTCCTGAATCCCTAGCTTCATGGCCCATCTTGAGACACCTCTGGCAACGTCCCTCGTTGCACTAACCATCGTGTTGTCTGTTGCATTAGTTACACATTGGGTGAATTCCCCGATATCCACCCTGCCCCTGACCACCAGAAGTTGGCTGACTCGGCTCTAGTGATCACTATCCTTGCGCTGCTGCTGTGCTTGAGACTGAACGGTAGCTGAACCCTTGCTGGAATACCCATCCCATTTCTGCTTGTTGTCACTAGGAGTAGCGGGAGTAGCAGTAGTGGTAGCGGTAGTAATAGCGCTGATACAACTAGGCAGCCTGTTCTGTTCCGCTGCCTGATCCGTGAGGCGATGAGCAAGACGCTGAATGTCTTGGATATTGTCAAGGTTAGCTGATGTAGCATGGCTCTGAATCTCTGAGGCTAGACCCTTGAGGTACAATTCGATACACTTGCTTGGAGGGTCCACCATGGTTGGACACAAGATGGCCAGTTCGTTCGACCGTTTCGTATAAGCATCAATTTCCTGACCCCGTCATTTTCAAATGGTAAAGCTCCACTTCCAACTTGTGGATGTCATCACGCGTGCAGTATTCCCTTTTAATGAGTTCCTAAAAATCGTTCCAAGGGGTGGTGTTAGCAGCTGCCAACCCTAATATCTGAACTTGCGCGTTCCACCAGGTTAGCGCGATTCCTTCCAACGTAACAGTGGCGTACTTGACCCTGCGAGCCTCAGGGCATTCACACATCTCGAATACCGACTCGAGCTTCCCAAACCAATGGAGTAGTCCCACTGCTCCTTCTGTGCCACTGAATGTGCTTGGACGACAGTCCATGAAGTTCTTGAATGTGCAGACAGGTTGCTATGCATTCTGACCCGTTGCGCGAGAAGGATAGATCAAGGTTAAGCGCGAGAGTTGGGTCACGAGAGTAGGACCTAACATCCTAGGATAGGTCTGGAGTAGCAGGTTATACCTCCTGCTTGTGCGGCTGCAACCGCCGCAGCAACTTGTTCGTTAATGAGAGCCGTCAACTGGGCTTGAGTCATGTTAACACGTCCAGACATGATCGAACAGTAATGGTAGCATAAGTATGAATGGTTCGCGAGTAGTGCGATGACAGAAAAGTGTAGGCACATAGGTGTTCTCAAGCAGTATCAAGTAGTGAGCAAAGTAATGTAAGCATACTACGAGCAAAGTTCTATGCAATTCTAGCATGTAGGCAATAAACATAAACCTTATTACCTAGGATGTTGAGTCTTGCACGTGGAGCGAAGCGTCGTTGTGGATCGTTGAGAGCACTGTTCTGGTTATAGTCTGGTTTTAATAAAAACGTTTTCCCATATTAAAACCAAGTTCTCTATAACCAATGGCTCTGATACCAATCTGTCACACCCCCAAAATCCACATGCGGAGTACCACCGCTAGGAGGCGTGACATGACCAGGATCAAGCCACCAATCAAATCGAACATGTAATTAATGTCAAGTATAATAAATGTAAACCAATCATTCAATACGATTGATGTTCCAACAAAACATAGTTTAAGTAGCGGAAGCGTAACAATGAGAATCCAATGTATGTAAATAGTTCAAGTGTTGTAAGTGTAACATAACATCCACGATCCAAGCTCCACAACGACCTGCTCCTCCCTGTGCAAGCTCCATATGTACCTAATGTCCTGCAAGGCATGCAGCAGAGAGTCAACAACTAGTTGAGCGAGTTCACAGTTAACAGTTCAGTAATAGTATAGTGTGAGTAGTAGTATGTTCGTTCGTTATGTCATGTATCGTATTAGTTTCCATCGCGGCCTCCCAGGCAGGTATGCGAAGATATTAGGGGATGTTCATCCCGAGTATTCTAGACTAGGTTTATCTGTATCGCGGCCTACCAGGCAGGTGTGCGAAGATTGGTAAATTTCAGTTCGCGGCCTTCCAAAGGAGGTGTGCGAAGTCAGTCATAATATCGCGGCCAACCCTTGGCAGGTGTGCGAAGATCAGTTCAATGAGTGTTACTAGTCTAGTCGTATTCTTATCGTTAGGTTCTATCAACTGAGTATGTACAATAAAGTAATCCAATCCCATTCCCACCCTGGGAACCCCATGCCTTGGCTGTGTGAACTCATCTTGGTTTGCTCGGTATGCTAGGTTATGCACTCACAAGTAATCAGTCAAGTCCTATTGTGTGCACGTGTAATAAATCAGTTCATGTTCGTATTAATACGCAGGTAATCTATATCATAAAGCGTTTGACAGTTAACATCATGTATCACATAAGATAGGGTTCTTGGTTAATACGATCAAGGTTCTTCAGTAACACAATTAACAGGGTCGTCGTGTTTAACAAGATCAACATGCTTAACAAGATAACATATTTTCGCAGAATTAAAACACTAATCATGGTTACTACTTAGCACCGTTAACATATGTAAACATAACAATACTAGTTAATTAACCGAGTTAACAAAACGGTTAGAGTTAACAACTTAGCAACTTATCAATGGTTTACCTGTTTAACAAAGTTACGTACTTAACCGGATTACATGCATGAGATAACAGAGTTAACAATTTATAGAACTGTCATATGACTGTGTTGCTAAATGAACAAAGTTAGGCATGTATACATTAAACATCGAACTATAAGGCTTCTCCTTTAAACTTCGGACACCCATTCCTTTGATTACAACTCGGACAAGATAACAATACAAGGTATGGCCAAGCACCCACAAAACTCGGACCCCTCAAGACTTTTAAAAGTCGGACCACCATTTCATAAACCAAACTCGGACATATAATCTAATTATGAAACTCGGATAACAGTACAACAAAAGAACTCGGACAAACATTCAAGCAGATAAGATCGGACCTTTTACATTATTACCAAAAAAATCGGACAAGGCACTCTTATCATAAAAAGTCGGACCTGGGTGGGGGTTAAAGCTTGGACAGCCCCTCCCCTTTATGCTAAACTCGGACCACATACAAATGAAGTAAAGATCGGACCTCTTATAATTCTTAATATAATTATCGGTTGGCATATGATTACCATTGGGCCGATCCAACAGCCAATGGTCTTCATGGACCGCCCATCACCACCAATTAAATAAACCCATGTAACTTTCTTTGACAAAGAATTTCTTATTTACACAACCCATTCCCATGTATGCTAGTGATTTGATCTTGAAGTCTGCACCTTTTACTAAGCCACCATTTTTGTAATTATCATTCCCCCCACTTTCAATTATGGCTGACAACTAAATCACCAAACCATACCATTGGACCAAAGATGGCACTTAACCTATAGAATTCATTTTAAAACACAACTAGCAAACATGTGTGGCCGAAAATTATAGAGATTCCAATCATACAAATCAATTCCAAGTCATAATCATTAGTTGTCAAAGTTAATATTTATAATGACCATTTATGCCTCAAATAATTCCACAACTTGTCAGAGGATCACATTCATATGTTTCAATATTACTTGTTCAATCACATCTCTACCAATCAAAATCATAAGACCTCATGATCGCATTTAATATATGATACTACAAACAACTCACAATGATTTCAAACAAACATATATTAGTAGTATATTACTAACCTAATAAGAGAGGACAGTAAATCAAACGATGAGTGAAGCTCCAATACCCACGTCTGCCGTTCGGTTTCAAGGAGAACGAGAGAGAAAATATGAGAGGTGATTAGGGTTTTCTCATTAACCGATTTTCAACATAAAAAGGTCAACATCAAAACATGTACCTTGTTTGCTACTGGGCCGAAGCCCAGTTCTGTTTTCGCCGGCCTGCTTTGAGAGGGGGGTGATTTCGGGTGAGTTTATTTCGAGTGGGGGGGGGGGGTTTCGGCTAGAAAGTGTTTGGTCAAAGTTTCCCCTTTAATTATACATAACACCATATTATCATGACCGTATATATATAACATACCAATTACAATACGATTTAACATATTACAAGCGTGTACAGTTGTGACACAAACAAGTCGTGCAGTCAAGCAACTTAAACAATTAATAGTGCAATTAATGCGAAGATGGAAATCTTGGAAGTTCGAGTTGTCACAACTGCACGGTCCATTATCTCCACAGGTTTCTTGAAAAAGTGCAACGTTTCGTCAACTTGAATCTCGTCGAGAGGAATGTGAAGATCAGCATTAGCTAAACACTTTTGCAAGTTGGACATGTGAAAAGTCGGATGAATATTTCCAAGCTCTGGAGGTAGCTCTAGTCGATAGGCAAACTTTCCAATTCTTTCAACAATCTTAAATGGTCCAACATATCGAGGTGCAAGTTTTCCTTTCTTTCCAACTCTCACCACTCCCTTCCAAGGTGACACCTTGAGTAGGACACGGTCTCCGACTTGAAATTCTAAGGGCTTGCGTCGCATATCCTCATAACTCTTTTGACGGCTTCTAGCTGTCACAAGATTATCACGAATTTTCTTGATTTTGTCTGTTGTTTCCGGAATGAGCTCAGGTCCAGTAAGCTGAGCTTCACCGATCTCATTCCAACAGACAGGTGAACAACATTTTCGACCGTATAGAGCTTCGAATGGTGCCATATTGATACTAGCATGATAACTGTTGTTGTAAGAGAACTCGATCAATGGAAGATGAGAATCCCATTTACCACCAAAGTCTATCACGCATGCTCTAAGCATATCCTCCAAAGTTTGAATTGTCCTCTTAGATTGTCCATCTGTTTAGGAATGATAAGCAGTGCTTAGATTTAGTTGGGTTCCCATAGTAGATTGCATGGTCTTCCAGAAATGAGATGAAAATCGAGCATCACGATCAGAAATGATATCCAAAGGAACACCATGTTGAGATACAATCTCATCAACATAAATCTTTGCAAGTTTATCAGCAGATAGATCCTCGCGAATCGGAATAAAATGAGCTGACTTCGTTAATCGATCAATGACAACCCAAATAGCATCGTGACCTTTAGATGTATGCGGTAATTTAGTGATGAGATCCATCGCAATGTTCTCCCACTTCCAAACCAGTATCTCTGGTTGTACAAGCAAACCAGATGGTCGTTGATGTTCAGCCTTGACTTTGAGACGAGTTAGGCATTTCGATACATACAAGGCAATATCCTTCTTCATACCAGGCCACCAATACTGAGTAGGAAGATCCTTGTACATTTTGTCAGCACCAGGATGGATAGATTATCGAGACTTGTGAGATTCGTCCATCACTAAAGTGCGAAGATCGTCTTGCTTCGGAATCCACAAACGGTCCTTGGAATAAAGCAACCCACCGTCCTTCGTTTCGAGTTTAAGCTCAAGTTGAAGCGGTAGCTCATATTTCAATAAGCCTTTGAGCATACAAGATCGTTGAGCTTGAAGGACACGAGATTGAATATCAGTTAGAGTTTGAACAGAATGAAGCTTGACTCGCTCCTTTAGACTAAGCGCATCAGCTACGACATTCGCCTTACCAGAATGGTAGCGAATCTCACAATCATAATCGCTCAAGAGTTCAACCCAGCGTCGTTTCCTCATGTTCAGCTCCTTCTGATTGAGAGTGTGCTGGAGATTTTTGTGGTCTGTGAAAACCACACACTTCGTGCCATAAAGATAGTGTCTCCAAATTTTGAGAGCAGAAACCATAGCACATAACTCAAGATCATGAGTGGTGTAGTTCTTCTCGTGAACTTTCAGCTGTCTTGACGCATATGCTATAACTTTGCCTCGTTGCATAAGAACACAACCAAGACCTACGTTGGACGCATCGCAGTAGACAACGAAATCATCGTTTCCCTCGGGCAAGGATAAAACAAGAGCATTACAGAGCTTTCGTTTCAGCGTTTGGAACGCTTCTTCCTGCTTAGGTCCCCACTCAAAAGACTTATTCTTCTGAGTTAAAGCAGTGAGTGGAACCACAATCTTTGAAAAGTTCGAAATGAAAAATCGATAATAACCAGCAAGACCAAGAAAAGAACGAATCTCTGTAGGTGTCGTTGGTGTATTCCAATCCTTAATTGCTGCAATTTTGCAAGGATCCACATGAATTCCCTGCTCGTTGACTATATGTCCTAAAAAATGAACTTCTTTAAGCCAGAATTCACACTTGGAGAATTTAGCAAAAAGTTGTTCCTTCTTCAGGAGTTCCAGTGTCAAACGAAGGTGTTGCTCGTGATCGGCTCAAGACTTCGAATAAATGAGAATATCGTCGATGAACACAATAATGAACTTATCTAAATAAGGTTTACAGACCCTATTCATTAAGTCCATGAAGATGGCTGGAGCATTTGTCAAACCAAAAGGCATGACAGTGAACTTATAGTGTCCATATCTTGTGCGGAATGCGGTTTTGGGAATATCTTATTCGAGAAGACAAAGCTGATGATACCCAGAATGCAGATCGATCTTGGAAAAACAGGTAGCACCTTGCAGCTGATCAAAGAGATCATCGATTCGAGGTAGGGGATATCGATTTTTGATGGTAAGCTTGTTAAGCTCACGATAATCGATACACATTCGAAAAGATCCATCTTTCTTCTTCACAAAGAGGACAGGAGCGCCCCATGGTGAATAACTCGGTCGGATGAATCCTTTATCAGATAACTCCTGAAGCTATTTCAATAATTCTTGCATCTCAGATGGTGCAAGACGATAAGGTGCTTTCGCAATCGGGTTGGCATTGGGTACAAGGTCAATATGAAACTCGACTTAACGAACTGGAGGCAAACCAGGCAGTTCATCAGGAAACACCTCTGGATAATCCCAAACAATAGGAAAATCCTAAATACTCTAGCTCTTGCCTTTTTCCTCAGTGACATGCGCCAGAAAAGCAACATATCCTTTTCGTAAATAACTTTGGGTTTTTGTACATGACATGAGTTTCAATCCACCAGATGGTTTCTCGCCACGAACTTCCAGAAGGTCGCAAGACGAAAGAGGAATATGAACAATCTTATCGATACAAACCACCTCAGCATGATGTTTGGTTAACCAATCCATCCCCATGATAATATCGAAACTCCCAAGTTGCATCGGTGTGAGGTTAATAGGAAAAAGATGGTTATCAAGGTTCAACTGAAAATCATGAATAATAGAATTGAGTACGAGAGGTTTACCAGTAGCAAGTTCGATAGAATTGAGTACGAGAGGTTTACTTGCGATTTAATTCTAGGTATCGCAAGTAAAGGCTCAAAAGATAACGAAACAAAACTCCTATCGGCACCAGAATCGAAAAGAACAGATGCAGGTCGATTGTTAACAAGAAACGTACCATTGACAACCTCGTTGTCAGCCTTCGCCTCGTTTGCATTCAGGTTGTACGCTCGTCCACGAGCGGGATTCACATTCGCGTTGGTATTCGGGTTGACATTCGCATTTACTAACCTCGGGCAGTTGCTGCGAAAATGACCAAACTCTCTACAATTGAAGCATGAACCAGGTGGGAATCTCACAGCATTCCCCTGAACCTGTGCTGAAGCCTGAGCAGCTTGATTCTGACCCAGACGACAAATGTTGGCCAGATGCCCAAGTTTACCACATGTAGTACACTGCTTACAAGCTTGTTGTGCAACATGATGACCGTTGCAGCGAGCACAGTGAGGTGTTGTACCAACATACACTTTCTTCGCAGGCGGTTGAGTCGGTGGGTTCTGAGCAGTAACAATAATGTTTTGGGAAGCCTTGCGCTTCCTTGACTTCTTTGAAGACTCACCCTTCTTCTTACCCTTACCCTTTTCCTTGTCTTTTGCAGAATCAACAGACTTCTTCTGGTCACCCTTGCAGGTAAGTTTACCCTTCCTGACTTGGGACTCAGTCAGGGTAGCAGACAACTCGATCTCTTGACGGACAGTAGTAGGATTACTACCAGTCACAATGTCTTGCACAGAATCGGGTAAACCATCGATATACCTCTTTATCGCCTTTTCTAACAGGGTAACCATAGTAGGACACAACAAACTCAGCTCCTCATAATGATCCGTATACGCACGGTGTTCTCCCCCATCTTGTTTCAGATCATCAAATTCTCGTTCCAACGCTCGAATCTCCTGACGGGGACAAAACTCTTTCATCATGAGAGCTCGAAGCTCTTCCCATGTTTGTGCCAATGCCACTTCGGCACCCCTATCACACATTACTCCGTTCCACCACGTAAGAGCATGCTTCTCGAACACACTTGATGCAAACTCAACCTTACGCTCATTCGGACACTGCACATGTCTGAATGTGCTCTCGATACTCTCAAACCATTGCAGGAGTGCAGTTGCTCCTTAAGATCCAGAAAACTTCAACGGCTTAGCAGAATTGAAATTCTTGAAATTACACTGAACATTATTGTTATTATTGTTGTTTTATAATTGATGGATCTCGGTTACTACGCAAGGAAGTACTGCAGCCATTTGCTGAGCGACAAGGGCTGCGACTTCTTCAGCAGTTAAAGGTTGTGCATCACGTCGAGGAGGCATTGTCTAAAAAGGAACAAGGAAACATGAGAAACGAGTGAGGTTGACAATTTGGGGAAAAACAAAAGAGGTATTGAAAACATCGACAAAACACAAGGAAGGCGATCATTTGTTCGTTACCTCGAACAAACAAATGACACGCAGTGACTAATCAAAGTAAATGGGTCAAATAATGTATCGTGAAGACCTGCTCGCCTATAAGTGAACACTCACCCCAAGAGTTCCCAGGTAAGAGTGACTGGTCCGATACTGCGGATTTGTACGAACACTCTAGCCTTAGACAGAAAACTCAAGGTACAGGCATTCACTCTTCCAGTTTGCACGTGTTCACATTATTCAGATCCAAACTTTGACGAGATTTTGAAAATTCAGAGGGCACAAAGCCAAAAATGAATCAAACTGGAAGGGTTCAAAACCTAGTAATCAATCATCCTAGAACAGATGATTGGTTTTCGAAGCGGATTCGAAATTTGTGTTCTTATTGTGGTTATCACCTAAGGATAGGTGACAGTGTTGTTTAAAAAAAAAAATCTAAACGCAAGCGAACTCGCGTTGGGGTCCTAGAAAGTTATAGTCTAGGTCAAAGCATTACTAATAACCTAATTCCCTATAACCATTGGCTCTGATACCAACTCTTCTGTCACACCCTGACCGTGTCAAAACAACAAAACCGCGGCAGAAACGTCGGGGAGTGTTGTAACAGAATTATTGTTTCATAACCATGGATACAAAAAGTTTCGTTTTATTGATTTCATAAAGTAATTTACATTGTCTTAACACAAAACAAACAAGTTACATATTGACTATCATTGTTATAATGTCACTAAGGCCTCGTCCAGATCCTATGTGACTCATGCATCCTAGCAATCAACATCAAGCAACATCACCTGAAACATATGTAAAAACAAAGTCAGTAAAGAAATGCTGGCGAGCACATAGGTTTTATGAGAGTGTCGGATTCATGGCTAGTTTACATGTTGCAATACTTATTTAAAAAACCTTGTTTTGAAAAGTATAGTATTGCGACATAATTAACCAACTCAAATCAAGTTGGTTATGGTTTGCAAAATCTCGTAGCCATGATTCTTAACCCCAAAACATTTGTTTAATTAAACAGAATTGTAAAACATCTCGTAAAAACTCGTTAATAAAACTCGTATGGTTTATATCATTTCGAAAACCTCGTGTGTGACATCGTTTCAAAATCGTTTATCCAAATGAACTAAATAATGCCACGGAATGTAATATGATAAAAACACTTATATATAATGTAGGATCGAGATTCAACCTAAACGAGTCGTTCAGAAGAGATCTAGATCAATACGAGAGGCGGAATCAAACGTATTGATGGTGAATCAGCTTGATATACACTAGAAATCACTTTAACTATCTTGTATATTGATTTGAAATCTTTACAGACCACTTGACACTTCGGCAGCACCTCTGCTCCGGAATCAGCAACGTTATAAATGAAATGACAAGAACACCTATATATAGAGATATCAGTTCGCACGAAACAGCTTAGACCTTTATCACAACTTTGACCATGATTTAGCAGATCATACCTTAAGCCTTTTAAACGTAGGCTACTTTCTTCAATGGTCAAATTATCTTACGATCCTTCCATTTATTTCATTTCCAAAGTTCACCATTTTACCCAGCTTTGAGAAAAAGTTGCTGAGTAAGCTCCTATCCACAGTCATGTGCTTGGAGCTTCCTGAGTCGCAGTACCAGATCTGCTGCACATGATGGTCCTGAAATGGAATGGTTAGAGGGTTTTAGGTACCCAGACATGCTTGGGTACTCTTTCTGATGATATTTTAGTTTTATTATTTCTTCTAAATGACCTTTCATCAGAATTTCTGTTAAATGTTGAGCCATTAACAGAATTTTTCTTTTTCTTTTGGAGATGGTGTTGAACAAGCTTCAGTATTTCAACACACATACAAGAATCATCAGAAACCTATGATGTTCCTTCTTGTGATGGAATGAAGGGATAATTTTGAAAAGACAAGTGAACTGCTTCTGGAGTTTTTACAAACTATTGATTGTATTCACTTCTTTTTGATTCAAAGTTTGGCTTATCAAAGGAATATCCAGAACATGTTGATTTGCAAGTTTCAGAATCAGATTCTGATGTAAGTCTATCAGAAATCTGTTGAGTTGCTTTTACAAAGACAATGGGTTTGCTGTTACTTGTTCCTACATAACCCAAACCCTCTCCTTTGTTCTTTGGAGTGGACTCTATGAAATTTATAAATTCTTTTGCTTCTTGAAAACCTCTTACATTAATTTCTTTATCATTGATTTTCTTGTAAAGATCTCTTCTTTCATTTTCATAGAACTCAATTTTAGCTCTTTGATCTAGACTTTGTTCTATAAGTAATTGGTTTTCAAGAATAATTTTATTCAAGGTCCTTTGCAACTCATCAGATTTTTTACCATCTGATTGATGTTTAACTTGCAGGTTTAAAAAATCTGACATGAGCTCATTTAGCTTGTGTTCAAGATCAAGATTGTCTAAACTTACCTGTTGTCCTGAAGTTTCTGGTATGTCTTCAGAAAGTGCCATGAGACAGAAGTTGGCCATTTCTTCTTCTTCTTCTTCTTCATCAGAAAAGTCATCAGATAGCCATGTATCTGTCCCAGTAATTAAGCTGACTTGTTGCTGCTGCTTTTTAGCTTCCTCAAGCTTCTTTTCATAGGAAGCAACATCTTTCAGCTTCTTGGTCTTGCATTCTGATGCATAATGACCTTTTTGCTTACACTTGTAGCACACCACCTCAGCCTTCCCTTTATCCTTAGATCTAACTTCTTCTTTAGATCTACCATCCATCCTCCCTCTATCACTCCTCTGGTATCTTTGGCCTCCTCCCCTCAACCTCTGCTCAAATGTTTTGGTGAGCAGTGCTATAGCTTCAGCAAATACTGAAAAATCTGATGATGTGTCAGATGTTTCAAAACTCTGGCTGTTTGATGGTTGTGGATCATTGGAAGTTGTTGGTCTTTTGGGTTTGAGATAAGAGCTAAAGATCCCCCTCTTTGAATGGTTTCTTCAAATATTTCTTCCTCTCTGGGGATCAAGATGCTGTATAACTCATGAAGACTCATGTTTCCTAGTTCTAAGGTTGAGGACAAAGTCATTGTTAGACTCCTCCATTCTCTAGGCAAAGCATCAAGAAATTTTATGTTTCTTTCATCATTTGATTTAGTTATACCAAATTTCTTTAGCTTGTTTAAACGTTTTGTGAACCTTTGATATGTGTCATTTAATTTTTCATTAGGTAAACTTTTAAACCTTTCATAAGATGAGACGTTGTTTGTTCTCCTGTTTCTTCTCATCCTTTCTCCTCCTTCACAAAGATTTTCCAACTGATCCCATATTTCCTTGGCTGATGCACACGCATCAACTTGTGAAAATATGTCATTGGGGATGGCCATTATTAAGAGTGATTTTGCTCTTTCATCCCCAACTACCTTTTCCCTGTATTCGTCACTCCAAAGTATTTCACTTTTAGGAGCTCGGGAGGCAGGGATAGCAGGTAGTTGGTCAGTTGCTGGAATTGCTGGTATTTCAGTCATTGGTATATGTAGACCCCTTTCAATGGATTGAAACAGAGCTTGGTCATGACCGTTAAGGAAATTGACCATCCTGATTTTCCATTGGGGGTATTCCTCTCTGACCAGAGTCGGAGGTTTGGACATAGAACCGATATTAAAAGCATTATTCCATGATTGAAAGCTGGCCATATTTAGAAAAAATAAAGATGAGCGATTGATCGTTTGAAAATAATTTATTCAATCTGCTCTGATACCAATTATTGGACCCAGTTTGGCCTTAACAATTTCTTTTTACGTAATATGGCAAGTGATTTCAATATATGTGAAAAAGATGTGCGGAAATGGAAATCAGACTTTCAAGAAAAAAGACCTACAGAATTATCAAGTTTATATCACTTTGAAACAAAATAGTTTAACAAGGTGATTGTAAGAATATTATCTAATACAAATGAATCTTGAATTCCGTGGGTGAGAAGAGCAGTGGAGTTTGGGTGTTTGTATGTGAATGCTAAGCTTCAAACTCAATTATCTTCTGCCTTTCGAGCCTTCTATTTATAGACAGCTATTTACATGAATAAACAATTGTTTATTCACGCAATAAGTCCTGCATAAAGTAGCAATTTGACATATTCATTGAATCCAGCGTTCAAGTTGCATTTGTAATCATGATAACCAATAATGTCTTGCTTTAGTCATTGGTGGCAGGATAGAATTGTGATTTTAGATAAGTGGGGTTTTCATCAGAATTTCTGATAAACCACTTCATCAGAATTTCTGATAAACCACTTCATCAGAAATTCTGGTGAACAAATCATCAGAAAGTCTGATGATCAGAATCGTCAGAAACTGATGATATTTCATCAGAATATCATCAGATCCATCAGAAATGACCTTCTCTGATAATCCAAATCAACTCTTGATCAACTTGTGATTCTTTGAAGTAGATGCTTTGTATTTCTGTTGTCCCATCTGATCTTCTTCTTCTTCTTGTTGTGATCTTCAGGACTGTTATCTCTTCAGAGATCCGGTTGATTGAGATTTTCTTCAATACTTACAAATAAAGTTTCCTAACAAAAACTACTTTTGTTCATCTCGCTAATAACATCCAAACCTTCGTGACTCGACTATCTCGCTTCTCGGATTAACAAACCACCAAAGGGTAAGTTAACTATCACAAATTCAGTCGTTACCCACAATCCCCACACATAACCATGGGTGCAGTCTGATAATGGGATTTGTCAGATCCTATGGTACCATAACCTAATACTGGTCGGCTTGATCAATGCTAATGAATGTCATTCGTTATGTAACTACAACCAACAAGTTCGTTCACATTATCGAAATCGTTATTAATTTAATACAAACCATTTTAATCGTTTTTGGAAAACCATCGTTAATAATATCGAAAATCGTTTAACACATATAAATCACCCCAAAATATTGAAAACAGTAAAATAGGGGAACTATGTACTCACGTGAAGTGCAAAGTATCCTCAATCAAAAGAACTTCAATAAACTCAAGTAAACCAGAGAAATCAAGCAGCACCTTGTAATCGAATCACTAGTCAAATAATCGACACCTAAATCGGAAGATCGGATAGAATGAGGTCTTGTAAACTAAGTGAGTGTTGGAACTCATGTGATATGGTTTAACAAAGCCTACATTCTAAATTAGAACCTAATCTAAGTGCTTTCGACCCATTACGACTCATTAAGGTAGCTTACGCTACTTTAACGCGTCGTTCGCGCAAAACTGGTTCGAGACGTCTAACTAGTCTTATTACAAGTATTATATGCCTAAACATGTTTAAATATGTTGCATAATCAGTTTAGGTGACAAAAGTCAGGTTACATATGCTTAAAATCCAATTATGAAAGAAAAGGGCATTTTGGTCATTTGCCTAAGGCATATAAACTACCTATCATATAACTACTTAAACTATGTGACCATTAGGTATAACTTCAGAAGGTTATTCCCTATACAATTATGGTCACTAAACATGCTTGGTCGGATCCTAATGATCGACCAAACGGGTCGAGTTTGAAAGTCTAAGCGGTGGTTTAGACCGCTTGACTTACGACTCTAAACAAGCACTAAACTAAAAGTGACGAGCTAAGCATGTTAAAACATGCTTAACTAAGTTAGAAAACATGTTTAGATATCAAAAGAAAGTGTTTTGATACCCTAGAGTAGTTTGGTTGCAAAATACGCATGAATACGCATTTTGGCTGAAACTACGACTCGTCATTACGCCTAGTCAACGTGGTAATCAGTAGGTATAGTCACACGGGACTATAACCATCGTGATTACGCTCACGTTGCGAAGTTCAACGAACTTCGTGTTAACCATAACCTGGTCAAAGCAGAAAGTTAAAGACAGTTTGACTTTCGTGCTTAAAATGCATAAAAGAACGAAAGAATGCTTACAAAGGTCCAAGCTAGGAAGATCTTGATCCAAAACACTCAGGTATGAAGTTTTATAACTTCAACTTAGAGTTATTCAGATCAAGGTGTGCAGAAATGGAATGAGGTGTTGGGTATTTATTGATTTCGGTAAACCTTTAGGATCGTTTCTCACTTTTCGTGCTTCGATCTTGGCCCTCCACTTGGGCTCATGATATTGGTAAACAATGGGACTCTTAACAACCATCAAATTTAGCCCATGGTATCCCAAATCAATGTTTAAAACCATCAAAAACCACCTGGATGACCAGATTCAAAGTTTATGTCTGATGGGCTCTCGCGGGCCGCATAAGAAATGGGCTTAGGCTTACGCGGGCCGCCTAAGAAGTTTGACAGAATTACAGTTTTAGCCCCTGCAAGCCTAAAACTTGGTTTTCGATGCATATTTAACACGTTTAAGCACCGTTAACCCCATTTGAAGGCTCTAAAATGAAGTTAAAGTATAGGAAACTTAAAATATGCTCAAAAACATCTCGGATGTCGGTTCGTTTGGTCGTACGGTTGCGTTGTTCGGTTAATTACGACGGAAGTCGTAACGAACGCAAAAACGATCCAAATTAAGCGACGAATGGAATTTTATCATGCCAATCACTAAATTAAAATATTTTAATGATTACATAAATTTTTGGATGTCCGGATATATTCAGAACGTGAGATATGCGCGAAAATGCAAACTTATGCCCTTTTTGACGCTTTTAGTCCCTATTGATCAATAAAGTTTATTTTAGCATACCGAACCTCCCAAAGCCTATTTCTAAGATATGTAAAGGATATTTAGGGTATGTTTAACTTATGATCAAGTTTCGGAATGTTCGTTACTATACAAATCGGTATAGTTTCGCAGTTTGACACAATTAGTCCCTATGATCGAACAAACTTGTTTTCGACACACCAAACCATACAAAACTTATTTCTAAGTTATGTGGAGATTATTTAAGTTATGTTAAGCCTATGTCACTATTCCGGAGTGTTTTTCGCGTTAAACTGATTGCGTTTACGCACCAGTTTGCGTATAACCTTCCAGAAAGCGATTTAAAGCTTGAAATCGAACTCGAATCAAATCGTAAAATCACCAAACAGAAATACACATATAATTACACCAAAACACATATAATAACACCAAAGCACATTGTTTTATTGATAATTAACATTGTTTTACATTGCACATTTATTACAGAACACAGTTGTCACAGTCTCCCCTACTTTAGGAAATTTCGTCCCGAAATTTTAACTAGAGGATACTTGTGAAAAAAAATGCGGATATTTCGCTTTCATCTGGTCCTCATGCTCCCAAGTAAACTCTGGGCCACGTTTGGACTCCCAGCGAACCTTGACCAATCGAATCCGTTTGTTCTTCAACTGCTTGACTGCACGGTCCATTATCTCCACAGGTTTCTTGAAAAAGTGCAACGTTTCGTCAACTTGAATCTCGTCAAGAGGAATGTGAAGATCAGCATCAGCTAAACACTTTTGCAAGTTGGACACGTGAAAAGTCGGATGAATATTTCCAAGCTCTGGAGGTAGCTCTAGTCGATAGGCAACCTTTCCAATTCTTTCAACAATCTTAAATGGTCCAACATATCGAGGTGCAAGTTTTTCTTTCTTTCCAACTCTCACCACTCCCTTCCAAGGTGACACCTTGAGTAGGACACGGTCTCCGACTTGAAATTCTAAGGGCTTGCGTCGCATATCCTTGTAACTCTTTTGACGGCTTCTAGTTGTCACAAGATTATCACGAATTTTCTTGATTTTGTCTGTTGTTTCCGGAATGAGCTCAGGTCCAGTAAGCTGAGCTTCACCGATCTCATTCCAACAGACAGGTGAACAACATTTTCGACCGTATAGAGCTTCGAATGGTGCCATATTGATGCTAGCATGATAACTGTTGTTGTAAGAGAACTCGATCAATGGAAGATGAGAATCCCAATTACCACTAAAGTCTATCACGCATGCTCTAAGCATATCCTCCAAAGTTTGAATCGTCCTCTTAGATTGTCCATCTGTTTAGGGATGATTAGCAGTGCTTAGATTTAGTTGGGTTCCCATAGTAGATTGCATGGTCTTCCAAAATGAGATGAAAATCGAGCATCACGATCAGAAATGATATCCAAAGGAACACCATGTTGAGATACAATCTCATCAACATAAATCTTTGCAAGTTTATCAGTAGATAGATCCTCGCGAATCGGAATAAAATGAGCTGACTTCGTTAATCGATCAATGACAACCCAAATAGCATCGTGACCTTTAGATGTACGCGGTAATTTAATGATGAGATCCATCGCAATGTTCTCCCACTTCCAAACCAGTATCTCTGGTTGTATAAGCAAACCAGATGGTCGTTGATGTTCAGCCTTGACTTTGAGACGAGTTAGGCATTTCGATACATACAAGGCAATATCCTTCTTCATACCAGGCCACCAATACTGAGTAGGAAGATCCTTGTACATTTTGTCAGCACCAGGATGGATAGATTATCGAGACTTGTGAGATTCGTCCATCACTAAAGTGCGAAGATCGTCTTGCTTCGGAATCCACAAACGATCCTTGGAATAAAGCAACCCACCGTCCTTCGTTTCGAGTTTAAGCTCAAGTTGAAGCGGTAGCTCATATTTCAATAAGCCTTTGAGCACACAAGATCGTTGAGCTTGAAGGACACGAGATTGAATATCAGTTAGAGTTTGAACAGAATGAAGCTTGACTCGCTCCTTTAGACTAAGCGCATCAGCTACGACATTCGCCTTACCAGGATGGTAGTGAATCTCACAATCATAATCGCTCAAGAGTTCAACCCAGCGTCGTTTCCTCATGTTCAGCTCCTTCTGATTGAGAGTATGCTGGAGATTTTTGTGGTCTGTGAAAACCACACACTTCGTGCCATAAAGATAGTGTCTCCAGATTTTGAGAGCAGAAACCATAGCACATAACTCAAGATCATGAGTGGTGTAGTTCTTCTCGTGAACTTTCAGCTGTCTTGACGCATATGCTATAACTTTTCCTCGTTGCATAAGAACACAACCAAGACCTAAGTTGGACGCATCGCAGTAGACAACGAAATCATCATTTCCCTCGGGCAAGGATAAAACAGGAGCATTACAGAGCTTCCGTTTCAGCGTTTGGAACGTTCTTCCTGCTTAGGTCCCCACTCAAAAGACTTATTCTTCTGAGTTAAAGCAGTGAGTGGAACCACAATCTTTGAAAAGTTCTAAATGAAACATCGATAATAACCAGCAAGACCAAGAAAAGAACGAATCTCTGTAGGTGTCGTTGGTGTATTCCAATCCTTAATTGCTGCAATTTTGCAAGGATCCACATGAATTCCCTGCTCGTTGACTATATGTCCCAAAAAATGAACTTCTTTAAGCCAGATTTCACACTTGGAGAATTTAGCAAAAAGTTGTTCCTTCTTCAGGAGTTCCAGTGTCAAACGAAGGTGTTGCTCGTGATCGGCTCAAGACTTTGAATAAATGAGAATATCGTCGATGAACACAGTAATGAACTTATCTAAATAAGGTTTACAGACCCTATTCATTAAGTCCATGAAGATGGCTGGAGCATTTGTCAAACCAAAAGGCATGAAAGTGAACTTATAGTGTCCATATCTTGTGCGGAATGCGGTTTTGGGAATATCTTCTTCGAGAACACAAAGCTGATGATACCCAGAACGCAGATCGATCTTGGAAAAACAGGTAGCATCTTGCAGCTGATCAAAGAGATCATCGATTCGAGGTAGGGGATATCGATTTTTGATGGTAAGCTTGTTAAGCTCATAATAATCGATACACATTCAAAAAGATCCATCTTTCTTCTTCACAAAGAGGATAGGAGCGCCCCATGGTGAATAACTCGGTCGGATGAATCGTTTATCAGATAACTCTTGAAGCTATTTCAATAATTCTTGCATCTCAGACGGTGCAAGACGATAAGGTGCTTTCGCAATCGGATTGGCATTGGGTACAAGGTCAATATGAAACTCGACTTAACGAACTGGAGGCAAACCAGGCAGTTCATCAGGAAACACCTCTGGATAATCCCAAACAATAGGAAAATCCTAAATACTCTAGCTCTTGCCTTTTTCCTCGGTGACATGCGCCAGAAAAGCAACATATCCTTTTCGTAAATAACTTTGGGTTTTTGTACATGGCATGAGTTTCAATCCACCAGATGGTTTCTCACCACGAACTTCCAGAAGGTCGCAAGACGAAAGAGGAATACGAACAATCTTATCGAAACAAACCACCTCAGCATGATGTTTAGTTAACCAATCCATCCCCATGATAATATCGAAACTCCATAGTTGCATCGGTGTGAGGTCAATAGGAAAAAGATGGTTATCAAGGTTCAACTGAAAATCATGAATAATAGAATTGAGTACGTGAGGTTTACCAGTAGCAAGTTCGACAGATAAGGGTTTCCTCGATTTAATTCTAGGTATCGCAAGTAAAGGCTCAAAAGATAACGAAACAAAACTCCTATCGGCACCAGAATCGAAAAGAACAGATGCAGGTCAATTGTTAACAAGAAACGTACCATTTGTTAGTGCATAAATGTCTATCGCCTCCGTCAATTCAAACCGTAGCTGAAACTGTAGAAATCTAGCTTATATTGTAACAATTAGATAGTTTTAGCAAGGTGGAATTTGGGTAATTAATGAGAAATCTCATTAATTCCAAGGGCTATAAATAGGAGAGTTATGACATAAGTTAGAAGACTTTTGCTCCATTTGTGATTTTGGTGATTCAAGTCTAGAGAGAGAAAGTCTAGAGAGAGAAGGCTCTCTACACGTGATTTTTGTACCGTACTCGTCATATCTTGCAATAAAATCACGGTTCTAGTACGTTATTGTGTGTTCGGTCACACACGTTCACGGATTCCGCACGTCGAACGTTCGTTACGCAATCGAACGACGTCAAAACCGGTCCTACAAGTGGTATCAGAGCTAGGAGCTCGATTGCTTTGATCAAACGCATTGATTCATACCAGATTTCAGCCATTTCATATCCGAATTTCGTTTTAATCAGCGAGTGTCCGTTTGAAACTGACACATCCCGTTTGAAATGGGGGTTCCCGTTTGAACTTATCGTTTGAAGTGGTCCTATCATTTGAAAACTGCACCTTTCGTTTGAAGGTGTGACTGTTTGAGGGTGTGCTCCCGTTTGAAAGATTCCAACCGTTTGAAACACGAATCCCGTTTGAAAGTGGTTCGGTCCTATTGATTAAAGAATCACTACAAGTGGCAGCCCATGATTTGATGAGTTTAAGGCCCTATCAGCATATTTGTCACCGACCCACTAACCTTTGAAGGCCCAATCATATTTTTGTGCATGTGAAATTGATCGGTGCACTAACGTGAAAGGACAAATCAACTTTTGTATTGTCAGTGTAGTGGATCTTAAGGCCCAATCAGAATTTGTGGATGCTTGGTATGAGTGTTAGGTTGCATAAGTTTGCATATGTGAAGTTGAGTAAACTGATTTGTGACAACTCATTTAAATGGACGGTTCAATAAAAAATTAACGGTGGCCCAATCTTCGGCCCAATCATAAAATTGAATCATTCATAGTTATTGGTTGTCATTCACGGTCCAATCACATTTATGTTTGGTTAAGAGACACATGTGATTTGCATCAGCTCATTAAAGTTTTGAGGCCCAATGATATAATTGTATTAATAAAGTTGTCGGTTACATGTAAAAGGCCCCTGATTGATTCTGTTTGTCGGTTACAGTTTTGAGATTTGAACTTGTCATTTAGTGGTCGGAATTTAGGTCCAATAGAGTTGAATTTGGTGAAAATTGTTGTGTAGTGTTATTAATCAAGTGGTGGTTCCTATTCATTGAAAGTTGACCTTGTTGACTCACTTGATCGGGTCACAATTTGTTTCAAAGGATTGTGTTTTTGTTCGAGTTTTAAGGGCATCAAATCGAGTGGCAATCCAAATAAGTTGCCACCCGATCCTAATCAGTTCCATTTGTTCGTGTTTCAGGTGATTTGTCAAGAATCGGATCCTCACCCGAGAGAATCCCCACTCGATCCACTGTCGCCTAATCTTTGATACTCAATCGGATAATTATTTGTTTGTGTGAAATTTTGAATTGTTTGAAAGACTGTCTTGATAAATGTGTTACCGAATCATGGATACGAATTTCTTTAATATGACTAAAGAAACATTTGATAGAATAAATGTATTAAAGAAAGAATTTGATTCGTTTTCAGGTTATCCAGGAGAAAACACAAAGACTATCATTGAGAGGTATAACCATCTTGTTCGCTCAATGTCTGAGAAGGGTATTCAGAAAAGTCCAAATGAATGGGTTGAAAGATTAGCCAATTCTATACCTCAACAAGAATGGGGTACATATCTTTTGGACTTAAAAAGGACTGGAGAATACTCTAGATTGACAATTTGTCAATTCATTAAGAGACTTGAAGAACAGATGGAGAGAAATGCTGAAAAGAAGAAGAGTCAAAGGGTAAAATCAATACTAAAGAAAAGCAAGAGTGTCCAAGTGGGAGAGGAACAAACGGAAGAAATTTCTGTTTTGAAAGAAGAAAAGAAAGTTGATGAGAAACAAATTTTTGTGTTGAAGACAAATTGTGAGAGGTTGAAATCAGAAAATGACAAACTGTTAAGTAATTTGAACAGTTTGACATTAGAAAACAAGAGTTTGAAAGAGAAAGAAAAGGATTCTGAAGACAAAAAGAAATCTTCAGAAAATGAAGATTTCTGGATAAAACTGGAGAACAAAAGTTTGAAAGCTAATGAAACAAAATTTCAAGAACAGTTAAAAGTTTTTGAAAATGAAAAATCTATTCTTGAAAACATTAAGAATGAGAATGAAAAATCAATCAAGTCTCATCTTGAAAGAATATCTCAGCTTGAAAACGAAGCTGAGAATTCAAGAAACAAGATTGATGAACTTGAAAAGAAATTGAAAGGTTTTGTGACTTCTTCAGAGTTTTTGAATATCCCCTGTCCAAAACCGATCAATTCAGTTCCAATAAGTGACGATGTCACAAACTTTAACAATATCAAAGTTGAAGATTGTGATGAGAAATCTGATGATGAAAAAGAAAAAATAGAAAAACAAAAATTGTTTTTGAAATTAAAAGAAAAATTCAAAAATACTGTTTTGCAATCTACTGAAATAGGTGAATGCTCAAAGCAAAAACCTGTTAAGAAGATTGTAGAATAGAAACAAAAAGTAAAGTTTGAAAAATTTTAAAAATGAAAATAAAAGCTCATCAGATCAATCATCCAATCGAAATCAAAAATCGAAAAAATTGAAAAATTAAAACTCAAAAACTGTTGGCAATAAGTGGTGCAGGTCGGACCACAGTGCTTCAAAGTCAAATCCAGTTTTCAGGAGAAGTGATGATTACCACAAAGCTAGACAATGCTATGATCTGAGCATTTGGTAAGAAGGTGGTACATGGTATGATAACAGGGTGTGTTACAAATGTGGTTTTCAAGGACACATTGCTGTTAACTGCCAGAGTTGGAGTTATGAGACGAGAAGATGCTATAATTGTCAAATCAGAGGTCACATTGCCAGAGATTGCCCAATGAGATTAAATGAAAGATCGAGGGCTGTATCTCAGAAAAGGGTAATGAAGTCAGTCAAAGTCAAAGAAAAGCCCAAGGAACTGAAAGTTTCAGAACAGAAAGTTTCAGAACAGAAAGTTCAAAAACAGAAAGTGAAGCTTTCACAAGGGCAGAAAGACAGACTGCGGAAGAAGAGGAAAAAGGCGAGAGAGTAGCTCGAGAATATTTTGTCCTCGGGTTCACCGGACAGATCGAATAAGAGTTCTGATGAATCAGCTCCCTCGACTGCAAAGTCAAGCAAGACGAATTCATCAGATACAAATCTGAGGACGAAAAAGGACAAGAAGAAGGTAACATTTGGTGGCAATGAATCTGTTTCTTCGGAAACAAAGGAGCCACATGTCGGCGATGAATCTGGCTCATTAAAGTCAGACAAGCCACATTCAGGCAATGATTCTGGTTCGTCAAAACCAGAAGAGCCAGTTGTTGAGGTAAAAACTGAGAATTCAAGTTTAACAATGGATGATGCAAACTTTCCACCATTGTTGAACAAGAATTCAAAATCACCCAAGGACAGTCAGGCTTGGGTGAAACTGTTCAAATGAAAAACCTGACTTGCTGGATGTAACACCTCAGAAATTTACGTCCAATAATGCATTGACACGTGGCATAGACTTTGGGATATGTGAAGACATACTTTAGAGGGACTAAAGTTGATAAACAGTGAAACTATGGAAATATAAGGGTCCAAAGTGTCAACAATGGAAAGATAGACTCTACAATAACCCTACATGGTGTTTATAATCCTAAACGGATATATCATGGATCATACAAAGCGGAAATGAAAGAAAGTGAGGAATTGCAAACTACAGGGGCTAATTGTGTCAACATGTTGAATGTATACCTCTGAGTGATCTTTTGGCAAACCCGAAGCTTTGTAATGATAAAATATATTCACTATAATATGTGGTAAAAATTTCATGAAGTTTCGTAATCGTATGAGAAAGTTATGATCAAAACCGTGCACGAAGGGTTAAATGCGTCAACGTTGAAATTCGTGACTTTTCGGGTAAGCACAAAGTTAACCAAGGACTTTACCATGTTTGTAATTGACCCAAGGTCCTTAAAAATCAAGTTTGAAGGTCTAATGAGCAAGATAAATAGCCAAAACCCCATAACAAAGGACCAAGGACCAAAATATAAAGGTTTAAAAGGTTTTTGCAAGTCAGGAGGATCCAGGCGGCCCGCCTGGAGGCCCTTACGCGGGCCGCGTGACCTGCCCAGCGACAGAAAACGGGCAAATGCCAGTTTCAGGTCCGATCTCGGTTGTTTACAGCTGTTGCTCGATACAAGGGACTCACCAATGGTATTACATGCATTTAGGGGCACTTGGACTCATCTTACAACATCCCTAGACCCTTGTGGCAGCTCCTAATGAGATCAAACTTGCATAAAAAGGGTCTTGTAGTTTCAAACATTCAACACTTGCATATTCAAAAATTCACAAGATTAATTCTGGAGCTCTCTGGTCATCAACAAGGGTTCATAGGGCTTCCTACTTGTAATAAGGACTCTTGTAAGTGTTCATACCCTTCTCTAATTCGTTCTAGCTTAGTTTATTAACCGAAAGTCAATCCGTCGTAAATTTAGTTTGACTTTGTGATTAAACGAAAATGGCTCAGTCATTTCTCGAATTGAAAGTACCTACAAGTTGGTATTTATGTGGGTAACGAATCCTCAAAAAGGGTATTTTCAGATTCCCACTCTAAGCATGATGATTGTCGAGTCAAAGCTTTTCTTAAAAAGTCAACAGAATGTGTTTTTGCAAAATTTAGCATAATTAACAATGTAGGTCACATGCAACCTGTTTGATCATCAAAATAACTTTGTAATTAATGAAAGAACATGTTTCATCATGATCAACTCGACAATTTTCAGTTTAAACCCGGATCGGAACCGAAAGTGTCATAAATTGACTTTTTATTTGACTCTCAATTCTGATCCGTGCATGCATGTTTGAGATCTGCCTTAGAGCTTATTTTGAACCAATTTCATATATGTACAACTCTCTGAGATTTTGCAAACTTGGTTCAATACCCATCCGATGCATATGCATGTTTCCGATTATGTTTAAAAGTTGACTATTATGCCCTTTTTGCTATAAAACACGATTTTTGAAAAAAGTGAAAGAGTAGAAACGTTTGTTACTGATTTATAAGCATGCACTTAAAATTTGATATCAGTTTGAAGTCTAGATTAAGAGTTATGCTCAATATCGTAATTTGAAAGCTTTATGTTAAGTAAACGGCATAATTAGCGTATAGCCTATTTAAACCCACTTTTTGATATAAAAATTTTTACCCACTGATGTAATATAATATTTTGGGATTTTTGATGATTTTTATTTAATTTTTAGCTGAGCATAACATAGGTCTCTAAGTTTAATTCGGTTAATACCGATTTTGCCCTTTTTGGCCATAAAATGAATTCTACAAATCCTTTTGACCCCAAACCTTTTTCCACTGATTTTATTTGTTAAATAAAATATTTTGAGCCTTCTGGAATTATAAAAATCTCATCTTTCTTTTAAAAACCCGGAAATGGCTCCAAATCGGCTTTTTAAGCATTTTTAACGCATAGTATGTACTATAATCATATTAAAAATATAAGGTTAATACCTACTGATTTTTTTAGTATATTTTTATATAATAACAGTAAGCACAAGTTTTTGAACTCAGGTTTCCAGTTTTGACCATTTGAGCCCTTGTGAAATTACCAAAATACCCCTAAGGGACATAATTTGGTTTTAAATGATAAGTTTCACATACGGGTCATAACCTACTGTTATAACATATTAAATTAAGTGTATTTGCTGTATAAATCAGACCTGTAACTCAGATTACAAATTTAACTCTTTTATAATCTTTTAAATGACCAAAATGCCCTTATGAGGCGTAAATTGAGTTTAACTTCGTATGGGGCATAATAAGAGTTATCTTACTGATAGTATAACATATTTAAGGCATATTATCTTAGGAAACTTGCATATGACTCTTATGGTTACCCGTAACGCTCTTTTAGCGTTCGGTTCGGTTTATGTAACTAGTTTGCATAAATTGACCGAAACGGGTCAAACATTACCAATTTTTGTCTCAAAATCCAGAATGTATTTAGCATGCCCATATTATACAAGTATTCAAACTTGTCGGTCTAAATCACGTTCTATCCGGTCTTCGCTTAATCGTGCGTTTGAACCGTATCGTCCTTAAAAACTAACAGGTCTAAGCTTAGGCTTAAATAAAGATCCGGTAGGAATTTAATAGGTTATTATAAACCTTTGTTCCAGAATAGAAGAACCAGTAAAAGCTACCTTCACTTGCTAGTTGTGATTTATACTTACCAAGGTAAATACTTTTAACTTATTTTCCCTATACGGGCTTGGGTTACAGTATATAGAATACCGCTTGATCGAGCATCAAATCTTACATCCATGGGTGGTTAATTGAATAATTTGATCGGCTCGTTTAAACAGTCTTGTTTACTTTAAGCCTTTGGGGGATTAATGACCATGTCCCGGATATCCTTGGCATCATCTTACGAGATGGCCACGACCGGAGCACGAGGTGTAGGCGTACACCTGTCAGTGTATAACTCATTATTGTGATGTGTCTATTGATCTTTAACCCGGACAATATCCGGGCTACTGAACGCACAAGTAACATGTAATTCGTTCACAAGATTATAATAAATAATTATCCCAAGTTATAAAAAATGTTTTGTGCCTTGAGCATTCAAATCAATTTTCAACCTTTTCAAAATGAGTCAGTTAAATTGTATTTACCAGTGTAAACTGACGTATTTTCCCAAAAGGTTAAGTGCAGGTACTACACGTAATAGGCTGGCTGTCTTCTAGAGCGTCCACAATAAGTCTCGCAAGCTTGGATGACAATAAATCTGTTGAACAATATCTTGTTTTTCTTTTGATCCGCCTGTGGATCTGTTTCAACTATTAGTGATATTTGATATTACACTCTATTAAAGTTGAAATGAATCTATCTTTGCTTCCGCTGTGCATTTATGTATTGTGTTGTTTGTCTATGATGATGCCAACTACGTCACTATACTCCCCACCGGGCCCACCGGTGACACGTGGAAATTAGGGGTGTGACAGGTTGGTATCAGAGCCAACTCTGAGTGAATTAAACACTAGCCTTTTGTGTTTAATCTCAGTTACACAATTGCACATTCCTCGATTCTCGAGTCTAGACAAAGAACTTAGGAGATATCCAAATTTGTTTTATTTTCTAACTTTGTCTTATATATATTTTGTTGTGTCACTTGTTTGATTTTTGACAGGTTCACAAAATGCCGCCACGTATGAGAGGAAGAGGAATGGGACAAGGAGCATATGCAGCCCCAAACGACCATGAAGCCGGACCTTCGCACAGGCGAACACCTTCAGGCTCCCATAACACAGATACTCAAAATCTATGGAGGTCTTTTACTGAACCCGCAAGGCACTCGGTTTCACTGAGTACCTCACCTTCTATCCCACACTCTTTTGGGCCTCAATCAGAAAATGAGCCCCACAACTCTCACCAGTCCTATATTCCTCTCCAAGGACACCAATCACCCTTTGACCACCCATCACCTGTTTTCCAAGGCCTGTACAACCCTACTGACTACCTTGATGTGCCTATGGGTTTTAACCCACTCGGACCAGAAGACCATTTTCCTGGTGGCAATGCGATGGATGTCGATGAAGATACCGATCCCTCTATGCCACCATCTGGAACGCCGAACCACCCTATCGAGATTTCTGATGGGTCACCATTTGTGGGATCACCATACAATGGTCCCGACAGCTTTGAGGAGAGATTCAGGCAGTATGACTGGGTATTTACCCCTAGTTACCATAACTCTCCCCTGCACCAGCCACAACACAGCTCTCCCTTGCACCCCCAGCAACAGCAGCCACAGCAGCAGCAGAATCCTTCCGAGGATTCCCGACTTGTCGCGGTCACTCCACCGCCGCCACCACCTCCGGTTTTGCCTCCTCCGCCTCCGAGGCGAAGACGAACGAACGCACGAATTTCCGCACGAGGGGGAGTGCGCATCGGCACCCCTCCACATTCAGGTGGCAGCCGGTACTCGCCACTTCACGAAGAACCAGAGATGGGAGAATCTTCACATCCCGTCTCAGAAGTAACTTCTGCGCCAATCGCGCCACCACCACCACAGGATTTCGGAGACCCAATCCCTGCTTATACTAGCGCGGCAGCATACAATCCCTTCGAGCAGACGATCCCCACAGGTTATAACTTTACAGAGGATCCCTACTGGGTACCTGCGAACTACAACTCTCTCCATCCGGAAGGCCCTTTTGGAGGTCCCTGGGCTACGGGACAATCGAATTATGGATACCCATCATATGGATATCAGCAGCCGCAGCCTCCTCAACCACTGCATTATCCGATACCACCGCAGGCACCGATGATGTCGCCGCCACAAGTTCAAGAAATCCTTCAAGGGATAAATGAAGTGCGACGAGAGATGCGGCATGAATTACGGGAAGATCGTCGGCATAATCGTGGGATGTTTAAGAAGATGGTGGATTTAATCAAGGGAAAAAGCAAGAAGGACTACTAAATCCTTTGTTTGCTAGTTATTTAATCATGTCCCTGCGAGGACATTTATTTCTGTACTCTGCCCCTGCGTGGGCATAGTTTTCCTTTCTGTTCTACCCCTGCGTGGGTTTGTTTGTTTCTATTTGACCCCTGCGTGGGTTTGTTTGTTAGTTTAGCCCCTGCGTGGGTATGTTATTGAGTAAAAGTCCCGTTTAGGGCAAACTCGTGTTAGTTAATTTTATTTGAAATGGTTAATTCAAGTTTTTCATTTTTAAATTATATGCATGAATATAATATACGAATAAATGGAAAATAGCAATTATTATTTTAATTTACCATTTTAATAATAAGAATCTTAAAAAGGTAAAACCTAGCTTGAATGTCATATTAAAGACCTGGCCAATATGGTAGAACCTGTTTAAAAAGATTCAAATCTCTGTTAACATCTGTAAACATGTTAACATTCTTGGCTAGTGTGATCCGCAAAATCACACATGTCACCCTTTTAATAAATTATCCAAAATTTATATTCTATATATATCTGATTGTGACATAATGCCTACGGGTTATAACTAATGTCATATAAAACAAAAAGGCAGCCGTGATTTATAGACCCCCTGCCAAGAAAAAGGATTGATTTGTTTTAATTATTCAAATTTTAATTCCATAAAATCTAAATTCAAATTTAGAAATTTGTCCAAGTGACTAGGCCTATTGTGCCAATATATATTTCATTCTCAGGTAAAGTAGCTAATAAAAAGTCCTGAATGAAACTAATTAACTAATATGGCCCTTATTTACCATGGTTAATAAATCGTCAAGAACGATAATACTGTTTAGGCTTCTAAATAGACCTTGTCCTTACTTTTATGTAGCACCTAAAGCTACATGGCTAAGTCTGAGGAAATAAACAGTCATCCAGAGGAGGGCCCAGATAACACTAAAATACATATAACTGGTGCGGAGCTGCAAGCATTAGTGGAAAATGCTGTTGCCAAAGCCATTGAAAGGAAATATAGTGAATCAAACAGGACCCGAAGTAGGACCCGGTCAGCGCCACATTCCAAGTCCAAGGGTCATTCGGAGGCTCATAGCAAACCGCTCTCTAAGAAGGATGTATCTAAGAAAGATGAGCTCAAGAAGGATGATGAGCGACATTCATCCAACCAAACCAGTATCCCGTCAAGGAAGGTCGAGCATAAGCCAGAACCGCGTGGTAAGTCATGTATATACAAATACTTCGTCTCATGTAAACCCCGGGACTTTACTGGGGAGAAGGGAGCGGTTGACTGCATGACCTGGTTGGACGAAATGGATACGGTAGTAGACATCAGCGGTTGTGCTGAAAAGGATGTAGTAAAATATGTATCCCAATCGTTCAAAGGAGAAGCGTTGGCATGTTGGAAGTCTCTCATGCAAGCTACTGGGAAAATCCCACTCTACAACTTATCATGGGATCAGTTTGTTGCTCTTATCAAAGACAACTATTGCCCGCAGCATGAAGTAGAAAGAATCGAGTCAGATTTCGTATCATTGGTGATGAAGAATTTAGACTGTCAGGCCTACCTCACCACTTTCAATACCCTATCTAGGTTGGTTCCGTACTTGGTAACCCCAGAACCTAGGAGAATTGCTCGCTTCATCGGGGGTTTAGCCCCAGAGATTAAAGCAAGTGTTAAGGCATCAAGGCCTGCAACCTTCAGATCAGCAGCTGATCTATCTCTATCTCTTACCATGGACGTAGTCAGGTTGAGAGCTCTTAGGAACTCAGAAGAAAGTAAGAGAAAGCGTGAGGACGATACCTCACGAAGATCAGAGAAGAGACACCAAGGAAATGACGACCACAAGAAAGGGTCGGGATCTAAAAAGGATAGGCAACAATCAGGGGATAAGCCCAAATGTAAAACTTGCAAGAAGAACCATTTTGGGAAGTGTCGATTTGAGTCGAAATCCCAGTCTCATGCGAGACCCTGTGGAATCTGCAGATCCACAGATCATAAGACCTTGGAATGTAAGAAGCTGAAGGATGCAACATGTTATGGTTGCAATGAGAAGGGGCACATTAAGTCTAATTGCCCAAAGAACACCAAGAAAACCGAAGAAGGGAAAAAGACCACCGCAAGGGTCTTCAAGATGGATGCTAAGGAAGCTGTTCAAGATGACAACGTGATTACAGGTACCTTTCTTGTAAACGATATTTTTGCTAGAGTATTGTTTGATTCTGGAGCAGATAAGTCTTTTGTAGATAATAAGTTCTGTGAGTTGTTAAAATTACCTGTAAAAGCCTTAAGTGTGAAGTATGAGGTGGAATTAGCTGATGGGACCATAGAAACCGCCTCAACTGTTTTAGATAGATGTGTTATATCCATTAGGAATCACTCTTTTCCATTATCCTTACTTCCCTTTAAGCTAGCCGGTTTTGATATAGTGATAGGTATGGATTGGTTATCGCATAACCAAGCCCAGATTCTATGCAACAGAAAGCAAGTGGTAGTTAAAACTCCGTCTGGTGAGTCACTCACTATCCAAGGAGATACTCAGCATGGGTTGCCTGAGCAAGTATCCATGCTCAAGGCATCTAGATGTCTGCAGAAGGGTTGTGTCATTTATATGGCACAAGTTACTATTGATGAGCCAAAGCCAAAGATTGAAGATATCCTTGTCATTTCGGAATACCCTGAAGTTTTCCCGGACGAACTACCTGGTTTACCACCGGATAGGCAAGTGGAATTTCGAATTGACATCATTCCGGGTGCGGCGCCAGTAGCAAGAGCACCATATAGGTTGGCACCAACGGAGATGAAGGAGTTAAGGACGCAGTTAGATGATCTGTTAGCTAAGGGTTTTATTAGACCTAGCTCGTCTCCTTGGGGAGCGCCGATTTTGTTTGTTAAAAAGAAGGATGGATCGATACGTCTGTGCATCGATTACCGCGAGCTTAATAAAGTCACTATCAAGAATAGGTATCCTTTGCCTAGGATCGACGATCTGTTCGATCAATTGCAAGGGGCAAGTTACTTTTCAAAGATCGACTTGAGGTCAGGCTATCACCAGTTGAAGGTCAAGGATGAAGATGTTCACAAGACAGCGTTTAGGACTCGTTATGGACATTACGAGTTCCTAGTGATGCCTTTTGGGCTCACTAACGCACCAGCCGCATTCATGGATCTCATGAATCGCGTCTGCAAGCCTTATGTGGATAAATTCGTCATCGTCTTTATTGACGACATCCTTATCTACTCTAAGAACCAAGCTGACCACGAGAAACACCTTCGTTGTATTCTCAAACTTCTACATCATGAGAAACTCTATGCCAAATTTTCAAAGTGCGAATTTTGGCTTCGAGAAGTCCAATTCCTTGGACATGTGGTAAGTGAGCGTGGTATCCAAGTAGATCCCGCTAAGGTAGAAGCAGTTATGAATTGGCAAGAGCCAAAGACACCTACCGAGATTCGCAGTTTTCTAGGATTAGCAGGATACTATATGCGATTCATCGAAAATTTTTCAAGGATTGCTGCGCCCCTAACTTCGTTGACACGTAAGAAGATCAAGTTTGATTGGGGCCCTAAGCAGCAGGAATCCTTTGACGTTCTGAAGAAGAAGTTGAGCAATGCACCAGTGTTAACATTGCCCGATGGTATAGAAGAATTCGTGGTGTATTGCGATGCGTCACACACTGGCATGGGCTGTGTACTCATGCAAAGAGGCAAGGTCATTGCCTACGCTTCACGACAACTAAAGGTGCACGAGAAAAACTACACCACCCACGACTTGGAACTGGGTTCCTTGTATTTGCATTAAAACTGTGGAGACACTACTTGTATGGAACCAAGTGTGTGATCTATTCGGATCACAAGAGCCTTCAACATTTGTTCAATCAGAAGGAATTGAACATGCGACAAAGACGATGGATGGAAACTTTAAATGATTACGACTGTGAGATAAGATACCATCCAGGCAAGGCAAATGTAGTTGCTGACGCCTTAAGCAGAAAAGAAAGAGTAAAGCCGATAAGAATCAATGCCAAGCGCATAGAAATAAGGAACAATTTGAACGAAAGGGTGTTAGCTGCACAGAAGGAAGCTGTGTTGGAAGCTAACTATCCTGAAGAAAAGCTAGGAGTAACTGAGGAGCAGTTATCCTATGACAAGGATGGAATGCTAAGACTGAATGGGCGAATATGGGTTCCAGTTTATGGAGGCCTTCGAGATGTTATCCTCCAGGAAGCCCACAGCTCCAAATATTCCGTTCATCCTGGAGCTGATAAGATGTACCAGGATCTAAAGGCAAACTACTGGTGGATTGGTGTGAAAAAGTCTGTAGCTGCGTATGTAGCTAAATGTCTGACTTGTGCGCAAGTCAAAGCTGAGCATCAGAAGCCGTCAGGTTTGCTTCAACAACCTGAAATTCCCACGTGGAAGTGGGAGATGGTGACAATGGATTTCATCACCAAATTGCCCAAGACAAGGAAGGGAAACGATACTATATGGGTTATAGTAGATAGGCTAACCAAGTCAGCACATTTTCTTCCCATTAAGGAAACTTACAGCTCTGACATGTTAGCTCAATTGTATGTGGATAAGATCGTAGCTCTACATGGTGTACCAGTGTCGATTATCTCTGACCGAGATACGAGATACACCTCTCATTTTTGGAAGAGTTTCCAACAGTCTTTGGGTACGCGCTTAAACTTTAGTACGGCTTACCATCCGCAGACAGACGGACAAAGTGAGCGTACCATCCAAACATTGGAAGACATGCTTCGAGCATGTGTGATTGATTTAGGTGGCAGTTGGGATAACCACCTACCATTGATAGAGTTCTCCTACAACAATAGCTACCATACTAGTATTAAGGCTGCGCCTTCCGAGGCATTATATGGTAGAAAATGCAGAACACCCATCTGTTGGGCAGAAGTAGGAGAAGTCCAATTATCAGGACCAGATTTGGTTTTTGAAACAACGGACAAGATTGTCCAGATTCGCGATCACTTGAAAGCGTCCCAAGATAGGCAGAAAAGCTACGCTGATCCAAAGCGTAAGCCTTTTCACTTCGAAGTAGGTGACAAAGTATTGCTTAAGGTATCACCCTGGAACGGAGTGATGCGATTTGGTAAGAAAGGTAAGCTAAGCCCGAGATACATAGGACCTTTTGAGGTTATCGAACGCGTCGGATTAGTTGCCTATAAGCTAAACTTACCTGAAGAGCTTAGTAGTATACATAATGTGTTCCACATCTGTAATCTGAAGAAGTGTTTCGCTGACGAATCACTGGTCATACCACATACAGATATACACATTGATGAAAGCTTGAAGTTTGTGGAAAAACCATTGTCGATTGAGGATCGACAGGTGAAGAAGCTTCGAAGGAAGTATGTACCTATAGTTAAGGTCAAGTGGGATGCCCGTAGAGGTCCCGAATACACATGGGAGGTAGAATCCACGATGAAAGATAAATACCCTCATTTGTTCCAGCAAATCTCGAGGTCGAGATTTCTTTTAAGGGGTGAGGATGTAACACCTCGGAAATTTACGTCCAATAATGCATTGACACGTGGCATAGCCTTTGGGATATGTGAAGACATACTTTAGAGGGACTAAAGTTGATAAACAGTGAAACTATGGAAATATAAGGGTCCAAAGTGTCAACAATGGAAAGATAGACTCTACAATAACCCTACATGGTGTTTATAATCCTAAACGGATATATCATGGATCATACAAAGCGGAAATGAAAGAAAGTGAGGAATTGCAAACTACAGGGGCTAATTGTGTCAACATGTTGAATGTATACCTCTGAGTGATCTTTTGGCAAACCCAAAGCTTTGTAATGATAAAATATACTCACTAGAATATGTGGTAAAAATTTCATGAAGTTTCGTAATCGTATGAGAAAGTTATGATCAAAACCGTGCACGAAGGGTTAAATGCGTCAACGTTGAAGTTCGTGACTTTTCGGGTAAGCACAAAGTTAACCAAGGACTTTACCATGTTTGTAATTGACCCAAAGTCCTTAAAAATCAAGTTTGAAGGTCTAATGAGCAAGATAAATAGCCAAAACCCCGTAACAAAGGACCAAGGACCAAAATATAAAGGTTTAAAAGGTTTTTGCAAGTCAGGAGGATCCAGGCGGCCCGCCTGGAGGCCCTTACGCGGGCCGCGTGACCTGCCCAGCGACAGAAAACGGGCAAATGCCAGTTTCAGGTCTGATCTCGGTTGTTTACAGCTGTTGCTCGATACAAGGGACTCACCAATGGTATTACATGCATTTAGGGGCACTTGGACTCATCTTACAACATCCCTAGACCCTTGTGGCAGCTCCTAATGAGATCAAACTTGCATAAAAAGGGTCTTGTAGTTACAAACATTCAACACTTGCATATTCAAAAATTCACAAGATTAATTCTGGAGCTCTCTGGTCATCAACAAGGGTTCATAGGGCTTCCTACTTGTAATTAGGACTCTTGTAAGTGTTCATACCTTCTCTAATTCGTTCTAGCTTAGTTTATTAACCGAAAGTCAATCCGTCGTAAATTTAGTTTGACTTTGTGATTAAACGAAAATGGCTCAGTCATTTCTCGAATTGAAAGTACCTACAAGTTGGTATTTATGTGGGTAACGAATCCACAAAAGGGTATTTTCAGATTCCCACTCTAAGCATGATGATTGTCGAGTCAAAGCTTTTCTTAAAAAGTCAACAGAATGTGTTTTTGCAAAATTTAGCATAATTAACAATGTAGGCCACATGCAACCTGTTTGATCATCAAAATAACTTTGTAATTAATGAAAGAACATGTTTCATCATGATCAACTCGACAATTTTCAGTTTAAACCCGGATCGGAACCGAAAGTCTCATAAATTGACTTTTTCTTTGACTCTCAATTCTGATCCGTGCATGCATGTTTGAGATCTGCCTTAGAGCTTATTTTGAACCAATTTCATATATGTACAACTCTCTGAGATTTTGCAAACTTGGTTCAATACCCATCCAATGCATATGCATGTTTCCGATTATGTTTAAAAGTTGACTATTATGCCCTTTTTGCTATAAAACGCGATTTTTGAAAAAAGTGAAAGAGTAGAAACGTTTTTACTGATTTATAAGCATGCACTTAAAATTTGATATCAGTTTGAAGTCTAGATTAAGAGTTATGCTCAATATCGTAATTTGAAAGCTTTATGTTAAGTAAACGGCATAATTAGCGTATAGCCTATTAAACCCACTTTTTGATATAAAACTTTTTACCCACTGATGTAATATAATATTTTGGGATTTTTGATGATTTTTATTAATTTTTAGCTGAGCATAACATAGGTCTCTAAGTTTAATTCGGTTAATACCGATTTTGCCCTTTTTGGCCATAAAATGAATTCTACAAATCCTTTTGACCCCAAACCTTTTTCCACTGATTTATTTGTTAAATAAAATATTTTGAGCCTTCTGGATTATAAAAATCTCAGCTTTCTTTTAAAAACCCGGAAATGGCTCCAAATCGGCTTTTTTAAGCATTTTAACGCATAGTATGTACTATAATCATATTAAACATATAAGGTTAATACCTACTGATGTTTTTAGTATATTTTTATATAATAAACAATAAGCACAAGTTTTTGAACTCAGGTTTCCAGTTTTGACCATTTAAGCTGTCACAGCCCCCAATCCCTAGTTCCCGGGAACAGGCGGCCGTGAGTCAGTTTCGGTGGTATCACATTTATTTATCCAATTTGGCAGCGGAAATTTTCATCAGGACCGTAGTTAGGAAATATTTTAATCAGAGTAAACCACCATGTTTTATAACATTAAACATATGGGTAAAACCCAAGTTTTCAATACACACGTTTCATATGAATAAATCCTATTTATTTGAATAAAAACATCCATTTTATTATTAGGTAACTTTATTGCCACTTTTCCAAGCCTCCAGTGCTGTCCAGCTGGCTTCTATTTGGCTTTCACATTTTGTTACCTGAAACGCGTTTTAAAAAAACATTTTGTCAGTGGGAAATACTGGTGAGTGATTCCCAGTTTAATCAAGTTTAAGTAAAAACCAATTTGCAGTATTGAGGGCACATCCGCAATTACATTTGTATCCAAGACATCACAATTAACATCAGTGGTACGGTCATACTCAACATATGGGATGTTACCACGCCAGTAACCCATTTTGTATACAAAACCCCAACATACCCACTATAATTGTATTCTTTACAAATACTCAATAACTGCTTTGTATGTATTTAATTAAGTGAGGTTTTGTAAAAACAGTAAACAAAAAGGTTTACAAAAAGTGAATCAACTCACATTGCTGTTTTAGGTTTTTCGTAAGGGTTTCTTGGAGATAATCTATAAATTACACAAATGCACGTGTGTTAGTATAATAACCCATTTTAACATTAGTAATACCCTCCCCGAGACGGCATTCCAACGACTACGTCGGGCAGAACCACGACAGCCGTTACGGAACCCTAGATCAATCGGGCAGCGTATCTGATACGTCTCCAGGGGTTATAATACTTACATCGTAGCAGAATCTCGCTATTTTAGGGGTATAATGCCCGGGTATAGTGTATACTATTCAGAAAATTAAGAAAGAAAGAAGTTGAGCGAACGGACTGAAGGCCCGTTGCCTTCTATTTATAGTGCTGAAATCGGACATCCTCGCGGCCCGCGTGAAGTTAAGGCCAGGCCTTACGCGGCCCGCATGGCATAGGGGTCTAGGCTAGCTGATCCGGGTCACCACCTAGGTTCAACGCGTGTTATGACACGTGGCCTCTCAGGGTCGTGCCACACTCCAGATCGCTCGCGGCCCGCATGGACTTAAGCAATCTTGCACGCGGCCCGCTTTATCTTTAAAACCCAAACAAATCCGGATCACATCCCCGCGCGGCCCGCGTTAAATGTTGGGGTGGGTCTATGCGGCCCGCCTCAACTTAATAGTTATTGTTTTTATTTTATTTTATATGTTATTTTGTATTTTGGGTTCGGTTTTCACATACGGGGCACATATAAAGACATATTGAGATATTTAAAGATATATTAGGGTGTTTAGAAATATTATGAGGGTGTCGGTTTTTTTCGAGGGTTGTTATATCCTCCCCACCTTGTTTTAGAGCTCGTCCTCGAGATCTACTGGAACAAGTGTGGATATTTCTTTTGCATTTCTGATTCCAGTTCCCACGTGTATTCAGGTCCTCTTTTGGAGTCCCATTTCACTTTGACCAGAACTAATCTCTTATGCTTGAGATTTTTAATTTTTCTATCTTCATTCTGTAGAGGCTTCTCTACAAATTTGAGTTGTTCATTAACCTCTATATCCTTGAGAGGTACTACGAGTGATTCATCAGCTAAATACTTTTTGAGATTAGATACATGAAATACATCATGTATTCCTGCCATTTCCTCTGGCAGTTGTAGCTGATAGGCTACAGGTCCTATTCTTTTAAGAATTTTGAAAAGTCCAATATACCTAGGACTTAGCTTTCCTCTCTTGATGAATCTTACCACTCCTTTCCAGGGAAAGACTTTCAATAATACTTTATCTCCTACTTGAAATTCTAATGGTTTGCGTCTGTTATCGGCATAACTCTTTTGTCGATCACGTGCTGCTTTCAGTCGTTCCTTGACTTGAATGATTTTGTCAGTTGTTTCTTGTACTACTTCAGGTCCAGATAATTGTTTTTCTCCAATTTCTGCCCAACAGACTGGGGTTCTGCACTTTCGTCCATAAAGTGCTTCGAATGGTGCAGCATTGATACTTGTGTGATAACTGTTATTATAAGAAAATTCTATTAAAGGTAAGTGTTCGTCCCAATTACCTCCAAAATCAATTACACAAGCTCTAAGCATGTCCTCCATTGTCTGAATTGTCCTTTCACTTTGTCCGTCCGTTTGAGGATGATAAGCTGTGCTTAGATTTAACCTGGTTCCCATTGCTTTTTGGAAACTTGACCAAAAATGAGAGGTAAAACGGCTATCCCTATCAGAAACAATTGATAAAGGAATGCCATGTAATGAAACAATTTCATTTACATACAATTTGGCTAATTGTTCCATACTAAAGGTTTCCTTCATTGGTAAGAAATGAGCTGACTTGGTTAATCTATCTACAATCACCCAGATTGTATCATTACCTTTTCTTGTTTTAGGCAATTTGGTAACAAAATCCATTGTTATCAATTTCCATTTCCAAACTGGTATTTCTAATTGTTGTAACAATCCTGAGGGTTTCTGATGTTCAGCTTTAACTTGTGAGCAAGTTAAACATTTAGAAACATAAGCTGCTACATCCTTTTTCATTCCTATCCACCAGAAATTTTTCCTTAAATCCTGGTACATTTTATCACTTCCTGGATGCATCGTATATTTAGACTTATGGGCTTCTTCTAATATACGGTGGCGTAAATTTCCTAATTTAGGTATCCACATTCTCTTTTTATGGAACCTCCAAATTCCATCTGTTCCTTGTTCTAATTCCTTAATCATTCCTTTTAATTTTTCAGTATCCTCCTTGATTACTGATTTTTGTGCTTTTCTAATTTGATTGTTTAAATCTACTTGTAGATTTAATTTAAGAGAACGTACCCTTTTTGGCTTTTCGCGATATTTTCGACTTAAAGCATCAGCCACCACATTGGCTTTTCCTGCATGATACTGGATATCACAATCATAATCACTAAGTAATTCCATCCAGCGTCTCTGTCTCATATTCAATTCTTTTTGCCCGAAGACATATCTTAAACTCTTATGATCCGTGAATATGGTAAACTTACTACCATAAAGATAATGTCTCCAAATCTTAAGTGCAAAAATTATGGCTCCTAATTCCAAATCATGGGTCGAATAATTTCCTTCATGACTCTTAAGCTGTCTAGATGCATAAGCTATAACCTTTTGACGTTGCATCAATACGCATCCTTAACCTAACTTAGAAGCATCACAAAAGACTACAAAGTCTTCAGTTCCTTCTGGTAACGCTAGTATGGGTGTATGGGTTAATCTTTGCTTAAGGATTCTAAAGGCTTCTTCTTGTTTTGGTCCCCATTCAAACTTAACAGATTTACAGGTTAACTTAGTTAAAGGAATGGCTATTCTAGAAAAATCTTGAATAAATCTTCTATAATAACCGGCCAATCCTAAGAAACTTCTAACTTCAGTTGGCGACTCTGGGGTTTTCCATTTGGTAATTGCCTCGATCTTTGTTGGATCTACATGAATTCCTTCATGGTTAACTAAATGTCCGAGGAATTGTACTTTTTCTAACCAAAACTCACACTTTGAAAATTTAGCATAAAGCTTTTCTTTTCTCAATAGACTTAAAAGTAAATGCAAGTGCTTTGCATGCTCTTCTTTACTTTTAGAGTAAATTAGAATATCATCTATGAAAACAATTATGAATTTATCCAAATATGACTTACATATTCGGTTCATCATGTCCATAAATGCGGCTGGGGCATTGGTTAAACCAAATGGCATGACAGTAAATTCATAATGACCATACCTTGTTCTGAATGCGGTTTTAGGAATATCCTCTTCCTGTACCTTTAATTGATGATATCCTGATCTTAAATCGATCTTAGAGAAAAATCGAGCTCCTTGAAGTTGATCAAACAAATCATCGATCCTCGGTAATGGATACCGATTCTTAATTGTGACTTTGTTCAATTCACGGTAGTCAATGCACATACGCATTGATCCGTCCTTCTTTTTAACAAATAAAATCGGCGCTCCCCATGGCGATGAACTTGGCTGTATAAATCCTTTCTCCAACAATTCGTCTAATTGTTTCTTTGGTTCTTGCATTTCAGCGGGTGCCAAACGGTAAGGTGCTTTGGCAATCGGTGCTGTTCCTGGTAACAGGTGAATTCTGAATTCAACTTCCCTGTCTGGCGGTAGTCCTGGCAATTCTTCTGGAAAGACATCTGAAAATTGGGACACTACTGGAATGTCTTTTAATTCTTTTCCTTTAGTGTTAGTGATTATAGAAATCAAATACACTATAGATCCTTTCCTTATACAACTTGCAGTTTTCATTACAGAGATGAATTTAGTGGATCTAGATGGTTTATCTCCTTTAATTGTGATCTTTTCACCTCTTGGTGATTTTATCTGTATTGACTTTTGATCACATAAGATATTGGCTCTATTGGCTATTAACCAATCCATTCCTAATACGACATCAAATCCTACCAGATTCATTAGGTAAAGGTTTGCAATAAATTTTTGATTAAAAATTTCTATTCTCGCTCCTTGCAAGATTTCAGAAATCTTAATGGTTTCTCCATTTGCTGTTTCTACTAGACATTCTTGTGGTAGTTTAGTTAACGATTGATTTAGGAGTTTGCAAAATGAAGTATTAATAAAACTTTGGTTGGCACCAGAGTCAAATAATACTTTAGCAAAAATATCATTAACTAAAAACGTACCAGCAATGACGTCCGGAATTAGTCTAGCTTCGTCTGCAGTTAGCACGAATGCTCTAGCATTTTTAGGATTTTTGTTGGTTGCAGCTGGAGCCAATTTCGGACAGTTTGTCCTAATGTGACCTTTTTCTCCACAATTGAAACACATTCCATTACTGGATTTCTTCTTGCAATTCTCTTCCTTGTGTCCTGGGGCCTTGCAAAAATTACAGTAAGTAGAGCATCTTCCAGAATGCTTCTTTCTGCAGGCTTTGCAGTAGGGTGCAGAGGTAGAACCTACATTCCTACGATTGGAATTCCCAGAACGGAATTCTTGGGTAAGCCTTTGGGTTAGGTTTCTCCTCTGGTCTTCTTCTCTAGTACGGATTAACTCATCTGTCAAGGTATTGGCTAGTTCTACAGCTTCCTCTATGGTTTGGGGTCTAGCTGCCTTGACTACATGTCTAATCTCTCCAATTAATCCCAGATATAATGGGAGATTAATACCGGTTCAGGTGATGCAAGGGTAGGTACTATCCTAGCATATTCAAAGAATGTGGTAGTGTAACCCTTACTGTCTACTCCGGTCATTCTTAGATTCAGAAACTTATTTGCTATTTGTTCCTTTTCATTGGGAGGGCAGAATTTCCTTCCTACCATATTCTTAAATTCCTCCCATTCCATGTTATAAATCCTATTACTTCCTCTTGACTGGAGGATAGTGTTCCACCATTCTAAGGCTGCGTTTTTAAACAGATTTGAAGCAAACATTATCTTATCTTCTTCAGCACATTTGCTTATTTTTAAAACGGCCTCAGTTTTCTCCATCCAGCGTAGAGCTGCAATGGGTCCTTCATTGCCCGAGAATTCTATTGGTTTACAGGACCAGAATTCCTTGTAAGAACAACCATATGACATGGTTCTTCTTCTTTTGGGAATGGGCGCTTGAAGTACGGGTCCATTGTTCACGCTGTGTTCCGGTTCACTTGGTCGTTTACTGCTATGCTTACTTTTATTATTCGTTTCTTGAACCGTTTGAATAATAAATGGCATTGCATCTATAATTCCTTGTGCCACTATATGTTGAACGACACTATTATCCATTTGGTTTCCATTGTTATTGTTGTCCGGATTCTCATTAACCACGTTAATGTTACTCTGGTTATCGTTATTCAGATTATCTTGATTTCCTTCGTCGGCCATCTGAATTTTAAACAATTTACCAAATATTAATGTCACAATTAATATTTGAATATAGCCAATTACATGACACGCACGTTTAACCAAAAAGTCGAGCATTGCGACTTTTACTCTATTTATATAGTATGCATCATTACACACTAGTACTGAAATTTAAATTACAATACCGGCTGAAATGTAAAGCTACAATACTAATAATAAGCATCCGTAGTTTTTTTTTCTAACACATACACACATATATTTTTATTATTATTATTATTACTACTACCGTTTCTGCCATCACCTTCACTGATATGGATTCATCCAAAAATCCATATTACGCTCATCGTATTTCCATACGAGGCGTTCTCCACCTGTCGCATACGATCACTGCTTTCTAAAATTTCCTCCCCAAAAGTCCTAAGTTCCTGGACATTTTCTGCACTCATTGGGGGTGCAGGTTCTAGGACTGGGTTTGGAAACTGAGGTACGGGTTCCTGATACGGAGGCATAGGGGCCTGGTACGGGTATGGATTCTCTAAAATTTCCCTAACGTATGCATCACTAATGTTGTAGGGATCTTGAGGATCTAACCCTGGATAAGCTCCTAAGTTGGGCATTGGCACATTTCCTGTATTGGGTTTTGTTGCACGTAGTCCCTAACATCGTCCCACCAGGGGTCGTAATTGTTTGGGTCTAGAGGATCAGGTGCAGGTACCCTAGGTATCTCCTCCGGGTTGTAATCAGGCATTTCTATCTGGTCTTCTACTTCCATGGGTTGGTCAGGATTTTGTGGTTGTGGTGCTAGCATTTGTTCCAGGTTTGGGTCAGCAGCAGTGGTTGCTAAAATATGGATATTAGCGATACCCCTATTGAGCATATCCTGATTATAAGCATCAGTTTCTCTTTTTGCTGCGGCTAACACTCGCTGTTCCTGCAACTTTTTCATTCTTTTCCTACGCTCGTGCGCTCCCCTACTGAACCATCCCCTCTTTTTCTGAGGAAATGGCTCTTCAGACTGAGCCTTAAACACAAAGATCCCTTCTTCTGTGTCAGCAGAATACCCTGAGAGGGCAGGTTGAGAAGAGGAGGTGCCTTCGCTCCTAGGCGAACCACACAGTTGACGATAGGCGTCAGAAGGTCCTTGGTCACTCATACTGTAAACTAACAAATAGTCAGATAACACATAGCAAGAAATACAATCATACACGTATTTCCATAATTTATTTCCTAACACTTTGAATTTTGATGTCAGCAGAACACTTCTGTGGCTGAATCAGTGGCATAGCTCTGATACCACCTTCTGTCACAGCCCCCAATCCCTAGTTCCTGGGAACGGGCAGCCGTGAGTCAGTTTCGGTGGTATCACATTTATTTATCCAATTTGGCAGCGGAAATTTTCATCAGGACCGTAGTTAGGAAATATTTTAATCAGAGTAAACCACCATGTTTTATAACATTAAACATATGGGTAAAACCCAAGTTTTCAATACACACGTTTCATATGAATAAATCCTATTTATTTGAATAAAAACATCCATTTTATTATTAGGTAACTTTATTGCCACTTTTCCAAGCCTCCAGTGCTGTCCAGCTGGCTTCTATTTGGCATTCACATTTTGTTACCTGAAACGTGTTTTAAAAAAACATTTTGTCAGTGGGAAATACTGGTGAGTGATTCCCAGTTTAATCAAGTTTAAGTAAAAACCAATTTGCAGTATTGAGGGCACATCCGCAATTACATTTGTATCCAAGACATCACAATTAACAT